>NW_024544537.1:2400000-3000000 GCF_018167655.1 Microtus oregoni
TGTCCAGCTCTTTTCACCTGTAATATTACTTGGTGAGATTTTCTTTTTTTTTTTTTTTGAGAGATTTCTTCAAAAAAAAATTATTCCTGCAGATATTTATCACGTACCCTCATGCCCGCCCAGCGTAGTATCAAACACATGAAGTGCTTCAGAGGAAAAGGCACACAAGGCCTGCTCTCAGGAGACCCACTGTCAAGACTACAACACAGGCAATTAACAGTAAATGTTAAGGTACAGTAAAGTTGCTCCACAGCTAGGGTATATCAGCTGCCTTCTACACACTAGGAATTCTCCATGTGCCTTCCCACACTGGGACGGCAAAGCCCTGTTAGTATCATCTCCATGTTCCAGATGAACATTCTGTTTTTTTTTTTTTTTTGGTCCTTGGACTTCCCACAGGGCAGGGAACCCTCACTGCTCTTTGGGCTGATGAGAGAGGGGACTTGATTGGGGGAGGGGGAGGGAAATGGGAGGCGGTGGGAGAGAAGAGGCAGAAATCTTTAATAAATAAATAAATAAATTTTAAAAAGAGAGATTTTCTTTTTAAGTCAAGATCATTGGGATGGGAAGTCTTTGACTAAAAAACCCTCTGTGCTTTCTATTAGGCCCGTGTTGTTGTTTTAGTTCCTTGAATGCACCTCTCATCAGCCCTTTCATTGCTAACTCAGGTTTTTCTTCAATACTTATAGCTATTACTATTTGATTAAGCTGATTCACCAAGGATGATGTGTTTTGTCTTTAAATTTTAACATTTTTAACTACTCTACATTTAAAATGAGCTATTTTGTGCAACTAAGTTGTGCCAGATACTTTGTTCCTCATTGCACATACACTACTGTACTGAAGTTCCTTCTAGAAGCTGACTGGATCTATTGATATTTGAATTTAGCAGTGAAATAAATGAGGCATGTCTAAGAAAGGTATGAGACCACACAGCTGATAATCAACAGAATACATAATGTACCATTAATCATTAATGACAAAATAAAATTACTTGCTCATCAACCTTGTTCACTTTTTCGTCATAAATTATCTAATACATATTCTTATTGTCCAAAATCCCAATAGGTTGAAAAATAGAAAGCGATATATACTTATAAATTTACTTTGTTGACAGAGTGACTATTTGCAACAATAACGATCCAGTTTCTTGGACAGGACAATCTTGTGAACATCATTGAAATGTCTACAAGGTAGATAATGCTGCTAGTTTTAAGACCATTAGGAGTAATTATAATTAAAATTATAATTACTGAGCACTGTAATGAACCCATCTCTAAGAGCCTGATGTTTGTTCTCATAAAGAGGATGACCTATAGATATTTTAGAAATAAAAGTGGATAATTATGAGAGAGAAAAGAGGGACTATAAAATTATAATAGGAGAACAGGCAAATGTGGGAATGTTCAGGCAAACTGAGATTATAGTCTAGCAATAAAACCACAACACCACATATATTTTTATAGAATTTAAAATCAAGGACAACTAAATTATAAACATTAAATTACCACTTTATTCTCCAACTTTCAGTTTCAATCTATTTAGTAATTAGACATTAGAGATATTTTAGTAAGAAGTGAAACAGCCAAGTCTTGGATATATGTAACTTTTCTACAGTTTATTTTCTCCATTTGTAGTAATGACTACTAATGACTGACGTACATGGTAAATGTACCTGAAAAAGGACCAACAATTTATTAAACTGACACAAAGAAAAGAACATTGCTAAAATGGTTCCTCCTTTGATGGATATTTAAAAATAATATGATTAGAGGTTAATATTTTCTGGAATTTTAGATACAGTTACTAGTGTACTTTAGAAAATGTTTTGGTTTAAGAATTTAACTATATATTTACTTTCATGGTTTTTATTTTATGATTTTTATTGGAAAGTAATTTCAGCTTTATTACAAAAGTGCTTTCAGGCTAAGCTTGAGGACACATGATTTTAAGCCTATTTTATATTCTGGGTAAAGTAAATCAGATTTTCTAGGAAGATTTATTCAACAGAATTTCATTTTTCAGGACAATGTCTTATGTGTGTCTGTAAAATGATTCAGTCATACTATATCACTTTATTTTGTCGTGAGTATTTTTATTTAGGCAATTTTACATGCATTATTTTATATGTTACTATTAATAATAAATATGACTGCATTTCATAAAAGTTAATATTATTTCATATTTTTCCAGAAGCTGGTATATGAATCAGGAAGATGTGTGACAGCTTCTTGAAGCTTCTTTATCTGACTGATCTGAAACCTACAAATTTCCATAGTTTCACTTTTTTATCTAAAGAAAATTAATATAGAATTTGATTTAAACATAATAAAGAATCATAATATGGTATAAAATAATAGGATATTTTGATAAAGAAATCAAAAGTGAATTTGTATATTAAACAATATGAGTTTACTACTAATTGATGCTTATTTGACTGTGTTAATAATTTAAACTAATGTCTATATTTGCCTTGAAACAATGCTTACCTTTATACCGTAAAAGATAAATTATCCTTTATCATGAAGGGATGTTATACTTTGTCAAATGCCTTTTCAGCATTTAATGGGAGATGATCATGTGGTTTTTATTTATCAGTTTGTTTATATGGTGGATTACGTTGATAGATTTTTATATGTTGAATCCATCCCTGCATCTCTGGGATGAAGCCGACTTGATCATGGTGGATGATGTTTTTGATGTGTTCTTGGACTTGATTTGCCAGTATTTTATTTAGTATTCTTGCATCAATGTTGATGAGAGAGATTGGTCTGTAATTTTCTTTCTTACATTCAATGAAAGAAACAATTAATATATGGGATCTCCTGAAACTGAAAAGCTTCTGTAAAGCAAAGGACACGGTCAACAAGACAAAACAACAGCCTACAGAAAGGGAAAAGATCTTCACTAAACCCACGTCAGACAGACGTCTCATCTCCAAAATATACAAAGATCTCAAGAAATTGATCATCAAAATACAAATAATCCAATAAAAAATGTAATACAGACTAAAACAGAGAACTCTCAACAGAGGATTCTAAAATGGTTGAAAGACACTTAAGGAAATGCTCAACATCCTTAGACATCAGAGAAATGCAAATCAAAACAACTCTGAAATTCCATCATATACCTGTAAGAATGGCCAAGATCAAAAAACACTGATGACAACTTATGCTGGAGAGGCTGTGGGGTAAAGGGAACACTCCTGCATTAATGGTGGCAGTGCAAGCTGGTACAGCCCCTTTGGATATCAGTATGAATATTTCTCAGAAAAAATTAGGAAACAACCTTTCTCAAGAAGGTTTTCAGTATATACCCAAAATATGCTCAACTGTACCACAAGGGCATGTGCTCAACTATGTTCATAGCAGTATTGTTTGTCACGGTCAGAACCTGAAAACAACTTAAATGTCCCTCAACTAGAGAATGGATAAGGAAAATGTGGTACATTTACACAATGGAGTGCTACACAGCAGAAAAAAAATAATGGCATATTGAAATTGGCAAACAAATGGATGGATCTAGAGAACAGCCTATTGAATGAGGTAACCCAGACCCAGAAAGACAATTGTCATATGTACTCACTCATAAGTGTTTTTAAACATAAAACAAAGAAAACTAGCCTACAGATCACAATCCCAGAGAATTTAGACAACAATGAGAACCCTAAGAGAGACACACATGGATCTAATCTACATGGGAAGTAGAAAACGATGAGATTTCCTGAGTACATTGGGAGCCTGGGGACCATGAGAGAGGGTTGAAAGGGAAGGGAGAGGAATGGGGGGCAGAGAAATAGGAACAGCTCAATAAAATCAATATATATATATATATATATATATATATATATATATATATATATCAGAGAAAAAACAAGCTAATAGATTTATTGAATCATCTATCAGTTCATCACACTAACAGTAGCTTGTTCTCAACTTTTAATTCTTTTTACTATAATCTAGTAAAATAATACTCACACAAGCATTTTGGTTTTCACTTGCAGTATAAAGCTCAAAAGTTCAAGATATAGTCAACAGGTTGTCATTAAACAGGTTTTGTGTTAGGTGATTTCACCTAATGAAGGCTAATGCAAGTGTTCTCAACATTTTTCACATGTGAGATTAAAAATTTAGTAATTTAGTAAATTATGCTTATGTAGTTCATTTTCCATTTATGTTTTTGCTTTAGATGGGCATACCAGAAAATAGGCATGTGCAAATATAGAAACATATGCACTGGCTCTCACTGCTTTTTTCCGTATTGAAATATAAAGCTGTGCAAATAATTGCGAAGTTAGCTACACAGCATAATGAAATTCCAGGAATTTCCACTTTCCATTAGGTCTTTCTGGGGAAAATGTGCTAAGTAATGGCCATATGTGTCAATCTGGAAAAAATAATCTATAAGTTCTTAATGCACTATTTACTCTACCCTTTTCACACGAGGAAACAGAAAACAGAGGGAAGAGTTCCTTGTAAATACTTCTATGGTCCCAAACTTGAGATTTCATTCATAGGATTTCATAAGATTCACAAGTGCCTCTTTTCTCCACGAATCGTTAGCTGTTCTCATTACTGAAAACCTACTGAAAAGACTTGTATGTTAAATTTATAATTTTTGTCAAAGGCATAGCACTGAAAATTTAATCTTTAGTAGAGTCAAAGATATTGTTTTGTAGCAGTATAAATCTATTTCAAATAGTGTCATTTCTTTAGTTTGCATTTTTTGATACTAAAGTTGTGTTTATATTTTGTTGTGGAAGTAGTAAAACCTTAAGTTTTACAATCCACAAAGCTGAAAAGTTTTTATATGCAGGATTTCCTATTTTTATAATTTTCTGCTTCTTTTGTTATATCAAAATGTATTTGGATATTATATAAAATTTTGAAATATTTCTCCTCCTTGGACTTGTCCTATAGTAGTGATTTTCGTTGCATTATTATAAAATTACAAAATTTAAATGGCCAATATATCATGTTTAGTGCAAAAATCTCTGATTTAATATGGATATCTTGACATAATCAAACAAATAACTTTTAATTTTTTATTAAGTTTCTAATCTTCTGTAAAATATTTCAATCTTATCATTCACATAACTGAGAGGAAATGTGATATCTAAAATGATTTTTGAATATATCTTCTTGCTTGAATCATAGAGTTTTAAATATCAATTTTTATTACAATATTACAAAGTGGTACTTCTTTGAGATCCTACATATTTTATCAGTCATGGCAATGATCTGTTACAAGAACTTCAGCATCATCAACTTAGAATCAAATAAATAACCTGACACAATTTTAAGATTCAATTATTTTTTTCAAATAACAGTGTTCTGTTTAGTACAACTTACTTTTTAAAAAAGATTTATTTATTTATTTATTTATTTATTTATTTATTTATTTATTTATTTATACAACTTCCTGCCTCCATGTATACCCACACGCCAGAGGAGGGCGCCAGATCTCATTACAGATGGTTTGGAGCCACCATGTGGTTGCTGCGAATTGAACTCAGGACCTCTAGAAGAGTAGACAGTGCTCTTAATCACTGAGCCATCTCTCCAGCCCCTAGTACAACTTACTTATGCCACTTAATTTAGATGGGTGCTAATGAATAACAAACAATTTACAAAAGGTAATTTTGCACTCTTGAAAGAAGCCATTTTGTATTACACAAAAATTGCAGTTCTCCAGTATCTTCTTGGAACATATTTTTCCCTATTTCAAAGATTAAAATTTCCTGTATACTGTGAATAGAAAAAAGTTAATAAATACGTGTAAAACCATAGTAGAATGGTTATAAAAAATGAAGAAGCCTGAAAACATCTTTGATGGTTAAAGACCTACCTGGAGAAAACACATAAAGGATAAATAACATAAAAGAGAAACTGCATTCGGTAAAGGGAGAAAGCACCCTGGCAAGCTAAAAGGTGAGCAATATAGCCAAGAAGTGGGTTAAAATTGAGGAGAGGGAAATTTTAAGTGGAAATTGCTTTCTAAGTTATTTTATTAGTAGAATATGATCAAAGGTGTTCCATTTGTTACTAAAGGAAAACATTAAAGATTAGTACTTCTTGACAAGCAAAGCTAACCTCAATTCTAAACAAAGAAAATTTGTAGAATTCTTGAATAAAATAATTGAACTTGGTAGCATTTCATGAGTGTCCCAAAATATAGCCCTTTGTATGCAGGGTGTTTATAGTTCAAAGTGTGGGAAAAAAATTACAGTCAAATTCCTTGGAAGATGAAAAGTGTAAATGCTTACAGAGCAATTAAAAATCAACTATGTCTCTATCTATTGCAAAAAAGTAAATCAATTTCTTAAATCTTACTATAAAACTTTGATGCCTAGATAGCTGAACAATCAATTTTCTAAAATATATGAGAAAGAAATAAGAAGACAGTTCAACAATTACATCCTGAACAAAGAAACAAAGAGAACCTCTCAATTTGTTTTGTAAATCTATGCTTGCATTGCTACCAGCACTTGAGGATGGTAGGAAAAAAGTTAAGGAATATTCCCTGCCATGAACAAAGATGCACAAAAACTCAGCAAAATATAAAAAAAAAATTGAATCCAGCCATTTATAAAAGGAATCATGAATAATAGGGGATCTCATAGTGATTGCACATTTTAAAATATCAATGGTAATAATTCACCTTTTTCCAGAAAAAAGGAAGAAAGAAAAAAGATATAATTAGTTATAAGTATAAAAGAGTGCCATTGACCATTGTTCATTACCTTTCTTACTCTTGTACTGAATAGACTTAGAAGGAGGAGAAACTAAGGAGATCAAACATACTATACAACACATACCATATTTCATGATAAATATGCAGGAAAAGATATTTTTACTGACACAGGTTGTGTCAGGAAAAGTCCACTTAAAATTATAAGGATTATAAAGGGAGCAACTAGCTTTATTTGATTTCTAATTGAATATGACAGAATCATATTCTCGAAACATATTCTACTATTTGGATTAATAGGCAAATTTAGAAATATCACCAGATTCATGTTTGATACTTAGAAATTAATTATATCTTTCTAGACTACTAACCCAGAGGAGAAAAATTACAATAATTTTCGTTTATCAGAGATTCAAAACATCAACTACTTTACATTAAATCCAATACATCATATTCTGGATCATTGGAATAAAGATGGCAAAACAGCATTAAAAAATTGATAAACATTCAAAGAAACACAGACAAAAGCAGAGGTATAGCATGTATAAATGTAGATATGGTGACCTAGTATTGAAAAGATAATTAATTGATCTACAAATTCAGCAGAATCCCAATCAATGTATAAGCAGGCTACATATGAAAGTTGACAAGACAGGTCTATGTTGAGTGAAATTAACTCAAAATATGAAAGTACTACTGAATAAGAATAGCAAACTTAAAGGTTATACAACCAAGTGCCAATTTTTTATTAACGTGAATATATATTAAATATTGTTTTACCATTACAAAATAAATTTCTAATGCATGGATGATCCTCTCAGGCACAAGGAGATACATAGTGTACATTTTTACTTATACAAAATATCTGACCTACGTAAATCAAAAATAAATATTAGAAGCAATGATTACCAGGGCTAAAGTGAGCAATTGTATAATAGTTTATAGAGTTTTAATATGAAGTGATGGAAATTTTTAGGAATGGATGATTATTATGATGATGATTGTAATCAATGCCAAGTAATTATATAATAAGATGCCTACTTATCAAATTTGGTGATGTGAACGTTTTATGAAAGATTTTAAATAATAAAGCAAAACTATTGTACTATATATTTTATGACAAGGTTAATTGTGTATCAATAAACAATATAAAAACAACAAAAAGAATATAAGAGCTGTCACTGAGCTACTGTTGTACTGGTTGATAAAAAAACAATATGGAAGCAGATTCACACATGAACATTCATTTGACTCATGACAGAGTTGTAATAGTTGTACAGTAGAGTAATATTTCATCTGAGTAAATAAATGAGACTGGTTCCATATCAAAGGAAAATTGAAATAAAAAGACAAGTGAGACTGGGTCAAAGGAATTTAGATTACAATATAAATTTTTATATGCAAGTTATTTTTTAATTATGTTTTTAATTATGTAGTAAATTAAAAATATTTTATATTCTACATCAATTTTAGAATGTGTCCTATGTGGAAAGACAAAGACTTGCAAGTAAGTCACTGGAAATAGAATAACTTTTTTAACATATTATCATTCATTGGTTATCAATTATGTCTATATTCTACATCTAAAACAATAATTCTTCATCACTATACTTCCTGACCTTGAACATGTCACTCAAATTAATTGCTTTATGAATGTTTCTACCTCTGGAATAATTTTTAAAAGAGTATTAGTGCATGGTTGGCGTTCAATCACTAATGCAAAGTCAACCACTATCACAAGCTGCTTCCCGTTTCTAGGAAGCTACAGAGCTAAATCAGATAATCGGGTTATAAACCAAACCAATAACCCAAACTGCTGCTTCCTTCCAAGAAAACACACAAGAAGCAAAGCAAGTACAAACACTGGCAATATTTAACACATGCGAAAGAGAAGATGGTTAATGTCTAACCTTGATCCACTGGAGATTTGTCTGCTTGAGCTTATTTTCAAGTTTATCTTGCTCTTCTGGTCTTATGGGAGCACTTATACGTACTGCTCTTCCCGTTTCATTTAATTGCTTTAGAATTCCTTGGCGCAAGGGCAACTCTTCTGCCAGTAACTGGAACAGACAAATACAACAACATTTAAAATGAATTACAGTGCAACTACTCCTGTGTCATCTTTATTGATTAGTCTTTCAAAGCCAAGCGACTTGACTTAAGGTCCACTGGCACCTGAAATACCAAATACTTCCACAGAGCACAGAAATGATGTGCTGAAACATCTGTATCAAAGCAAATAAACCTCCCTACATATGACTGCCTTATTTTACTCATTTGAGTACTTTAAAGCAAATGATGTTAGATGAGATGTAGAGCTCTGAATATAATAACAGTCATTGCAAAAGTGTATGCTTCATCACAATAGAACAAAGTGACTAATTCCATCGTACACTATGGTATTTTAGCATGTCATAGAATACAACAGCATGCCCACGAATAGAAAACCAAGTTATCATATCTACAGTGTCAGACATTGTACTAATCTCTTTACATATATTAACTCAGTTCACCTCTGCATATAGAAATAACAATAACGTGAAAGGCAAATAATAATAATTATTACCTGAAGCAGTTATTATTGTCATTTTGTATAGAAGAAAGTTGAGACACGAGGTTTAAAAATAAGTTGCAAGGACACAAGACTAATAAGTAACAGAATACTAATTCAAAAAGAAAATTTCACCCTGAAATTTTAATTTATGATATTCCATTTACCATCATATTGTTACTCCTGTTCCCCCAAGATCTAAAAAAAGCATTACAATATTCATAACTACATTTTAGTTAGAACTGTAGCATCTAATAGAGTAGCTATTGGGATTCAATTATTTGTAAAACTTCCTTAGTTGTTCCGACACGCCACTTTTCAGAAGGCACATATAGCTAATGGTTAGAGAAACAGATACTGAAGACCTTATCTATCTTTATAGAATGTTCTTTTGGACAATATTATCTTGGTTGTTCAAGAAGAACAGAAAAATCAATACACATTTATTCATAAATAAATGCTGGCAAATATACCCACAAAATGAAATATCAGTTATAATACTACATATTACACTTAACACATTAAGGAAAGATGACTTTCCAAGAATATACTAAACTTGATTTTTCCAAGGGTACATTGGTCTAAAAAGGGCTCACAAATTTTCAGTGATGAAATACAAAGTATGATATCTGATAGATAGTATATATTTAGTATTTGTTTATTGAATTATGAAAGTTTTCATTTGTACTCTGTGTCATGTTAGGATGTAATTTTTAATTTTTGTTTCACAGAAATAGTCAAGTTGAGCTATAATTTTCTTAATTAAACTAACTGAATCATTGACAAACAATTCTATTTCCATTTTATTTTCTAACCATCTACAATTATAGGAAGAACAATCAGTTACAAAGCTTCATATGGATAGACACTGCCTGCACCGACTGGGTTAAGAATTGAGTGACTGGTCTCATAGCTGAACAGCCCTATCGCTATGATCTAGGCTCTGGGTCATACCCCTTACCCTTCCTCTGCCCATCACAGCCCCACTAGCCAGTTGGCAGGTAAGGTTCTTGTGGTCAGGTTATTCCACTCGCCACCCCCATTGAACCCTGTAATCTATAAGCCTCTTCCCACCCCACAAACTTAACTGTCAACCACAGCATCAGCAGCACCCAGAGGCAGAGGCAGCATCTGAACCAATTGGACAAAGAGGTAAGTGACTAGACTCCCAGCTGAAAAGCCCCATCTTTCTGCCCTAGGTTCTGGGGCATGCCTTGTCTCTCTCCCCCATCCACTGCAGTCCCACTAGCTGGTCAGGAGGCAAGACTCCCACAGGCAGGCTGCTCCACACCTCCCATTTGCCTCTCTACAAGTTCCACTCAGCATCACAACCCAACCATCCACTAGCAGCATCAGTGAACCTGAAAACACAGACACCTCCTTCACCAACTAGACAAAGAGCAGACCCTAGGTGGCAGCCTACAGCAGTTAGGGGAAGAAATAGGTTGATGCCAGGGCAAGAACACATCCAACAACATAAAGAACAAAATGATAACACCAGAACCTAATGGTTCTGCAAAAGAAAGACATGAACATGCCAAAATAGGTGAAACAGAAGAAAATGACCCTATAATAACTTTATGAAGATGATAGAGGCTGTTAAAGAAGAAAAGAAAAATTCCCTTAAAGAAATTTAGGAGACAAGTAGAGGTAGTATACGCCTTTAATCCCAGTGCTTGTGAGGCAGAGGCAGGCAGATTTCTGTGAGTTCGAGCCAGCAAGGATTACAGAGGTAGTTCTAGGCAGCTATGACTGTTACACAGAGAAACTCTGTCTCAAAAAAAAAATAAAAAAAATAAAAGAGGACATTTAGGAAATCACACAAAAAAGAAAGGAAACAATAAATCTCTTAAAGAAAACCAATAAAGCTAAAAAAAATATACCAATCAAATAGACGATGCAAACAACTCAAGACTTGAAAACTGAAATAGAGACAATTAAGAAGATGCAAATAAGGGAATTCTGGAAATAGAAAATCTGGGTAAACAAACAGGAACTACAGATGCAAGCATAACCAACATAATGCAAGAGATGCAAGAGAGACTCTCTCTCTCTTCTTTTTTTGGTTTTTCGAGACAAGGTTTCTCTGTGGCTTTGGAGCATGTCCTGGAACTAGCTCTTGTAGAGCAGGCTGGTCTTGAACTCACAGAGATATGCCTGCCTCTGCCTCCTGAGTGCTGGGATTAAAGGCGTGCGCCACTATAGCCCTGCAAGAGAGACTCTCTTGCATTAAAGATACAATAGAGGAAACAGATTCATCAGTCAAAGAAAACTTTAAAGCCAACAAAGTTGTAACCTAAAATTTCCAGGAAATCTAGGACACCATGAAAAGACTAAGAATACTGGTGATAGAAGAAGAAAAATACCAGCTGAAACACACAGAAAATATATTCAACAAAAATCATAAAAAAATTTCCCTAATCTAAAGAAGGACATGCTCACAAAAATATGAGAAGCTTGCAGAACAATAAACAGAACTGGCCAAAGAAAAGTCTTGATGTGGGATTCCCCTTTGAATGCTATGAATATGTTTTAATCCTATTGATTAATAAATAAAAGCTACTATGGCCTATGGCATAGCATAATATATCTCGGTGGGAAAACTAAACTGAACATAGGGGAAAGAAGGCTAAGTCAGAAGATGCCATGTAGCCACCCAAGAAACAAGAGTTAACAAACCACAAGCCTCATGGTAAAACATAAAATAGTAGAAGTGGGTTAATTTAAGTTGTAAGAGCTAGCTAGAAATATATGTGAGCCATCAGCCAAATAGTGTTGCAATTAATACAATTTTGGCATGATTATTTGGGTTTGGCAGCCAGGAAATGAATGTGCAATCTCTCTTAACAAAGTCCTTTCACCACAAAATAATCTCAACACTGAACATACAGAACAAGGAAAGAATATTAAGCATTATTGTAATCTATTCTACCAATAAATAGCTACAAAGGCAAAAGACCAAGTAACATATAAAAGCAGACCCATCAGAATTATAACCGAAGCCAGAAGGTCCAGGACAGACATTATATAGACACTAAGAGACCATGGATGCCAGCCAAGGCTACTACACCAAGCAAAACTTTCAATTATCGTAGACAGAAAAAAACAGAATATTCCACGACAAAATAGGATTTAAACAATACCTATCTACAAATCCAGCCTTGTAGAAGAAATAAAAGGAAACCTTCAATCCATAAATGTTAGCCACACCCATAAAAACACAGACAATAATAATCCAAGACCGGCAAATCCCAAAGTAGGGACACATACACCCTATTACCAAAAATAAACAGAAATTAACAATCACTGGTTATTAAAATTCTTTAAAATGAAGGGAATCTATTTACGTATAATAGGACACAGGCTAACAGAATGGATATGAAAAACAGGAGCTGACCTTCTGCTAAGGACATTTAATATTCATCATAGGGAAAATCTATCAAGATAAAGTCTCAATTCTCAATATTAATTCCCAAAATACAAGCGAACCCACATTTGTAAAAGAAATAATACTAAAGCTTAAATCACATACCAAACCACAATACTAATAGTGGTAGACTTCAGTAACCCACTTTCACCAATGTACAGATATGTCAGACAGAAAATTAACAGAGAAATGAGGGCAGTAAGAGATTTTATGACTCAAATGAGTTTAACAGACATCTATAGAATATTCAACTCAAACAGAAAAGAATATATCTTCTTCATAGCACCTCATGGAACCTACTCTAAATTGACCAAATACTCATTCATAAGGCAAATATCAACAAAAAATTAGAATAAACCCCTGTATCTTATCAGCTTACTATGGCTTAAAGTTAGAACTCAATAACAATACAAATTACAGGAAGCCTACAAATTCATAGAAACTGAATAATGTTTAACTGAATCACCACCGGGTCAATGAATGAATGAATAAAGAAATTAAAGATTTCCAAGAAGGGTGGATAAAAAGGGAGGTAGGAGACATGAGGGAATGGTATGTTTGAGATGGGGGAAGGACAGAAAGGGAGAGCAAGGAAAGAGATATCTTGATTGAGGGAGCTTGTTTGGGGCTAGCAAGAAACCTGGAACTATGGAAATTCTCAGGAATCCATAAGAATGACCCAGCTCAGAACCTAAGCAATAGTGGAGAGGGTGCCTGAACTGGCCTTCCCCTGTAATCAGATTGATAACTACCTTAATTGTCATTATATGACCTTCATCTAGCAACTGATGGAAGGAGATGCAGATATCCATAGCTAAACACTGGAACACGCTTCTGGAGACCACTCCAAGAGAGGGGGGAGTGACAATATGAGCGAAGGAGTCATAAACATAATGGTGATACCCATAGAAACATTTGACCTGTGCTAGTGAGAGCTCACAGACTGTACAGATAGCTAGGGAGACTGCATAGTGCCAGACTAAGCCTGCTGAATGTGGGTTACAGTTGTGAGGCTTCAGTAGTCTATGGGGCCTCTGATAGAGAGACCAGGACTTATCTCTAGTGCTTGAACTGGCATTACGGAGCCCATTCTTTTTGGAGGTATACCTTGTTCAGCCTAGATATGGGGCTGGTGGCTTGGTCCTGCTACAAACTGATATGTCAGACTTTGTTGACTCCACTTAAGAAGTCTTACCCTTTCTCAGCAGTGGATGGGGGTCCGGGGTATGAAGGAATATGGGGGGATTGGCAGGAAAAGAATGAGAGGGCACTGGGATAGGTATGCAAAATGAGAAAATATCATTTATAAATAAATTTAATTAAAAAATAAAAGAAGAAATGAAAGACTTCCTAAAAATCAATTAAAATGAATGTACAAATACCCAAACATGGGATACTATGAAAGTAGGGATACGAGGAAAATTTATAGCACTAAATGACTACATGAAGAATTTAGACAATTCTCACACTATCAATTATATAGCACAGCTGAAATCTCTAGAACAACAACAACAAAAATTTACCCAGGAGGAGTAGACACCAGGAAGCAATCAAATTGAGAACTGTAATCAATATAATAAAAACAAAGAGAACAATACAAAGAATCAATGAGATGAAGAGTTGGTTCTTCAAGAAAACGAACAAGATAGACAAACACTTATCCAAAACAAACAAAAGACAGAAAGAGACAATATCCAAATTAACAAGATCAAAAATGAAAAGTAGGCATAACAACAGACACTGAAAAAAATCCAGAAAATCATGAAGTCATACACCAAAAACCTGTACTCCACAGAATGGAAAAATTTGAAAGAAATAGACAATTTTTTGAACACATCACACGTCAAAATTAAAAGAACAGATAATTTAAATACTTCTACAACACCCAAGGAAATAGAAGCAGTCAATAAAAGTCTCCAAAAGTCAAAAATGTCTAGGACCAGATTGCTTCAGTACAGAGTAATGAAAAAAGCTTGGTTTTGGCAAAAAAAAACCAGACACATGGAACAGTAGAATCGAATTGAAGAAGCTGATATTAATCCACACACATATGAACACCTGATTTTTGACAAAGAAGCCAAAACTGTACAATGAAAAAATAAAAGCATCGTTAACAAATGGTGCTGGAATAACTGAATGTCAATATGTAGAAGATGGCAAGTACACCCATATATATCCCCATGCACAAAACTCAAGTCCAAATGGAATTAAGACCTCATCATAAATCCAGTTACACTGAACCTGGTAAAAGAGATGTTAGGGAGTAGTTTTGAACCCATTGGCACAGGAGACCACTGTAATATAACACTAGTAGCAAAGACACAAAAGAAAAATCAATAAATGGGACCTCCTAAAACTGAAAAGCTTCTGTAAGGCAAAGGACACAGTAAATAAAACAAAACAGCAGCCTATAGAATGGGGAAAGATCTTTACCCACCCTACACATGACAGAGGGCTGATCTCCAAAATATATAAAGAACTAATAAAATTAGACACCAAAATACAAAATAATCCAATTAAAAATATATGGTACAGAGCTAAACAGAGTCTTCTCAACAGATGAATCTCAAATGACCAAAAGACATTTAAAGAGTTGACCAACGTCCTTAGTCATCAGGGAAATGCAAATCAAAACAGCTCCGAGATAACATCTCACACCTGACATTATATCTAAGCTCACCAAGGACAAAAAAAAAAAAAAAAAAAAAAAAAAAAAAAAAAAAAAAAAAAACAAAAAAAAACAAAAAAAAAACAAGGACAACTTCTGTTGGAGAGGATGTATAGTAATGGGAATAGTTTTCCACTGCTGGTGTGAGTGCAAGCTTGTACACCTGATGTGGAAATCAGTATGATGATTCCTCAGAAAATTGGGAATCAATCTATCTGAAGACTCAGCAATACTACTCTTGGGCATACACCCAAGGGATACTCAATCATACCACAAGGGTACCTGCTCAACTATGTTCAAAGAGACATTATCTGCAATAGCCAGAACTTGTAAACAATCTAGATGCCCCTCAACTGAAGAATGGATAAAGAAAATATGGTACATTTACACAATGGAGTAAAACTCAGCTGTAAAAGACAATGACATCATGAAACTTGCAGGGAAATGGATGAAACTACAAAGTATTATCCTGAGTAAGGTAACCCAGTTCCAGAAATATAAACAAGGTTTGTACTCACTCATAAGTGGATACTTGATCTAAAACAAAGGGTAGCCTGATTCCAATCCACAGCTCCAGAGAAGCTAGGTATCAAGGAGAACATAGGAGGGACACATAGATTCCCTGGGAAGGGGAAATAGATGAGGTCTCTCTGTTAAACTGGGGCCAGGAGAGCTAGAGGGGAAGGGATGGGGGATGAGAACATGAGGCAACGTCATGGGTGATGGCCGAGTTAGGGGAGGAACTGAGTGGGAGAGTGATGAAAGATATCTTGATAGAGAGATCCATTATTGGCTTAGGGAGAAACCTGGTGCTAGAGAATTTCCCAAGAATCCACAAGGATGACCCCAGTTAAGACTACTAGCAATAGTGGAGAGGGTGCCTGAACTGGCCTTCCCTTGTAATTAAAATGGTGACTCTCCTAACTGAACCTTCATCCAGTAACTGATGAAGGCAGATGAAGAGATTCACAGCCACGCACCAGGCCAAGTTCTGGGAGTCCAGTCGAAGAGACAGATGAAGGGTTATATGAGCAAGGGAGCAGAGTCAAGATCATGACAGGGAAACTCAACAGGAAAATGTTCACCGGCGGTTATAGGAATTCAGGACTCTAGACTGACAGCCCGGGAGCCAGCATGGGACTGCATGTGGGCAACAGCTGTGTAGCTTGATTTGTCTGAGTGGCCCCTGACAGTGGGACCAGGATCTATTCCTTGTGAATGAACTGGCATTTTGGACCCCCTTCCATATGGTGGAATGCTTTTATCAGTCTTGATGTGGGGAGGGCGGTTGGGAGGAGGGGGTTGATCCTGCCTCAACTCTATATGTCAGGCTTTGTTGACTGCCCATGGGATGACTTTCCTTTAGGAGGAGTAGATGGGTGTGGGTTGGGGGAGGGGAGGTGGGAACAGAAGGGGGGAGAGAGGGGACTGAGGTTGGTATGTAAAATAAATGAAAAATTTAAAAGAAAATTGGAGATGTAAATAAATTTCATATTTGACACTGACAAAATATTCATTTTCATTCCTCTATCCTTTATGAACTAAAATAATATAGTTACTAAAGTCTTCCTTTTATGAAACTAAAACTGGGAAAATTAAATTATCTGTAAAATTAGGTCACATCAATGAGCCAGGTGAAGTTTTAGCAGATAACATAATATGAATACATGAAAAATTCTCTCGAATACACTGTGTGTCTGTTTAACCTGTATGAAATACAAACCAGTGTGGCAATTTTGATATTCACACAAAATAAGTTAAAGCTAAATCCTACTTTGGGTGAATGTAGAATCTTTAGCTAGTGACTGAAGTAACATTTGTTTGACAATGAATTTCTTCACTAAGACATTTTCTTCTTCAGTGTGACTAGCAATCTTCAGCAATGTAGCCTATAACAGATTGCAAAGTTGTTTCCATTTACATATAGATATTTTGATTTCACACTTTGCTTTTCAGTCTTCAAACCATTGAAGTTGTAGGATCCTGAAACAATCCTTTAGCTAATGTTCAAAATAACTGCCATGCACTATTCATGTATAAAGAAAACATGCTTCTAAAGGCATACACACGTGTATATATGTGTTTATGCATATATGTTGATTGACAGTCGTTTAGTAAAGAAAAATTAGGGTTGGGAGAAAACATATTGGAAAGAAATACAGATAACACAATGGACTGCAGATCAACAAGTCAACATATTAAAATAGATTTATATGTGCTTTATACAAACAGGCCCTGTTTATTTTAGAATACAAAATTACCTTCACTTGTTCAAGTGTTTCTTTTAGCTGCTGCTCATTTCCAAGTGGAGTGTTAGCAACGTTATCTGCTTCTTCCAACCACAAAACAAATTCATTTAAATCTCTTTGAAATTCTGACAGGACGTTCTTTTGTTCTTCAATCCTGTAGAGAGAATAATAAAATTATTATTATTCAAGGCTTAAAAAAACAAACAAGGAGAAGCAAACATGATCATAGCACTTGTGTTTAAGAAACAAGCCATATAAGAGATATCCATAATATATGAATTATCTTTAAGAGTTTCATTCACTTTGAACAAAGTCATTTTAATATTTCAAATGCAGCAAAACTTGGCCAAGAAATATTTTAAAATTCCATCAGCCTATGCTATTTCATTTGAGGAAGGCTCCACGATCTAGGCTGTGGTATCACTCAACCTTACAAAATTCTTGGTTGTGAGGGTCTGTCCTAAAATACTGTATACTATTTAGCAGCGTTTGTGGACAGGGTGTATGAGATCCCTAGCTGTTACAAACAGAATGTCTTGAGGCCTATTATTTCCTCCTTTCTGGAGGTGTGCAAATTTTTCTCTTCTGGAAAACTATTGCAGTCGTGAAAATACATACTGTATAGCTTTATGTTTTATAAAAGGCCTCACTGAAGAATATTTAATGACAAATTAAAGGACAAAAGTAAAAGCAAGGGTATAAAATAAAAACAATATGCAAATGTTTCCAAACTATAACACAGTATTTTTTAAGAGAGAAAAAAATAACAAAAATGGCTTATAATTTATGATATTCTAGTGGATGTTTTAATAATATAAATGCACATGTTAAATAATCTTTACTTACCTATAAATTCATTTTCAGTTATTGAATTGGAAGTTATGGGCAGGCAGAATGCTTCATATTTAAAATGACTTAGTTTGCTTTTGTCATCTTTTGGGAGATTTCATGGAAGCTTTTAATTGAAGTATAACATACATATAAGAATGTACATATATAATCTTATAGCTCATTGAAAATGGGGAACTTAGACTCACTATATGGAGAAATAGTTTAAAAAGGTATTCTGCTTCCTTCTCATCACCAACTTCAAATGTATCAGTAATCTGTCACCTTTATCATTTTACTATGTAATCATTATTAAAGGTAATGATATCATATGTTGGCAATTGTGTCTTGATTTTTTAACTAAAATTTATGTTTATAATTCTACATATGTTTTGTTGTTTATTCATTCTCTTAGATGTATAGTAATCATTAATATTCAGTAAGTGTCAATGGAAATTTGAGTTATTTCTATACTTATAACATTTACTTAATAATTAATATATTTCACCAAGATAATGAATCTTTATTGATAATTTACTGCCTTGGAGGAAATATATTGTTAGAATTCATTTTATAATATACCTTATCTCTAGTATTTCCTATGGCATGAGAAGTAGTATCAATGCTTTTTAGTAGTCTGTTTTTCGCAGTTGTATTTGCTGGGAATTTTAAAATATGGATTTTTTTGCCCAGTTTTACTTATTATATAATATTTATCTATACAATCTATTTACTCTTACTCTCCTTAACTCTCAAATTTTCATGTATTTCATTTTTTTCTTATCCATTTTTATTTATTTATTTTTTTATTATTTATTTATTTATTAAAGATTTCTGTCTCTTCCCCGCCACCGCCTCCCATATCCCTCCCCCTCAGAGGAGTATTTTGTAACTTTCCCTAGTTTACAAGACAGGAACTTTAGACATGAACTTTCATCTGAATTCTTAACAAGTCTAGACTGAGTGGCCCTTTGGGCAAATTTGGTTTATGGTTTGATTTTTGTCCAGTTTCTGAACATTTTCACTCTTCTTGATAATCACTGGTCTCTTTGCTGTGTTCTTCAAATATACTAGGTGGAATTGCTCTTTTCTCTGTCTTGAAAGTCTTTTCTTCGATTTCAAATGTAAGTGTCCGTCACCTCACCTCGGTTTTCCATGAAAATCCTACTAAAAATTGTACTCCGCTCAATGCTTCTAATTTTTCTCCTTGTTTTGGGCTTTATATTTAGTTGCTAAGATTAGCATATTCCATCATTTAATTTTCCTTGATGTACTCACCATCTCAAACACATGAAATAGTACTCCCTTTGGTTAAGGCTTTTTATGTGGTTATTTGCTACTATTATGCTTGCTTTCTGACAATGTCTGGGCTAGAACAGAGGCATACTAAATACATGGTGAGTCAACAAATTAATGAGCTTAGCATTCTTTACAGTTTTCTTTGCCTTTCTGTCTTTAAAGAAGCTTTCCATTTTTGAATTATGGATTGTAAAATGTGGTATAATTTATCCCCAATTTTATATTATAGTGTTTCATTTACTGACATATTCAACTAGAGGATATTCAGTATCATCATTCTGGGTATAACAAAATGGTGTTGGGTAGGTTGACACCACATAAAGGTTGGAAAACCAACTTCATTTCTCTAACATATTTTTGTCACATGCCTCTTTTTGTTTATATGAGGAAAATATAAGTTAAATGAAGTATTACTAAAATATTCTCCAGTTTTGATTCTGTCTGTCCTGCATTCATTTTGCTTTGTATGCATGGGGAAAAATGGAGGTTGCTAGTTGTAGAATTACTGTTACTGTTGCTTTGATAAACCTTATAGGGAAATGGATTATCTCAGCTGCTGGCACTTTGTTTTAAAATGTGGGATAGCATTGTTTAATTTTAGACTCTGGTCTTAGATGAGAAGTGCCAAGTACAGAATAAAATTTCAAATGCCTCTAGTAACTCTCAAATTATATGATTGCATGGTGACATTTTCTTCTTTTTTGGTAAATTTAACATAATTTATTCTCATAAAGCAAGGAACTGCATTGTACCAGCAATCTTCCTCCATTTCGCTACCCCAAAATACTATTCAAATACAGACAAAGAAAATTAATTTAACTGAGCACAATAAAGATTTAATATGCTACCTTTATTACATATATGAATGAAGGGTTATACTGTGTGACTCACTGTTTCACACTGAAGCTTGCATCTCTCCACTCTTAAAAGCACTTAGTCATGGGGAGTGGTGGCGCAGGCCTCTGGAGACAGAGACAGACAGATTTCTACAAGTTTAAAGCTACCCGGCTCTACAAAGTGAGTTTGAGGCTAGCCAGGGATGACACACAGAGAAGCCTTGTCTTGATAAGCCAAAATAAATACCCAGTCAAGAATATAAATGTACTTAATCATAATAATTAAAATTTACAAAGTTAACTGTGACAAAGCATGATGAGTATTATTTACATATTTTCTTCATTTAATATGCTACTGTGACAAGGTTTAGGTTTAGTCAAGTTGTAAAGCACTTGTATTATACATGTGGGATCGTGGGTTCAATCTCCGGATGTACAAACACACCAAAATGAAACTTAATTGCCATAGGTTATTAATTAACCTGAAAAAATTAAGACTCAGAGTAATAATTCCTGGAGTTCTTTATATGCTTTGGAGATGAGCCCTCTGTCAGATGTAGAGTTGGTAAAAATCTTTTCCTATTGTATAGGTTGCCATTTTGACAGTGTCCTTCGTCTTACAGAAAGAAGTTTTTCAGTTTCATGAGATTCGTTATTAATTGTCGATCTTACCATCTCTGTTGCTGGCGTTCTGTTTGGGACGTTGTCTACTGTTCCAATGCATTTACGACTGTTTCCCATTTTCTCTTCTATTGGGTTCAGTGTAACTGGATTTATGTTGAGGTCTTTGATCCACGTGGACATGAGTTTTGTGCAGGATGATATAGGTATGGATCTATCTATATTCTTCTACATGCCAACTTCCAGTTAGACCAGCACCATTTGTTGAAAATGCTTTCTTTTTTATATTTTATAGTTTTGGATTCTTTATAAAAAATCATCTGTCCATAGGTGTGTGGATTCATATCGTAGTCTTCAATTTAATATCATTGATCCACATGTTTGTTTTTCTGCCAATACCATTCTGTTATTAATACTATAACTCTCTAGTAGAGCATGAAATCAGGGATGGTGATTCCTCCAGAATTTCTTTTTATTCTACAGGATTTATTTAGCTATTCTGTGTTTTTTTTTTCTTCTAAACAAAGTTCAGTATTGTTTTCTAAAGGTCTGTAAAGAATTGTGTTGGAATTTTGAAGGGGTTTGCACTGAATTTATAGACTGGTTTTGATAAGATGGTCATTTTAATGTTTCTAGCAATAGTGGATACATAGACTGAACTAGTCATCTCCTGTGACTTGGCTTGACTTCTAATGGAGGAATTAGGACACCAACCCAGCTACACAACCTTTGACCTATAGTTTACCTTGCCTATGGGATATGCTGGGTGTGAAGGTGGTGCAGAGACTATGGGAGTGACCAGCCAATGACTGGTACCGCATCAGACCCATACTATGAGAATGAGCCCACCCAATACAGTGCCTGGAATGCTAGAACCCAGAGTCTGAATGGCTCACACACAATTGAAGAAAAAATAGCACAATGATGCTTATTGATATGCACCATACTCAAAGATTGGTTACTACTGCAAATTGTCATCAGACAGACTTAAGTAACTGATAGAAACAGATGCAGAGACCCACAATCAAACATTAGGTAGAGATCAGGAGATCCTGCTGAAGAGAGGGAGGAAGGATTGTATAAGCTACAACCGTCAAGGACACCACAAAGAAGCCCACAGAAACAACTAACCTGGAATCATAGGAGCTCACAGAGTCTGAAGTGACAACCTTCATGGGACTGGCCAAGGTTCTCTACATATACGTTATAGTTGTGCAGCATGGTACACTTGTGGGACTTCCAACAGTGGGAGCAGGGGTTGTCCCTAAAATTTTGACTGGCTTTTGGGAACCTATTCCTCATAATGAGTTGCTTTCCCTGCCTTAATACAAGGGGTGGTGCTTAGCCCTACCTCAACTCAATATGCCATGCATGCTTTGTTGATACCCATGAGAGGAGGTCTGCCTCTTTCTGAACAGAAAGAGAGGAGTAGATTGGGTAGGGGCAAGGAGGATTAGGGAATGGGAGGAGAGGAAGGAGGGAAAAACATTGACATGAAAATGAATACATTTAATTAACAAAATTCAGGGCAATAAATTATAAGTGGATATGTCATGTTCCACCATACTTTGTTATTAGGTATTTAATTATAATTTTTAATTGCAACAAGTAGCTTTACAATTTGTTTATTTTGGTGCATGTAGCTGATAAATTCAACTTTCAATATTCATTGTTAAATATAATTGCATTACTTCCATGAAAGACACTCATGAATTGTCACCATAAATTAAGAAATGCTAGGTTCCCACACTTTAACTAGATTTAACTATGTCTCTTTATGTTATATATTAAGAAGAAAAATATCATGAATATTCTGTAACTTCTATTAATATGAGTGTTAAAATATTTTTCATATAAAATTTCCCAAGATTTCTATTATTTATTTTCTACTGTGCGTTTCTTGTTTTTTCTATTTGCTTATTTGTTTATGTAAGTTTTTCACCCTCATAAATATAGTTATGGAGAACACATTTCTAGTTTTCTTTCAACTTTTAGACTAATTTGTTCTGATTTGATTTGTTTCTAAACATATAAACGATAGAGAATGTTTCTTTATTCTTTTCTTTAATCTGAGATTTTTTTAATATTGTTATATTCTATAATTATTTACAAGTTAATTTTATTCCAAATACCTTTATATTCACCAAAATGTATTAATCTATTGTAAATGCACTTAGAATTAACTTTCTGATCAGGAAGTGTTTCTAGAAATTGACATTATTTCTTCTACAAAATCAACATTCTTTCTAATATTTCATACTATTAGGTTTCAGTTGTTGAATAATAATTTACCATGGCTTTTTGTAACAAAGATCATGAAATATTAAAATATATTTATCTTTTCGTGAGTTAGACTCCTTTGCCACCTTAAGTAATAGACTACTTAGTTACATTGTAAAATAAATCTAAATAAAGATGAGAATAGTTGTATTAAACTAATAAATTAATATTTGAAAATTTCTGCATTTCAAATGTAATTTGAACTTTCAAATGTAATTCTGCTGTATTTTCTGATTGTAGCTTATTTGGGCACTGGGAATATTCATGGGCCATTCAAGCATTAAAAATAATTAAGTTCAATTCATAATGAATCTTTAGTGTCTGTTTCAAAGGCAGTAACTTGCAGATGAGTTTATAGACTTTAACTGTCCACTAATTTAGAAAACACTTTAAGAAACTCTGGAAAAAAGAAATCACTAAGAACTGAAATCTATGGTCAAGAGCTTTGCTGCAGTCTCTTTATACATCAAAGAAAACTTTATCTGATGATTTAATTTTTAAAAAGTATAACATATTTTAAAATATGAGAACATTTGGTAGTCATTTATCATCTTGATTTTTATATAATTAGAATACTATATAAAATGTGGTACAAAAATTATACTGTGACCTTGTTATAATCTGTTTTTCAAGTGAATGTGTTTTCTGAAATTTCAAGAGCCTCAACTTAAATTTTGAAAAGGTGCAATTTGAATTTTTGTATTCAGATTATTGCAGTAAAGCAATGGAACAGAGCATTTCCAGGCTTGTCTCTTGACAGAACAGTTTAAATGTGGTTTATGTTGGCATTCTCCAGATAAAGTATTATTTATTTGTTTATCTACTTGCTTAATGCTTATGGTCGGATTTAGGCATGTGGTGGTAATAATAATGAATGGGATATTTAACATTTCCCATCTGCAATTAAATGTGAAATATTTTACTTTTAGAGTCATTTCAATACATTTGTCTGTTCTTATTTTTTTCTTCAAGACTGGCTTACATCTGAAATATGACTCTATTACCATTTACAGTATAAACATTAGTGATGTAATTCAAGGAAGAATATATCATGACGGGAAGACGTGAGTAATCAGAAAAGTTATCAATGCAATTTAATCTGCATTCAATATATTTATCATTAACTCTGGTGAATATTTCTGTGGGAATGTTTTTATCATACGAGGAAGACACTGCCTAATCACCACAATATATTCTCTAGTGTAATAGTATATGCATGTGCATTTATCCAGGGCTGTAGGCCAAGTACTCTATTTTCCCATGTTGGAATCTTTTCTAGGAGTCAATCCATTCAACTTGCTTACATAATACTCTCAACAAAGAAAATATGCCCCGGATTTGTATACCTTATATACAGATGCCTGATGCTGTACCTCATTTTATACTTGAGTGTTTTGTTTGAGCTCTTTCTGATCAATGTACTTTTCCTTTCTCTTCTTCTTGTCACCGTCCTTCTTTTCTTCTTTTACATCAGAACCAACATCATCTATTTCAGGTTTGTCATCAGACTCCTTTTCTTCTTTTTCTTTCTCTTCCTCTTTATCTTCTTTTTCTTCAGCTTCATCATCACTGACTTCCTTTTCATGTTCCTTCTCGACAAAGAGAGTAGTGGGATAACCAATAAATTGAGAATGTTTCTTCACAATCTCTTTCATTCTCCTTTCCTTCAAGTACTCAGCTTGGTCTTCTTTCAGGTGTAAGATGACCTTTGTTCCAGGACCCATTGGCTCACCTGTGTCAGTCCTCACTGTGGATGATCCCCATGCTTAGGGTTCCCAGGCATATTACTCATCATCATTATGTTTGGTAATCACAGTTAATTTCTCAGCGACTAAATATGCAGGGTAAAAACCAACACCAAACTGGCAAATCATGTAAATATCTGCATCAGCCTGCAAAGCCTCTCTTAAGGCTTTGCTGCCAGATTTGGCAATAGTACCAAGGTTATTGACCAAGTCAAATTGGTTATTCCAATTCCAGGATCCACAATGGTAAGGGTTCGATCTTGTTTGTTGGGAATAAGATTAATGTGTAGCTCCTTCCCAGAGTCTAGTTTCTAGGGTCTGTCAGACTCTCATATCTGATCTTGTCCAGTGTAGGTGATGAATTTGAAACGTGCGCCCTCATAAAGATCTCTTTGTTTGAATAGAATGTGTTGATGATCAAGGACATCAACTGGGAAATTTCTGCCTGAAAGGCAAAAGTCTCAACCTCTTCCTTCTCCATTCATTGGTCCTGGGTCTGTGTTTCCTCAGGCATCTCTGCTAAGTGGCCACACATGAGATGTGACTAGCTGCACCATGACACTAAAGCAACTAGCTAAAATGTCTTAAGAGATTGAGAGATGACTCAACAGTTAAGAGGCCTTGCTGTTCATGCAGAGGACCAGAGTTTAGTTCCCAGTAATCATGTCAGATGCTACCACCTCTAACTGCAGCTTCATGGAATCTAACAACCTCTTCTGTCCTCTACAGGTATCTGCATGCATGTGTGTGCATGCACACACACACAAATACACACATACACACACACACACACACACATAAAGAATAAATAAAAACAAACTCGAAATGAAAAAGATATCTTTGTAGCTTCTAAGTTCTTCATTAGGAAGAGAATTATTCCGTCACTTACAGGAGATTTTTGGTAGAACAGGGATTATCAGTGCTTGGGGACTTTCAAAAACTTGATTAAATGATGTCTAATGATATTCCACTATACTCATATACTGGTGCCTCTGATCAACACAGAGGCTTCCTCTGGCTTCAGATGGTAGCACATTCTGTGACTCACAGCCATTTTGTAGAGAAAGCGTCTAAATTGAAGGTCTCCATCGTGTCCCTCCCCTCAGAGACTGTAAAACCCTGCAGAAGAGTGGGAGGAAAGACTGTAGGAGTCAGGGAGATGGAGGATAGCAGGAGCATATGGACCACTGAATCAACTAAACAGGGCTCATATGGCCTCAAAGAGACTGAATTGGGAAGCATGGGCACTGCAAGGGTCTAGATCTACATATGTGTCATGGCTGTTCGCTTGAAGTTCTTGCGAGAGTCCTAACAGTTGGAGGAGAATCTGATTCTTTTGTCTGCTCTTGAGATTGTTTTCCTCTTTTGAGTATTGCTTTGTCCAACCTCGATATGAGAGATTTCACTATGTCCTATTATATCTGTGAAGACCTGTTCTTTTCTAAAGAGGAAAACAAGGGGCGGGTGCTGGGGGGACAGGGGAATTGAGCTGAGAGGAGTGGAAAGAGGGGAAACTGTGGAGAGGGTGTATTGTGTGAGTGAAGAATCTATTTTTAATTAAAAAGCAAAAGAAAGAGTGCTGTTCCCAGCCTTTATTAAGGAAGCTTCTGTTCACAGTCAAGGATGGTAATACAGAGATGCAGGGATGCTGACTCTGCTGAGAAAATGTGACAGTTGAACGTTCAGCTAAGGGATAGCTGGGTACTCCACAGTCTTAGTCAATGCATTTGGCCACTTTGTGGGTTTCTGTGTTAATCTGTATACTGTATAAGGAAGGAACTCGATATACTGTAAAAGGAAGCTTTTCTCAGAAGAGTTGAGAGATGTTATCTATAATCTATGCAAATGAAGATAGATGGCAGTTTAAGCATATGTCTACTTATCAAATCGCAGTAGTATCTTCCGCAGAGTGCCTCTGACTTCCTAGTCACAAGATCATGGCCGGATAATGAGGACAGACAAAAGTTTCATCTTGTGGAGCAGGCCTCAAATCTAGTCAACAGGTGGCTAATGCTGCATCATTCATGTGATCATTCCATGTGGTAGTATCCTTCCAGGCCACTCGGGATTGCAGTGCAGTGCTGACAGTTTAATAGCAGAGTTGATTAGACTCCCCTGGTAGTGTGCACAGTACGTTCCAGGATCAAAATATCTGCCCAGTACAGATGAAGCTTCTAGTTGAGTACTGGCTTGATTTCTCTGTGTTTCTTGACATAATTAAATGAAATATTCTGCAACAGGTTCTTTCTATCAACTCCCTTAAGTTAACCAAGAGCAAGGGCAGTAGTCTGTGATATTTGGAAGTCTATTTTACCTTATTGGTTAACTATGCTAAAAGGAGTGACCCATGCCTCGCACTGTTCTGCCCTGATTGTAACTGTTTTAATACATCTGCTACTAATGTTGAGTGAATTTATTTTATTTCACGTGTAAGGGTGTTTTGCCTCTTTTTGTAATTGTTCATTACATACACTCAGTGCCTGAAGAGGCCAGAAGAGAGCTTTTGTTCCTCTGCGACTAGAGTGTCAGATGGTTGTTTACTACTGGGAACCAAACCTGGAACCTCTGCAAGAGTAACAATTGCTCTTAACAACTAAAATATCTATTTAGCTCCTGACCATCTTTTAAGTTGATTTATTTTTGTTTTTATAATAATCACAGACTGCCTTGATTTAACTAAATGGGTCATAAAACAAAGCATTGTAAATCTGGGAAAGGGGCTGATAGGCATGAGGAGATGATAAGGCAAGGATGGGGAGAGAGTAATCAGAATGTATTATGTACATGAACAAAGCTGTCAACAATATAAATTCATCAAAAGTCTAACAAAAAAAAGACCCTAAGGTGCATCATTAAGTTATGTATTTGAGGTACCTCTGAATTTTGAAATATGTATTTAGTATTTTATTTCTTATTAGGACTACATAATATACCACAGATTTTGAAAAGTAGTGTTTTATTTGTTTAATTTTTTTGAGACAGGGTTTCTCTGTAGCTTTGGAGGCTGTCCAGGAACTAGTTCTGGTAGACCAGGCTGGCCTCAAACTCAGAGAGATCTGCCTTTTTTTGTTACCCGAATGCTGGGACCAAAGGCATGCACCACCACTACCTGGAGAGGAGGTAGTGTTTTAATTTACATTCAATATGAGGAATTTCTTATCAAACTTAGTGATGTTGACTGTGCAGACAGTTTGGCAGAAATGCATTTTGGGAAAGTCATTTTAGCATATTAAACTTTTTTTTCTTATTTCTTAGAACATGGAAATGGTATTTTACTCAAGGATAATTTGGATATGATCAGCACTTTTTCTAGATTAAAGGTAAATTGCCTGAATTTTTTGTACATCTTATCTTGCTATATACCCTTCTATATTTATTCACCTGTGAATTTTTGCTCAGATTTTTTTAATTAGCTTCATATTTAGTCAATAGAAAAGAACAGAATGTAAGATAATTTCAGATTTCTCTATTATCTACTCTTATTCCAAATCCTAAGCAATTAATTTGTATACATGTAAAAACAGCCATTTTGACAAGTCTTCCAAAAAAATTGAGTCATTTCTTTTGGAAACCAGAGCCCTATCTGTAAGAAATCCTATCTCATCAGGATAGGATTTATATATAATGTTTAATACATATATAATATTTATATAACATTAATGAACTATCAAAAATAGAAAATAACAATAGTTGAAGCAAACCACTTGGGAGACATATAATAATACTTGGCAAGTATTTTTATTTAATGGAAAGAAACAATGCACACAGTACTGGAAATGACAGCATTTTTTTTTCTAAAAAAAATCTATTCTACTCTTTCATTTAGTTCAAAATCATATTGGCAGTGTTTCTAAATGAAATGATGACATTAGCATAATTTGATGAGTAAACATAATAGAAGTTATTTAAGAGACATTTTCCGCATTAGATAGTACAACAGCCTGGCTGGCTTTACTTGTCTGTTTTGTTCTAACCTGCTAAGTTGCAAAACTAAAATAAAATATGTCATAAAAGGATTAACTATGAGGCTAATTTTTCAGTCTTCTGATGAAGAATTATGAATGGCCTTGAAAGCTTTTCAAGAGTCATCAGAGAACAGATGGGAAGAGACCGCCTTCTCTAAGGGCACCTGGGAATAACTCTAAAATCTAACTGATCACCCCCCAAAATAGCGCTTCATCATATGAATTTAATCTAAAAGCTCACCTGGCTGTATGCTAGATGAGTATAAAATAAAATTTTTAGTTTTATTAGTTATTTCATCCAAAGTGTTTGGGCAAGGGTCTAGTAAGAATGATATAAATAAATATGGCACTTCTCTTACTACAGTGCCAAATTTTGCTATAAGCAAAAGGAACTACATTTTCTTGTCTCATAAGTATACTATATTCTAGAGAGCACCTGAAAGATTAACTGAATTCATTTCACTATTTTAAAATTAGAAAGGAGAAAATCTAATGCTATTTCTGTAGATCTATTCTAACATATAAATAGTGTATACTGTAAAGCCTTAAATGTTCAGCTTAATTTCAATGTGAATGTAAATTCTCACTATTTGAATTAAGGAGATATATTGGCTGTTTATGATGTATCAACATTTGACTGAGTATTGTAAGTTATATAGATAAAACAAGATACTACCTTGCTTTAAGTAAGTATGAATCACAATGCATGCACAAAACAGTATACTAAAAGAACAAAAAGAGACTGTAGAGGAAATACACTTGTTTCTACATGGAAAGAGATCACAGTTTTATAATAATTGTGTCTTGAGATGTGGCTATGATTTTTTAAGAAACACACAGTACAAGAAAAGGAATTTGAAGGAAAGCAAATGAATTTGAAAATGCTGAAGAAAAATACAATATGATTTGTTGATTCAGATGTATGATGAATTAGTGAAAGTGATGACTGACGTAACTGGAAAGCTAAGCTCATGTTCAGCCCCCTTCTACTAAATGTGGTAAGCTAAGGCAAGTGGAAAATCAGAATGCAGCAACTGATGCGCATATAACGGGCTAAAACAGAGACAGGAAATGCAAAATTTAATCTAGATTAAGGAGTGTGCATTTGTATAGGAATCGTGATGATTTTAAAGAAAAATATCCCCCAAAGGGAGTGGTCCTATTAAATGGTGTGCCCCTGATGGAATAGGTATGACCTTGTTGGAGGAAGTGTGTCATGTTAGGGACAGGTTTTGGGGTCTCCTATGATCAAGAATACCACTCAGTGACATCGTCTACTTTTGTTGCCTGATATCAACATGCAACAGCTCCTTCTCAAGAATTATGTCTCTCTGAATGCTGCCATGCTCCACATCATGGTGATAATGGACTGAACATCTGACTAGTACGCTGCCATATCAGTGAAATGTTTTCCTTTGTAAGAGTTGCTGTGGCCATGGTGTCTTTTTACAGAAAAAAAAAAAAACCCTAAATAACACAGAAGCTGGTACCAGGGACTGGGGGAATCCTTTGATAAGCATGACTAGATGACTAGGTTCTCATTTGGAGAAATTAGGACTTTGTTACTTTTGATTAGGAAAGCAGTGGAATGTTTTAAGTGTTGCTTAAAGGTATATACTAGTAGGAACGTGCAAGACAGTGGTGCAGAGTACAATTTGATGAACTCTTGGGGGGGGCTGGCTCAAGAGGTTTTAGAGGGGAAGAGTTTTAGTATGTTACCTAGGTAATAGCTGTATGATATTTTGGTGAAGATTGTGGTGGCTTTTTACCCTTGTCTGAAGAGTTTTTTTGGGCTAAAGTGAAGAGTTCTGGACTAATTCCATGGGCAGAGGAAATCTCAAAACAGCATAGTATAAACTCTACTGTATGGTTATTGGTTACCACCAAATATTCTAATGAATATTTTTAATGAAATGGAGCACCGTCAGAAAATAAAAATACAAATCGTACAGATTATGATAAGGGGCACAAGGGAAAGGAATAGGGCTAAATCATGCATTCAAGAGGATAAGAAGATCAACAAACTGAATAGAGGTAATGATGACCTCAGGGCAAGACCCCACCCAGCTAAATGTCCAAATTGTGAATAGAACCAGGAATTGTGGTGCACACCTATAATTCCAGCACATGGAAGACAAAGGCTAACAGATCTCTTAGTTTGAAGCCAGCCTTATCTACTAAGTAAATTTCAGGAAAGCCAAGCTCAGGTAGAGAAAGACAGAAACATGGTGAAGATGTAATTGAATAAGAAACTCATGTTCCAGTACCAGCAAGCAACTGAAATTGGCAGCTTCAACTAAGGTTTTGAAGTTAAAAAATGAAGAAAGGGACTATGGACTTTGCCTCCACAACTAAGGAAAGTTGTTGAGGCCAGGCATGTATCAGGGGTGTCTTTGAATGGAAGCCTAGAGAGACCATTGCAAGAAACTGTTTAGTTGAACCTGAATTATCTTGGTGGCCCCAAGATGTTAGAGATGCCTGAGTCTTGGGATACCTGGCAAAGAGAACTTCTAACAGGGACTGAAACCCACTCAAGAGAAATAAATGGGTGGCAGTCAACAATGCTGAATAGATTTGGAGATCATAAGATCATTTTGACATTAGACATGGAGAGGCAGAGTTTGGAGTTTGCCCATTTGGTTTTGGTCTTGCTTTGGTCCAGTGTTTTCTCACTATGCTCTCGTCCCTACATTTTTGAATGGTAATGTATGTCATGTGTCATTATATTTTTGAAGTATGAGATCTCAATTTTGATTATACGGGGGAATTACAGTTAACAGATTTCCATGAGTCTCAGAAGAGACATTCAACTTTGAACAAGTTTGAGACTATTATACACTATAGCCTTTTCAAGTTGGACTGAATATAATTTTACATTTGGTCACTGGATAAATGAGACATCTGAAGAAAAAAAAGAAAATCATCCAGGAATAAAGTCCCAAGAAAAAGTAAATTGACATATTGGTATATCATATCCCCAGTAGAATAAAATTACATAAATCTTCCCAAATGTTTGTTTCTGCTATTCTCTACATACATAATGAAAATAGTCTTTTTGTAGTACCAGTCAAGTTAAAAAATTAAAGCTGACGTTGAAGTTGGAGTGTGGCTCTCTCCTTCTCTAAGCTCAAGCATGCTTCTTAAAGTAAAATCCAAAATTTCTGTATCATATCAGAAGAGCTACCTCATAAGGGACAATAGAGAAACGAAATAAAAGAACTATTTTGTTGCTATGAATCTCCTAATATTTTGCCCAATTTTTGAGACATATATATTATCTAAAATTTTATAATATTCAAATATATATTTTAAAGTTTTTATTATGTTATTAATGATCATATAGCATTAAAAAGACTTCATTTAGCTTCCTGTACATGATTTCAGGTTTGAGTCTCTATCAGATAACTAGGAATTAACTTTTTATACTCGAGATGTACATAACAAATATTGATCCTTTAATCTCTTGATATATGCTGCACATAACATTTAAAATGTTTAAGTTTTCTGCAGTGAACTAAGACCATGTCTTACAGTGAAATTTGAGGTTTCCAAAAGGAGGATAGGACCCCACAATGACAATACCACCAGGACAGTGATAACACCATTAAGCAGAAAAATACCACCTAAAGATCGGCTTTTTTTTTTTTTTTTTTTTTTTTTTTGGTTTTTCGAGACAGGGTTTCTCTGTGGTTTTGGAGCCTGTCCTGGAACTAGCTCTTGTAGACCAGGCTGGTCTCGAACTCACAGAGATCCGCCTGCCTCTGCCTCCCAAGTGCTGGGATTAAAGGCATGCGCCACCACTGCCCGGCTCTAAAGATCGGCTTTGCACTACAAAATGCTCTGGGCAACTTCTAGGTAGCTAGCTGAGATGATCCCACCTTATAGACTACACTATCCAAGACTTGAAACAAGCCCTGCATTTTCCAATTATGCAGAGACTGGAAAACAAATGATACAGCTACCTCTCCCAGGACTTGACAACCCAAATTTTTCTTTTTGGTCATATTTGATATGTTTTCAAGGTCAAACAGCGATATATTTTAGAGATTCAGGTCATCTTCAAACATTTCAGCAATCTACATAACATGGCATTTAATATATTTTAAAAACACAGTTTGTTCACTTTTTTATGACAGTGTCTACTCCTGGCAGAACCAATATTCTTCAGAGAAGATGATGGACATTGAAGAAACTGCAAGTGGAGTTTGCTATTTTTGTGGCAAAGGTTAGCTACTTGGTAAGAAAATGTTCTTGCCTTGACTGCTGACAGTATTTATGTTATACAAATCAGAGAAGCAGGACACAAAAGAAAGTGACTGCCAAACTTTGCCAAGATAAGATAGGACAACCCTTAAAAATATACCGATTCATAGAAAAGTCTGTTAGATATACTAGGCCTATAGACTGAAGATGGATGACCCGATATGGCATAAAAACCTTGGGTGATTGTCCAGGCAGCCAGCTGTTTCTGTCATTTCTCACATTTTTTGGAAGTCACTTGTTTGTACTTCTTGTTTCCTCAGTTATTATTGTTTTCTCTTTGGGTCTCCTGAGGGAGTCAAAGACTAAATAGTTATAGTTTTCCTTTTTTACCAAACTCAAAAAAGAAATTCACTGAAGAAATGTAAAGGATATAAGGTTGAGAGACATAAAAGGATAGTTTTGGTAACGCAAGCTAGAAAATGATTTAGGTACAACTTTTGGACTCACCAAGATAAGACAGATAGATATGGAGTATTTTCTCTGAATTTGTCAAGTACAAATTCACTAAAAATTGTTGATGTATTCATTGCCTGTATATATTATATATAGCTATTATACTTGTTACACATTTTTTCTTTTATTAATTACAATTTTCTTTTTTAAGTTTAGACCAAAATTGGAAATATGTTGATATCTTTTTTACAAAGATATCTGCTTGACGGCTAGAGGGCAGGGCTAGGCACTAGCTAACCACAGAGGTCTGGAGGTCTGTACAGACAGACAGGAAGCAATATGACTGGGCAGAGAGAGGAGGTGATAAAGCAAGAGGAAATAGAAACACAGTCTCTTTTCTATGGCTGGGAAATAAAGTAAGTATAGTGGTTGTGGTTTGTCTCCTTTGTCTTCTTGATCTCTCAGCATTTTCTCCAATATCTGATTGGGGCTTTTATTATTAAGACCTATTAGAACTTGTGCTACATAGAGGTCTATATGAGGTATAGCTAAGGTAAATGTCTATGGGAAAACTATTACTGAATATGAGTGAAGAGGTACAGATATGGCAAAATGATGATGATGCTTGCTTAGCAAAAGCAGTCATTTTGAAACATTTACACACACACACACACACACACACACACACACACACACATATATATATATATATATATATATATATATATATATATATATATATATATATATATATATGCATTTCCTAGAAAGGCCATGAAAGTACTGTAGTTTGTTAGATTATCAATTTTTTGCAACTTACAGGTAATTCCTGGAATAGAAGAGAAATAACACTTTGACTAGTTGATCTGAAACATCAATTAGTCAAAATGGATTGTGTCAAGAGAGAACATAAGAAATCCTGCCTAGTAGCTGGATTTAATTAAAAAAAAAACAAGCAAACAGGAATTCTTATTTTTAGAAAAGTATGGGTGATCTCAATATTTAAATGTTAAATCTTTCAAAATAAGGCTCCTGGGAAAAATGTATTCATTCTAGCTTCGTCTAGGCTCTGGGCATTCAGTTTGAAAATGCTGAACTAGATGAAGTCTATGTCAAAACTAGGAATGAGAAACAGGAGAAGTTCAAATATACAGTAATCAGACTGAAGGTGAGGCTGAAGCAATCCTGTGTGTAGAATGTGAATGTGTAAGAAGGCTTTTAATGCTATTTTATATATATTAGCTATACACATATAAAGGACTGTATACATGGTTAAGAGATTTGGAATCATGTTACAATTTTTGTCTGTTGTTTTTAAAAAAATGAAATAGTTGGAAACCTGATTGGTCTAAGCTGAAAGCAGAAAGCTGTTTTAGTTATAAGAGTCTGCATTAAGTACTAATTAGAAACTATTAAGAGAAAGCAGTCATGTTACAAGATGTACATGGAAAAATATGAATTGCTGATGGACATTTTCAAGAAGAAATATTACAGGCTGACTTTAATGAATTAGATACAGCTCATTGCTAATTAACAGTATCAGTTTGAATGGAAGCAGTGAACCAAGGTCTTTAAAATCAATTTATTTAAGTGTATTTAAGAATGGGTCCCATTATCTTGTTTGCATTGTCAATTTTCATGTGAAATATAGCATAGATCATAAACAGGTAAATTATTCCTATAAAGAGGTTTAAATAAATAATAACTACTGATCAAACAGTCAGGCTTATACTATAAGGGCTATTTAATATGCAAAGTGTAACTTTCACATTCTGTGTACTATGAAACAGATCATTACAAAAGTGAGATTTAAACATTATTTATCCTGAGACTGTTTACCAAAAAAAAAATCAATATTCCTAAGAGGAATATTTCTAATATTCTTCTGCCAATTTCTGCAAATGTTTTCCTCTAAAGAAAATAAGAAGTGCATGAGAGGTAGTTAATTCCAAACAAGAGTCAGGATAACTCCAAAGATCATGGGATTATGAATCATGGGGCCAGAAGTAGCTGTCAACAATCAAGAACAATAGGTATACTTCATTAGCACATTGAATAAAATGATAAAAGAATCTTTGAGTACACAATGGCATCATCCAATGTAGAAAAAAGGTAAGTATTTATAAAAGCAGAATAAAATGACTGGCAAACATAATGTCTCAGCAAAATTAGGAAACCTGTTATTTTATATGTGTTAATGTAATAACTGATGATGGAGAGAATAAAAAATGGATCCTAATGGTAATATGGGACTCATTATTAATATGAAAAGCTACTTGAAATCATTTCTCATAGTAATCATCTTAATCAAGCAATAATACAATTTCCTATTTTGCATCCTGAAAAATGTTATAGTATATAAGATTCAGTATCTTATGAGACCTATATTGGCAAAGAAAGAAAACAAAATTCAACTTGTGTCTTTTAAAGTCTCGCCTAGAACAAACTTGCAGTTTACAAGAAAGTTAGAGACTATGGTGCAAATTAAATTGTACCATGAGGGGATAAACAGACAGATCCAGAACTTTTTTAAGTCAATAATATATAATTTTTGAAATGTCAATGTCAGTGTAGAGGAGTGAAGTGAAAGGTGCTTTTGACTTAAATGGAATAATTCAATAAAATAATGAAATTAAATGCATGAACTAAATGGGATATTATTATAAAATTCAGGACATTTTAACCTAATTTAGACATTCCAATGGTGACTTTATGTTAAGTAATATGCAATTTTAATTTTTTTCTTAGGAGTTATAAACACATGGCCCATTATGGCATGCCTATATTCTAATTGAGACAAGCTGAATAATAATGGCATTTAAACTTCTTTGAATACAAAGAAAATTCGTATCAATTTATATTATATCCTTCATATGACAAAGCAGCAGAGTGGAGGAGGGACATCAAGAAGATGCCTGATTGCAAAACAAATGTTGATTTAGAGAAAGTAAAAAGAGAATAAGAGGGAATTCAGGCATTTAATATTCCGTGTTTTTACTTTTCTTTTTGTAGTATTTTCCAATAAAAAATGTTGGAAATGGCATGTGAAATGGTGTAACAGTTATAAGGTGTACCCTCTAAGCCTGACAACTATTGTTTGAGCCCAGGAATCCAAGTAAAGATAGAAGGAGAGAACATATGCCACAGAATTGTCCTTTGACCTTCCCATGAAATAAAAGATGCACACACTCACATTATGCACATATACACAATAAAATCAAAAGAAGGGAAGGAAGGATTGAAGGAATGAAAGAATTAAAAGATATTGTGAAAAGGACAAATTTAAGTAATATATTCACTGAGCATTTTTTAAATTAAGAAAAAATATTCCTTAGTATAGGGTAATATAGTAATTGTGTGAAATAATGGGTGTCATATCACGTATCTAAAAAAAGATGCAATATAATTCCATAGGACAAATTTTAGTGCTAAAGTCCATGGATTGCCCAATTTAAAGTTATGAATTTAATTTCCATTTCCTGTCACCTTGCATCCCTCTTCGTCAATCTTGTATCAGATGACATTATAACCCTAAATACAATACTCTTCATGATGCTGCCAGCAATCTACTCCCTGAAGCATGGGTTTTCACATTTCAGTGACATGTACCTCTCCTGGAATTTTCAGAAGAAAGTGATTTTAAGAGGATGTACCTTAATGTCAAAATGACTGCATGGAAGAGATTATGATCCTGAGCAAATACAGAATATATATGCATATTCCACGAGTCCCCTTGACAATCCAGTTAAATCCAGGATTCCTAACACTAAGACAATACTGCAGAATGCATCAGGAATTCAACTACAATTATTTCAGATATGTTGTTTTATCGAAGAGGAAGGTCTTATTTTTTTTATCAGTAAGGATTTAAATAATTATGTTTAAAATTACTTTCGTCATATGTACACTTGACTAAGGACTGTTCAGTATTTCTGATTTATAGGTCATTACAAATAAAAAAATTATATGGCAGAGACATCTTATTTTGTTTCTGTGGTGTAAATAACTTCCTCTTTACTTCCATTGGTGTTGTACTAAAAATGGGCTATTGAGGAACAATAGTTTCATGATTGCAGTCCCTTTAAATTCCATGTTAACATATTATTGTTGAAGTATTTCTTTATTTGTACATTTGCTAATGTGTATTTTGAAGTAACAGTGATTGAACTGGAAGAACCTGTCACTTTGAACAGTTTGAAAAATATTTACATTTCACAAAACTTAACTGATGTAAAAATATTCAAGAAACCCTGACACAAAACTGATCTGACTGGATAGATGAACATGACAACTTTTATTTTAGAAACATGTGATATGAAATAGACAGCTATAATAGTCAAGTTTTTAAAACTTTACGAAAGCTGATCTTGATTTTTTAAAGGACAAAAGTACAGTATGTAATGTAGGTTAAAATATATAAACAAGAGAAGCCTTTCTAATCTATTCTTGCTACATCCATAGCTGTGTGATTAATCTACAATTTGGATAATATTTTACAACAAAGTCAATACAAAATAGTTCTATAATATTAGATGAATATAAAATTTCAAACCTTTTTTTGTGAACAGATATAATGCTCCAGTAATTACTTATAAATTACAGCTTCCTTTTAGAAGTCAAACTAGATAAGATTATAGTCACTCAGGTTCACATGCATCAGAAAAATGAGAATATGGTTTGTTCAAACACTATTATTCATAAAAACAAGAACAAAAATTGATATAAAAACAATCTTCCGAAAAATTTAATTATCGATATAAGGTCTTCATAAAATCTATTTTACAATATTTCATGCCAGTATCATTAATCTACCCATTTCTTACCATCTTATTTTTACCATGTTGAGTCCACATCAGGAGTGACACTTATACGGATTTAAAACCGTTGGCATATCAACATATTAGTATATTTAATTAATAGAATGGTTGTATGATTAATACCAAGATTTCAAGCATAGAAAAAAGGATAGAACTACCCATGAAATTTATTTAGAAATGGGTTTGGTGGTCTTTACTTCATCTTAAAATAAAAAACAATTTAAAATAAAGATTAATTAAAAATGTATTCAGATCATGATATTATTCTTTATCTTTGGCAACTTTTTTGTATATATAATGTATGCATGAGAACTTTTGTGTCTGTATTATTATATATATCTTTATATTAGCCAGATCATGTGTAGGATGTAGTGACTCAGCCATAGAACTGAGTTTTCACTATTTATCATTATAGTCTTATTTGGTAAATAAAGGCAAGGTCCTTCTTTATGCAATAATAACCACTAACATCCATAACTGGAATAAGAATTCCAAATCTAATGTATAAAGTTTCTATCACTCCAATTCCAACAGCACACACTTGCCTTCCAGTGTACTCAGTAGATTCTAAGGGGAAGTTAAATGGTGATTGAATACAACTATTTTTTTCTATGTTTTAGTTTTCTTTTAAATTTGAAGATATTTGACCTAAGTAGCTTTTCAAAATTGTAGTAGTTAATGTTGTTGAAAAAATATTAAACAATACCATCATTTTTACAGTAAATTCCTGGGCATTGCTGTTAAAATTTCATCAACTACCTATCTTTCCTACAGAATACTTATTTATAATTGCCCCTTTTCACCATCGTTTTTGTAGAAAAAAATACTTGAAATTCAGCTTGCTAATGTTGGAATACACTGAAGATTTTCACATTAGGCGATCCTGTGTGATTTTTAATTTTTTTAAATTTTAAAACATTCTTTTTTTCATTTTACATACCAATCCCAGTTCCTACCCCCACCTCCTCTTGCTCCACCCTGCCTTCCCCAACCCTTCTGCCCATCCACTCCTCAGAGAATAATAGGCCTCCCATTGGGTGTCAACAAAGTCTTTTTGAGGCAACCCCCCCCCCCCCACCATATCTAGGCTAAACAAAGCATCCCATTAAAGAGAACCAGCTTCAAAAAGCCAGTTCAAGCATGAGAGATAAATCCTGGTGCCACTGCCAGTGGCCCCACAGACTGACCCAGTCACACAAAAGTCATCCACATTCAGAGGGCCTAGAGGGGACCAGAGAAGTGGGGAGGAGAAGATGAGGGAAGAGGATAGCTGTGTGATTTATTTTAAAACTCAAGCTTGGAAGTTTAAAACAACTGAAAAGAAACAGAGAGGAAGTGTATGCATCTTACTCCCTAAGAGAAACAACAACAACAAAAAATCTTTGTTGCTATTGATTAACTTCATGGACTTCTTGACCCAGTTTCTAATATCTTCTGAAATGACATGTTAGAAAGGACAGTTTCGCTCTGCTAACCCCCCCCCCCCCCTGCTCCCTACCTCTTTTTCCTTTCCGAAAGCTGTGTACAGATCTCGTGCCACCGCAGACTCAAGCTTCCTAATTTCTCCTGGAGAATATTGGCATCCGTTTTTGAAGACTGTTGAATTATTTCTTCTCCAGTTGTATTCAGTGTTTTGACAACAATTTGCCGCTGTCCAATGCCATCCTGGAGTTCCTGTAAGCCACCAAGAACGACAAAACAAACATGAAACCCCAAGTCCTTTAACTTGAAAAAAAAAAAGTTTAAACAACATGCTCCCATGTACAGTTCCACCGAGAGGGAGAAATCGAAAGGCTCACAGTGAAAGCTGCTCCACGAACTTGCTATGCCCACATCCAAAGGCTACAAGACAGAAAGACAACTTTCATGTCAGTGAGAAAGCTCCTTCTCAATTCTGCTGGAGGGTTTGTTTTGTAAGCTTGTCAGCAAGAGGATGTTACCATGTCCTACAAATCAATTAGTTGGAAACCTTCTCAAGAGCAAATTCGATTTCTTGTCCCCACAAGGATGTTCTATGTTTAATAGTCTATGAAGCGTTGTAAAATTTAAACATGTACCAAGTATTTGGATTTCTTAGTTGGTTGTCAATATAAAGGTGAAAAAGGACAAACGTACTTTATCTATAGTATTTTTTAAAACCTTCAGGAGCTTTTTAAATAAAAGTAATTACTATATTAAAGGCATTTATTTCAAATTCTGTTTGCACCAATCTATTTTGCATTATAAAGCCACATAAAACTGAATATTAACTGCTTTCAGGGCAACCCATCAAGAAACCTCTAATGTATAGTAATAAATCTGAAAATAATCTATAGCTATCAGAACAGTTTTATGAGTCATTGGTGGTGTCAACCTTTCATATATTCCACATTTTATCATAGATGAAATTTAAGAGTAAAGTATCAGAAAATTGTTCCATTAAGAAAGAAATGATTACAACCAAGTATGAATAAAATGAGAATGATTTTTTACCATTAAAAATACAAATTACATTCCCTTCTCTGTTAACCTATCTAAGAGATAATTTAGAATTTTAAAGGAAAATAACACATTGGCAAATCTGAAGTGCAAAATAAAAACTTGAGATAATTTCATATTAAAATCTAAATGGCTCCCAAATCCTTGTGTTACTAGCAATATTTTAACAATACACAGATTATTCTTGTTCATACATATGATTTAAATGATTTAATATTCACATGTCCCTTTACTTGTTCATGCAATACCAGCTAGGTTCATAACAGACATTTATACATATCTACCAAGTCAAAGAATTAAAACTGATTGTAAACTTAATCAACTCTCTATAGGAATTTCACTCATTCTTCAGTGTCAAACTATTTTATTAATCCCACTTTTACAGTTTTTATTTATTTATGTTTTTAATATGCACATGTATTTGCTATCATGAATTTATGTGCATCACATAAGTGAATGTGCATGCCAATGATAGAAGAGTGTATCAGATCACCTGCGAATAGAACCTGGGTCTGCTGCAAGAGCAATAGGTGCCCTTAACCACTGAGCCTCCTCTCTAGCTCCTACTAGTAGCTTTTTAATACAGCAATTTTGTAGTCTAATTCTTGCAATTAAATAACCCCAAAAATCAACAATAATGTTATCAAGGTCTTCATTTGATGGTCACATCACAGCACAATAAAAATGAAAACATGCCTTCTTCAACGTTTACATTGCTGTCTTGACCATACTCCTGACAGTACATAATACATGATGTACAAACATGTCATGTTTTCTTGCAACTAGCCAACCTGACTCATCAGTTACATTTCACACTTTTCTAGTTGTTCATATCGCCACTGTAGGCATTAATAACTATTACTTGGTAGCAAGACACTAGTCTTAACAAACTGTGACTGCATTCCTATTACAATAAAATAATAGAAATAAGGCCACTTTTTCTGTCTAACTCAGAATGCTCTATCTGGTGCATAAGAAGTTTCTTTCTTTTCTGTTTTCTTTTGTTTTTGTTTTTTTTTTCTTTTGGTTTTTAGAGACAGAGTATCTCTGTAGCTTTGGAGCCTGTCCTGGAACTAGCTCTTGTAGACCAGGCTGGCCTCAAAGTCACAGAGATCCGCCTGCCTCTGCCTCCCAATTTCTGGGATTAAAGGTGTGCGCCACCACCACTCAGCCGTATAAGAAGTTTCAATCCGTATCTTTTCAGTGAATAGATCTGTGAATTAAGGGAAATGGATACAAGAAAGGAAGGAATATAGAAAGGCAAGAAGAATGAAAGAGATGAAAGGAAGCTAGCCCAATAAAACACAACACGATGGTATCCTTGCATCACTAAAAGAATCATAAAAGAAGACAGGCAGTGGTGGTGCACACCTTTAATCCCTGCACTCAGGAGGCAGAGGCAGGTGGATCTCTATAAGTTCAAGACCAGGCTGGTCTACAAGAGCTAATTCCAGGACAGGCACCAAAGCTACATAAAGAAACCCTGTCTTGAAAAAACAAAAGAACAAAAACATCAACAACAACCCCCCCCCAAAACAAAACAAAAACAAAACAAAACAAAAAGGTAGTATTCTAGCTGAAGAGATTAGAAACAGTTGTACAGTTGTGAGTTACAATTTCTTATATACAATAAGACAGAGACATGAAGGTTCTTAATATATAATAAATCAGAAAAGAATGAAGTAATTATTAGGAAACAAACAAACGGATTCTAAGGAAGTTTGGGAGTTGATAAATGGCTAGCACTTAGTCACATAGAGGTTCAGGGAGAGGGAGATGATATCAAAATGCAAGGACCTTTGTAGACAATCTATTTCAGTAATTTTGTAGTCTACTTCTTGCAATTAAATAACCTGGGTTTTATATTGCTGTTATGAGAATGTGAGGGTAAGCAGAGTTATAACCATGGGTATGTATTGTGGATAAACAGAGTATATCTTATTTTTATTATGGAGTTTGTAATTCATGGAAAGTCATTTGAAGACAACTCATTTTCTTGCTCTGTGTGGTGCCACTTCCCTGTCATCTCAGTATCTGCTAATTTGGAGGTGGAGGTGTAGGGGTCAAAATGTTTAAAGCAGTCTGAGCTACGTGAATCCTTGATTAAATAATAAAAAGTGAAAGGGAAGGAAGAAAGGAGAGAGATACAGAAAGAAAGAGGGAGAGAGAGAGAGAGCCTTCCACTCTGAAAAAAATTCTACAAGTATGAAGCCTTTTTTGCTACTGAGTTATTCTAAAGAAGGATAGACTAATGATGAGGCAGACAACGTAGCCAAGTATAGGCACCTAGAAGATAGGTTATTAAAGCTAAACTAGAAATTGGACAAAGGGTTAGGAAAGAAAAGTCTGGAAGTAATATGAAATGTTCAATAAAATCACCAGGGTTTGGAAGCAACTAGAATCATGCAAGCATGTATGAGACTCCTGAAGGGAAAAGCTTTGCCTAAAAGAGTAAGCATAGAGGCAGTTAGAAAGCATTTTTAGATTTCATCTTTGTACAATCACATGCTGCTCAAAATTACTCAGAGATTTGAAGCTCATTGTTTTAAAATGCCCAGGACACAAGAACTTACTGGACTCAGTAATAATAAAAGACTCAGAATTATAGAAGATGACACAAATTTGAGAGGTACTGTGGAGTGACAAGATGGAGTTTTAGGGGGAAAAAAGGAATAGATATTGTACAATATGGTGTACTTGTATTACCAAATAAACATTTACTTATGAATAAATTATCATAATAAAATTTAAAATTATTAAAGGAAACTCATATAGAGCTAGTTAAACTGAAGATTCTGCATCATCGGGTCTACTTAGGGACAGGAATTCTATATTTCTCACTCTCTCTAAGAGGAGGGGAATAGTGCCAAAACAGACAAAGCTTTGCATAGTAAGGTTGCAAAGTAAATGTCATGAATCTTCTGTATGCAAAGAATTTTTATTGCTGGTCACAATGATAAAACCACTTCAGATTTCTTATGTCAAACACATCCATTGGTAGTTTTGATCTTAGTGCTGAATCTCCCAGCTGATGTCTATGGTGACTTTTACAGCTCAATTGTAGAACCAATTAAGGATTTTATTATTTCCATATTGCAGATAAGATAGTATTGTGTAGCTAAAAATGGAATAATTACTTAAAATTATTATTTCTTAATCTCATTTATACAGAATCCTAAATCAAAGCCTTTAGTTTTCTTTTTTAACTTTGCAAAAGAAGACCTCATTAAATAGTGTATTGAATTTGTTTGAGAAGACTTTGTATCCAAAAAGAAATATTTATAGTGTATGTTCTACTTAAGAAGAATTTTCAGTTATAAAGCATAAGAGAAAAAACGGATCAAACAGTAAATAAAAATTTTATTTGCTGTACCATGCTTAGCTTATGAGGCAGAAAAAGATAGCATTCAATTTACATTAAACATGAAGTCTCAATAGCTTCATTCAAAGAATGAAAACCATTAATTTTAATTCTATAGTGTATACTTATCATAGGTAATGAATTATTCATTGGCAATGAACGTTTTAAGGTTTGATATTAAATTAATATACAGTTGTCATTGGCATCCTTATCTACTTTTGTAGCAATTAACATCTAGTTTTAATATTGGACAAAATGAAAATCATAATTAAATCTATTGGATTTTTCAACATAGGTAGAAAGCTTTGTGATTTGATTCCAATATTTAAGCATTCATTCTTAATAAGGCGTGCATATCAAACTCCCCCAGGGAGCCTTTTCAAAACACAAAAGCCCTGATTTCCATGTCAAGCCTTCAGAATCAGAATCTCAGTGACCTGGCAAATGGGGCAATGATGGTGTTTAAAACTGATATGCCATGAAACAAAGGTGGGGGCAACTAACTGTGAATATACAAGGGCTATGTCTGTCTGATAACAATTGCATTGCTCTTAGTTTCCTTTTTAATCAGGAAGGGAACTGAAATTACAGAAAACATCACTGTTACATGTCTAAGTTCTTTTAAGTCTTGTTAAATTGAGGGGAGGAAACAAGAAATACACTGAAGGCAAAATGTGAATCATTTAGAGATGGAAGAATAAGAAACAGAGAAACCCTACTTTTTCTGTGACACACTGAATAAATTTTAGAAAAGACTACTTGTAAAATTTCCAGAGTCATATTAAAATACAATGAATGGAAAATAAACAGTGATAAATACAGAAAAGCAAGGCACCAAAGTGTAAAACACCACAGTTATGAGAACATGTACAATGCAATGTTATATGTACTATGTAGGAAATAGATGAATTGCAAACTTCAAACTAAGGAATGAAATAGGTAAACAAGAGAGATAAAGTATGATTTGGGAGATAAAGATGAAGGCTGATAGAACAAAGCAAAAGTATACAAAACCTCAGTGAGTGAATACCTAATTCTGTATCCTGTCACAGGGTTTCAATTATTGCAATCTAGATTCTTTTCAGGCAGGCTAATCATTGATTTAGTTTACTAATTGATGAAGAGAAAATATGTAAGATAATGAACCAACAAATAGTTGTCAAACAGGCAGGTGAATTTTGGTGTGTTTTTCAACCTCATGCTGCTTTGTCTCTTTTATGTGCTATAGAAAATCATTTCCATTGTTTTTCCCTGTTAGTTCCTAGGATGCACACATTTGGAAAAATAGTCTGGGATCTGATCTCAAAGATGAAGAAAATAAATTTATTTCCTGCCTTAATTCCTTAACGCGATAGTCACCACTGTCTTCAGAGATTCTAACATGCTACATAACGTATCTTTCAATTTTTATCCAACAATGAGTTTTTTCACTGAATCAATCCAAAGAGGGCAAATTCCCAAAGTACAGAGGAGGCCCAGGGGCAGCGCATATTTGTTCAGTAATTTGTGAATTAGGTAATTCAGTCCTGGAGGCATATGTAATGATCATGCATGAACAGCTGCAGAACCCAGTGAGAGAGGCTGAAAGATGGCCAAAGCTTCCTGCGCTTTTGAGGAAAGGCCAAGTTGAAAGCAAAGAATCAAAAGTATAGGGTGTGAGACTGGAGACCAGGAAGGCTCTGAATGAGAAAGCAAGAGTCAGGATTACCTACTAATTTCAAGATCAAGTCCTCTTCCCCCATATTGTCCTAGCAGCCTGCTGCTCTCCCACCCCAACAGTTTAGCTCAAAGTCCCAGGGAAAAGGAATGGCTTTCATTCTACCTTTTTGACTGGAGTGTTTTTAGGTCTTGATGATGATATTCATCTCCAGATTTTAAGTGTGCCTCAGATTTAACCTTGGGAAAAAGTCTGAAAGAGCTTTTACTAGTAATTTGCAAACTAAATCAAACCAAAGAGAGCCAGTCTTTGCAAATGAACATTAGAAAAATTTCTTAAATATCCCCTTAGCCTCTTCCTTCCCCTGGTCTCATTTTCTTTCCAGTCTATTAAACATTTATTATGCTACATTAGTAAAATCAGTGAAACCACATGTATACTTTTTAATGAGTTTTCAATAGGAACTGGGGTTAGGAGGTGTTCCTTTAGATCTCATCTAGTAACCTGTCTTTCCCTTGAGACACAAAGTAGGCATGCTCATTGGCGTAATTTGATCTTTGCTTGTGATAATGACTGTCATTAAAAGAATAAACTCATTTTAAAAACAGAATTAGACACTTTCCTTCTCAAAACAAACAGCTTGCAAGTGGACTAAATAAAGAAAATATGTGCAGTAGTAATTTATTATTATGAGACTTAGAATAATATCTAATATCAAATTGTAATAAAATTTAATTTGCATGTATTTATCTCATTGGTAATATTGATATGTTATTATTATTATTACTATCTCTTAACAAAAATACCAGGCAAATTTATCATGAAGTACTTTAAGTACTACATGTAGAAAACAGTGTATGTGTGTGTATTTTCTCTTTAGTTTTAAACAGAAATTCAGTGCAAACTGTTATACAAAGAGATATCATGCTTACACCTACACATACTTTCCACTCACCAAAACACCACATCCACACATTCACAGACACACACAACTGTGGCTTTTAAAGTTCTGAAACAGGGTCTTTATATTAAATCTGTTATCAAATATGTGCTATCAAACCATATATGTTTTAAAGTCCGTTTGTCTGTTTGATTGTTTAAATGTATTTTTTGGAGTATGTTACTACTATTCTACCATTCACTAAAGTCAATTGAATTGCTTTAGAGAAAACTGTTGCCATAAAGTACACAACTTTCAAATTAACTACATTTTTCTTTGATCAAAGCAATGCTAGGCTTTTCTAGGTTCACAGGATTACTCAGTCCCTCTTGGGTTTGAAATCACTTGTGAGAACTTCAGGGAAAATGCCTGAGAACACTTCAAAGCAGTTTGTTTTTGTTTTTCCTCCATTTGTTCCGATTTGTTAAGAAAACAAATTGGCCTTTCTCTGCTAAAAGGCAGCTAGTGTCTGACAGACATGCTTGCTCCTTTGTTAAGTGGTCTTGGTTGCAGAACACATGATTTGGGTATACAATTTTTTTTTCTACATAATTGCTAGCTTGGTCTTCAGTACAGGTTAGATATTTCAACTTTGGACATATTTCATGTAAACAAAAATATCCTGGCTTTTATGACAAGACTATCTGAAAGGAAAAAAAAGTCATTTAAAATGTCCTCATTTCTTTCTAGAGTTATTATCAATTTGGAGCCACGCAAGTATTTATTTTAGAAAAATTGGAAGCTAGACCAGGATACAATGTGTACAAATGTATTTATAGAAATAGTAATACAATCATTTAAAATAAGGCAATATGTGAATAGAACAGAATAAGGACTAGAAATGTTTGCTTAAAATGTAAATTTCATTGGTATTGTTTAATTTTAAATAAAAATACAGTATCAATTTAATTGTGGTGTGTATGTCCACATGTGAGAGCCCATTTTGAGGACAGAGGACAACTTGATAGACTTGGTTATCTACTTCCACTATGTGAATTCTGGGTAAGAAACTCAGGTAGTCAGGCTCCTCCAACAGGACTCTAACCAACTGAGCCATCTTGTTAGCTTTAGTTTATTTGGCAGTAAAAGCAAGAGTTTTATATTAATATTTTCCAAGTGTGTAAAACTTTTTAACTCTGTATTTTACTGTTTCCTGAGCACTTCCTATGTGTCCAGAGTTATACTAAATGCTGATCACCTTGCCTACAGGAAAAGCAACTGGAAAAAAAAACACTCTGGATCAAAAAATGGGAAAACTATGGAGTAACCAATTTGAAAGCTAATTGAATGTGATAGCTTGCATTAGGGAAAATCTGTGTCTTTGTTAGGGTTTCTATTGCTCTGAAGAGACACCATGACTAATTCCTTTGCAATGCTTACAAAGGAAAACATTTAATTGGGGATGGCTTACAGTTTCAGAGGTTCAGTCCCTTTTCATCACTACAAGAAGCATGGTGGCATACAGGCAGGCATGGTTCTAGAGAAGGAGTTGAGAGTTGTCTATCTTGATCCACAGGTAGTAGCAGGAGACTGTTGCTCAAGGCCTAATTTGAGCATATAAGACCTCAAAGCCCACTTCCACAGTTACACACTTCCTCCAACAATGCCAGAGGTACTCCAACCAGGCCCCACCTCCCAATAGCACCACTTCCTATTGGTCAAACATTCAAACACATGAGGCTATGGGGCCATTCCTATTCAAACCACACACCATGGTTATAATGGAAATAAATCCATTTGCGGCATAAGAAGACAAAAAACTTACTTTGTACTGATGATGGGACTGGAGAAAAATATGTTAGTTGGGCATAGTAAATGGGGTTGACAGGAAATCATCTACTTAAAAGAAGTATTAAATAGACTCATCTGGTTGGATTTATATACCTCTGCATATATATATAATACTAACTAGTAAAGTAAAAGAGGTCACAGATTTGAAAGTAGGGGCATGGGAGAACTGGGAGGGAGGACATAGAAGGAGAAAAGAATGCAATTATATTTTAATTCAAAATTAAAAGTATATGCTATAAAAGTAGCAGTATTATCCAAATATATTTTTGGAATGCCTGAATATTTTCATAACCAGTTACATAGGAAAATGATGGGAGTAATGTTGCAATTTTCCTCCTTGATATTATATTTTACTGATATTTGATGGAGTACACATTGATTAATATCATGGATGGGCAAAAGACTTAAGGCTGAGAGGCAGTACAATAATACACAATATTTTTTTGAAAGAGGAGTCATTTAGAGACACTTACTATGTAGCTCTAGCTGGCTCCAGACTTGAACTTTTCCTCTCACAACTCTCTGAAATCAGGGGTTCCTGGCATACGTTACAACCTCCACTAATATTCCATTCAAATGTGCAAATATTATTTTTGTAATGATGATGATTTTATTACTATAACTTTCACTTATAAATTAATAATAATCAATGCTCAAAATGATTTCCAGCTAATGAGCTATGCAATCATACTTAAACCTCTACTTTTGATCAACAACCTAAATATAATGCAAGACAACACAGCACCCAAGTAGATAAATACAATGTTACATAATACAACTGTGGATTTTTTTGAAAGCTACAAATTATCAGAAACTTTGTGTATGCACATGCATAATTACAATTCTCTCTGTCTCCCTCTGTGTTTGTGTGTGTGTGTGTGTGTGTGTGTGAGAGAGAGAGAGAGAGAGAGAGAGAGAGAGAGAGAGAGAGAGAGAAAGTTTAGCATGAAATTAGGATAAGAAACAAAGAATTTGTTTCATCTGTTATTGTAAATACCTTGAGGACAGTTTGTTTAGCATTTCTTTTGTAATGCAGTGTTAAATAGTGTTCAGCTCAGTAAATGTTATAAAACAGGGTTGATTCATAGAGAATGAACATGATATGATATCACTAGACATTTGGGTGGTTTCTAATTTGTAAAAAGTTCAAAGTAAATTTTGGGAACTATACTATACACTAACATAGAAAAGCGACATTAAAGTCAGTTGAATTCTTTCAGAACCTTATTTTTTTCCACAAGGAAAGGAACAGTTTCCCAGGACCTCAAAAATGGAAAGACCCAGAATTAGATAGAAAAGGTTTTATAGAACCGATCTGTATGTTTAACATCTATTCATTGATTTTAAGCATTCAGTTTAAGTTAGGAAAGCTCCAGGGCAAATTAACACTATGTATCTAAATACGAATTGGGCATCATAGCAATGTAAAATCTTTTATACCTCTCCAAAGTTATAAAGCCATTAAATACAAGCTCATTTTAATTCAAATTCTAATTGCTGCTGTTGGGTTTTTTAATTTCTAACTCATTATCTATTGTGTGTTTCCATTCCTGTGTTTTGTAGAATCTAATGAGAAAAGGCAAAGATAGCAGCAATTGTTGCCTGGGCATACACCCTGGAAACCCAAACCATCAGGCACAAAAGGATTGATTCTTTCTCTGCTATTAGCATATTCTAAAATGTCAACAGTATGCGTGATTGTGAACCTCATCCAAACCAAATGAATCCAGGAGAGTGAAATGACTGAGGACTTAAGAAAATACAGTGCCAGAACAGTCCCACTTATCCATGTGAATATTTAAATGTCCAGCAATAACTACAGAGATGAAAATGAACTGAAACCGAATTGCCTTCCTTTTCAATCTTATTTGTGGAAAGGAAAAGAGGCAATTATGTAATGGAATCATTTCCTAAGGTTTTAGTTCTAGCAATGTGTTCCTCCTAAGGTAACACTCAGCATTAAACAAACTTTCCATTTAAGTAAAGCATCAAAGGAAATATTTTCAAGCCAATATTAACATCTCTTTTGAAAATGATTTTTATTGATTTATTCGAATGACATATGAATTTTGTCAGTTACTGGTCTAGAAACTACTGAATCGTATATTTGAACCCTGCACTTGCTTTTCCTCTGGCTACTGTTTGTATTATTGATACTCCTATAGTTCTTACACACTTGATCCTATGTGCACAAGATTTTTACGCACTCTGGTCATTTAGAGATATATCCTACAAATTGTTTCCTCTCAAATTATTTATTCCTACAATATTGTATATAACCTTTATAGATTAATCTTCCAGATAGATGAACAAAAAGAATGCCTATTTCCTTGCCTAGTAAAACTGAAATAACAGAGACAACATTCAGACCTCTAAATCAGCTCTGGAGAAGATCTTTTCAGGCATGTGAAAGTGAGTTTCCAAGTCTACATGCATGCTTCTACAGAGGTGGTTCACTCCCGTGCAATGGGGACACTCTGGTCATTCCTCGAATCTTGACCCATTCTTTGTCATCCAATACACACAAACACAAATTTCTACTCTTCTAATTGTTACATCCAGTGCACTAGACAAGGAGCTACATGGGAGCAGAAAGTAACTGTTGCTGTCCCTTCGTTGCCTACTGTATCAGCCATGTGCCAGATACATGGTGGTACACAGAAATAATTTCTTAAATGGATAAATGAAGGACACCTCACAAATGATTTTATATGAACAAATACTTATCTGTTTCTTTTTACAAAATTCTACTGCAACACAGACTGGGTTTACTTTGTGGTGTTTTTTTCTAAATCTATAACATCTAATATCTATGGTTCCAATTCGAAGCTTATAATTATACTCAAGTTTTCTAATATGCTTGTTTTAATGGTTTTTAAATTAAATATCTATGTGAATGAACCAATTGTTTTTACTGAATGTACAGATACTGAGTATATTGATAATACATGTGATAAAAATCACTATTAAAATCACCTCTATAGTTTTAAACATGTAGTGCTAATGACTAAAAGATCATTGTTGATGGTTATAAAAAGAGTGTTGTTAACAGCTGGTCAAAGAAAGTGAAAAACTTAAACACTTCGTACTACTGATAAAGATGCTATGACAGTGTTTCTATGAAACCAATATACTTTTCCTGAAAAGGAACACTGAATTACAATAAACTTAGGAAAATAAATAAAATCAAAAGTAGGAAACTCCTTCTCAGCCTCAAATTCCAGCCTGCTAAAGTGAATTTAAAGTCATATAACTTTCATCAAACAATAAGTAAGGTACAATCTTGGACAGATAATCTGTATATGGATGTCCAATGGCAGAAGAAATGATGATTAATACTGGCAGGTTGGGGAACAATATAAATTAAAACTATAAAATATTCTTTCATAGATTATAAAATTGTGAAATGGCAATCACAGACCTGATCAAATCTTGAAAAGGTTAGAAAGAAAATAGAGCCCCGTGGAGCATTATAAAATGCCACAACCACTTTAGAAAACTGCTTAACAATATCTTATCATTTATATTCATTTCTGTATGTAATTGTTTATTTATAGAGATGGTGGACATGACATACTACACAAGTGGAAGTCAGAAGAAACTTTCAGGTGTCAATTGGTTCTCCACTTTCAACATATAGTTTTCAGGGATCAAATCAGGTAATCAATCCTGGTAGTAAGCGCCATTCCCCTCTGAGCCAATTTGTCAGCCCAAAAGACATTATATTATATTACACAATGAAATAGTTAATTCAGTGATTGTACTTATAAACCTTTCTTAGAAAATAAATGAAAATAAACTCTACAAAAGTCTTGTACAGACATTTTCATGTATGCTTATCTGAAGACAATGCAAATATTCTTCAAAAGGATAACAGAAATGGTAAAATACTCACATATGAAATATTAATCAGCCATCTAAATAAATGTTCCCATTTTAATAAAATATGGAAGAATTTCAAAATCAATATGATTATCAAACTAGTACATACTAAATGATTCCATTTATAAGAATTCCAGACAAAATAAATTTGTACTGATAGAAATAAGATATATAATGTGCTTATAGGAAGTATGGATTGGCTGGAAGGAGTATGAGACACCTTTTTTTGAGATCATATAAATGTTCTATTTTTGACTGAGATATTGGCTTTTTAATCTAAACCAACTCTCAAAAGTTACCAGACTTCATGTTTAATATTTATGAGTTTACCAGTTTTGTGGCCATGTTTCTATCCCACCGTATTTAGCCACTATAATTATATCTAGAAAACTCTAGCTTGTAACAGTTACTTTAAACACATGATTTTTCACCCAGAAAGAAAAAAAAAAGTAGTCTTAAAAAACAATGTATATATTTCCAATGACATTTTGATAAACAAACAAACATTATATGGCAGGATATGAATATTACACAGACTGATTCATGAACTAAATGGATTGAATTCAAATTCCATATAAAAACAAGATTTTGATCTCTTCCCAAATATATGTTTCTTTTCATATGTATTTTTACTTCAATTAATAAATGATTGCAATATTCCTTTCAAGAACTTAACATAATACTATAGCTATGTTAAAAGATGTAATGAATTTAATTATTTCCTCTCTTAATATATACAGTATAGGCTTTATACAGTAGGCTAATAGTCAGACCTCAGTTATTCGTATCAAGAATTAAAAAGGACTCTGAAGCCTAATAAGGAGACTTGGGACAGACTTGATGAATTTACAGAGGTGTTTTATCATTTGTCCTTTAATCCCTATACATGATGATGAAATTGGGCAATCTGTAATACACAACAGCAACAAAAACTTGATGGAGGAATGTCATTGGTTAAAATATAAAGAAAGTGCTTGGTTGGCCCTCATAGGTTAAAACATAGGTGGGAGGAGTAAACAGAACAGAATGCTGGGAGGAAGAGGAAGTGAGCTCAGAGACGCCATGCTCCCCTCTCCAGGGCAGACGCGATAGCTCTGCTCTCTGAGGCAGACGGCGATGCAGCCAGCCACCAGGTCAGACTTGCTGAATCTTTCCTGGTAAGCACACCTCGTGGTGCTACATACATTATTAGAAATGGGTTAAGAGGCTGAAACCAATGGGCCAGGCAATGTTTAAAAGAATTAGCCAGTAAGGGCTAGAGCTAAAGGGCCAAGCAGTGTTTAAATGAATACAATTTGTGTGTTGTTATTTCGGGGCATAAGCTAACAGGTGGCCGGGGTGCTGGGGACACAGCCCCGCCGCTCCAATTACAACAAAAACTAATGTTTGTCTGCTTGGGGTGTGGTGTGTTAAGTACTTTTGTCTATGTGCTGCTTTTATTGATTGAGGAATAAATCTGTTTTGGCCAATGGCTTAGCAGAATAGGGCAAGGTGGGAGTTCCAAGCAGATAGAGGAGGAGAGAGTAGGAGGAGTTATTGAGAAGCCATGTAGCCCTGCTGGAGAGAGATGCTTGATAAAAACTTGCCAGTAAGCCACAGTTACTTGGCGATATACAGGTTAATGGAGATGGGTGAGTTTAGGATATAAGGAATAGCTGAAAATATGCTTCAGTTATTGACCAAACAGTATTACAAATAATATAGTTCCTGTGTGATTATTTCGGGAGTCTGGGTGGCCGAGAAATGAATGAACAGTCTTCTTCCAAAAGGGGAGTTAGGGAATTTTGATTAGATTAAGAAAGGAAAAATGTGGTGATCCCATGAGCTTAAATTCTAAAGGATAAGATAGATAAGTTATCCTGACGGGGTGTTAAAAATCAAAATTTCATAATATATTGGTGAAAATCACAAATATAAAATAACCGTTGGAATCTAATGAGAGTCACCACACTTTACATGTAATCCCCAAATAACCCAGACTCTAAAAGGCTAGAAACCTGGGATTATTTAAGAAACACATGACCAAGGACAAATAATAGAAGAACAATGCACAGTGTCAGAAACTCAGAAGAAAAGTCAAGCTATGAATTGAGGTTTGTGATAACACCAAAGACAGCATCAGGTCCTTTTTACTTCCACAAAGAGCCAAAAATAGTAGGAACTAGAAAGACAAAAGTTCACTGATTGGGGCAGAAGGAGGAATGTTAGGGATAGGCACGTCACTGAAAGCAGAGTCATTTAGTTCCGTTAGTTTGTCTGTACTGTCAAGAGAAATGTTCATCAGACTGGAAAAGGCATAACTGTACAGTGGAAATGAAGCCCAAAATAGGTTAGGGATTTTTACAAGAGTACCTTACTGCTCTAAATGAGCTGGAAATCTCTTGTATCGGAGCAGTTACATTCCAGAGAAATGAGAGAACTTACACGATCCTGTCTAACCCTGCTGCCAATGCTCTTAGAGGAACTATGCTGATGTTGGAGGTGGCCAAATGTCATCTGAGTTTTAAAAAATAGGAAGAACTCACTGCTATCACTATCTATCTTTTCCTGCTAAATGGCATTCCTGGATGACTGAACAAGGTGCAAACAGATGTTAACACAGACAACACAGAGGCAGCTAAATCTTGCTTGTTTGACAACTTGTTTCTAAAAGGAAACATGTGGCCCTGAGTTTTAACTTGTACTCCCCTGCAGTATGAACAATATACAGTGACTTGAATTATTTTTCAGATGATAAAAGTAAATGTAATATAAAAATGTACAGTCATAGATTAAAGGAGTAAAGGTAATAAAATAAACATTAAACTTGTAAAAAAAGTAATCGTAAGAAAAATAAGCCATGTAAAGATGGAATATACACAGAGAGTCTGTTTTATATATATTATTGTGTTTTCTTTAAATTTTTTGACTGTGAAAGAACTAAACAACCAGTGTATATACTTTAAAGGTATTTTGTCTTCAAAGTTTGGGTCTAAAAATATGTTACTTTGGAAAAGAGGTTCTTCTTTTGCTTCCACAGAGGATGAGAACCTGTGGATTTATTTCCAGGATATTGTGGTTTGAACACCAAGTGTCCCAGAAAGGTCTCCATGATCATCCCCAAAATTATTTTGCCCAATAAAAACAGTAAGCCATGTAGCCCCTTGAGCACGTGAGACCTTTATTTGTTCCACGAGTATTAAGGGAAATTGCTTACGTGAACAGTTGGTGAAAAGATTTAGCTGATCATTGCTCTCATTTGTTTCTTAAAGAAATTTTGTTGGCACAAAAGAAGATGATAATCATATTGAATAGTCTGATCTTTGTATTCCAATGCTCTTTTATTTATTTATATTCTATATTATATAGTTACATTCAAAAGCTCTCTTTCTGTGCTATGTCTATCCTGTCTTACTCAAGAACAAAACCAAAAAATAGATGAGAAAATAATATTACCACAACACATAATAAATTTTAAACAGATTTCATTAGTAACCCATACCTATTTAAGTTCTAGGATACATTTGAAAATTTCTTTTTGAAAAGCTGATATATATTGCCTAACACAAAATATTATACTCTACATATTATCAGAACAAATAACACTTTATCAGTTTATTTGTCATAGATTAGAAATTGATGGATTCAATGCAAAGTTCAGATGACACACAATTTGTCATTTATGTGATACAGGACAAGTTACATTATCTTCAGTTTATTCATTTACAAAATTTAAGCTCTGAACAGTACCTGATATAAATGCCCATTTCATGCATTTTCGTTTCCTTTTAAAAGATTTGTTTTAATTTTAGGTTTTTAAATTGTATTTATTTATTTTTGCCTCTATATAAGTTTGTGCATGACATATGTGTGCCTGTTGCACATAGAAGTAAGAAGAGGGAGTTAGATTACTAAAAGAGGAGTTACAGACAGTGGTGAGCTACCATGTAGGTGCTGGGAATCAAATCTAGGTCCCCTGGAAGAGCAGAAGCCAGTGCTCTTAAAAACCCACCCGACATTTTAATTTCATTTTCCCATTTAAACCATACAAACAAACTCAAAGGACAAAAACACATGATAATCTCATTGGATGCAGAAAATGCTTTGATAAAATTGAAAATCCCTTTATGATAAAACGACTGGAGAGATTAAGGATACAAGGGACATATATAAATCTAAAATGCAATTTATAACAAACCTACCTATAACCATCATCAAATTAAATGGAGAAAAATGCAAAGTAATTCCACTAAAAAGAGGAACAAAACAAGGTTGCCTTCTCTCTCTCTCTCTCTCTCTCTCTCTCTCTCTCTCTCTCTCTCTCTCTCTCTCTCTCTCTCTCTCTTTCCCTCTCTTTGTATGTATGTATTTATTTATATGTATGTATACAATATGTATATATACAAAATAGTACTTGAAATTTTAGTTGGAACAATAATAAGACAACAGAAGTAGATAAAGGTTTGTATACTGGAAAGGACGAAATCAAAATATCATTATTTGCAGATGATAAAATAGTATATGTAACTGAGCCTAAAAATCCCACAAAGGAACTCCTACAGCTGACAAAATCTTTCAGCAAAATAGCTGGATATGAGATTAACAAGAACAAAAATATCAGTAGCTCTCCTATGAACAAATGGCAAATGTACCGAGGAATCGGGAAAAAAAACACCTTTCACAATAACCTCAAATAATATAAAATATCTTAGGGTAACACTAACTAGCCAAGTGAAAGACCTGTATGACAAGAACTTCAAGTCTTTGGAGAAAGAAATTCAAGAAGATATTATAAAATGGAAAGATATCCTCTATCCATGGATCAGTAGGGTTTACATAAGATTTACAACTTACTAACAACAGTCTGAAGATGTAGCACAAACCCTATCTAAATTCCAACATAATTCTTTACAGAACTTGAAGGGATAATTCTTACCTTCATATAGGACATAAACACAGGAGAGCTAAAGCCATCCTGAATAATAAGAGAACTGCTAAAGGTCCCACAATTCCCAATTTCAGGTTGTACTACAGAGCTATTATAATAAATTCTTCATGCTGTTGGCATAAAAAAAAGCACACATTGATTAATAAAATTAAATTGAAGTCTCAAATATAAACTTTCACACATATAGACCCCTGGTTTTTTGATAAAGAAACCAGAAATACACACCAGAAAGAAGATAGCATCTTCAACAAATGATGCTTGTGAAACTGAATGTTTGCATGCATAAGAATGCTAATAGATCCAGATTTATCACCCTACACAAAACTCAAATCCAAGTGAATAAAAGACCTTACATAAAACCAGACACACTATATCTGATAGAAGAGAAGTAGAAAATAGTCTTGATGTTATTGGCACAAGATTCAATGTTCTGAACAGAATACTAATAGTGCAGTCACTAACATAAACAATTAATATATTGGACTTCGTAAAACTGAAAAGCTTCTGTAAGGCAAAGGACACCATCAGTAGAACAAAATGGCTGCCTGCAGAATGTGAAAAGATCATCAACCCCACATCTGACAGTGGGCTGATTGGGCCAATCAGCTTATAATTTATGGAGACCTATGTGTGATTTTCTTTGGGGCTAAACAGTTGCGGGGAACTGGGCAGGACAAAACCCCCCAACAAACAAGCAGGACTGGCCCTCCGTATTACAGAATGGCACCCACATGGATAACTGTATCCACAGAAAGCCTGAGAAAGCTTGGGAAAGACTAGAGTAAAGCATTTTGGTTTTCAGCCTTAGCAAGAAAAAAGCTGAGCTGTTTTAAAATGCCAGTTTTCTGGGCCGTCTTGCCAGAGAAAACTCTGATTCTTTCAAGCAGCTGGTGCAGGCAATGGAGCTATGGATACAATGTTGCAGCTTGCTTCCTGGCAAGGACCTTGAAATGCCATAGGAGCTTTTCAGTGATGTATACACACTGTTGCAGCTTGCTTCCTGGAATGGACCTTAAAATGTCATAGAGTTGTGGCAAAAAACTTCTCCATTTTCCTCACCAAATTAAAGACCCATGTGGTCAGAAAAAGAGAGATATACATAAAGAGAGATTCAAAGAGGAAGAAAACCTCTAAATGGTTTACAGTGTGTTAAAAATATATACAGGCTAAAGGGTAAAGTTCTCAGAGTTAGGAAGAAAGAAAGAAAGAAAGAAAGAAAGAAAGAAAGAAAGAAAGAAAGAAAGAAAGAAAGAAAGAAAGAAAGAAAGAAAGAAGAAAGAAAGAAAGAAGAGGGAGGGAAGGAAGGAAGGAAGGAAGGAAGGAAGGAAGGAAGGAAGGAAGGAAGGAAGGAAGGAAGGAAGGAAGGAAACCTGGGAGGCAGAGACAGATGGATCTCTGTGAGTACAAAGATAGCCTGGTTTACATAGGGAATTCCAGGACAAAGATATACAAAGAACCTGTCTCAAAAAGCCAAAAGTTAAAAGTAAAAATACAAGAAGTAGAGTTTAAAATAAAGCCACGTAAAGATGGAAAATATACAGAGAATCTTGATACTGTATGTTATTATGATCTCTTTAAATTGTTTGAATGCTGAGGAAGGAGCAACAGCTGCTAAAAGGTATTTACTTATAAATGCTGCAGAATTATTCTATGACAGGTATTTTAAAAATACTTTGGCTTCAAAATTGAAGTCAAAAGGTATGTTACTTTGGACAAGTGATTTTGCTTTTGTTTCCACAGAAAATGAGAGGATGTGGATTTATTCAGAGTTAAGAAAAATCAACTTTGATCAAGGAAGACCACCTGAGAAGTCTCTGGCAGAAATAAATGGCCCAGATGTCTGAGTTCCTCGTCCAGAACAGGTTCAAGACTTCTGCCTGAGATGATCAAGACTCACAAGATACTTCAGTCAGGACTTGATCATAATTCTAAATTTTCATTAGGTCCCCAAAAGATTATCAGTGCCCCCAACCAGCTGGAAGTAGCCTGGAATACTATGCCCACATTCCCAAAAAAATGGATTATGGATATTTTCCTTTGTTTTTTTTTGTTTTTTTGTTTTTTTTTTTTTGAAGAGGGGGAAGTGGTGCAGGAGAATTGTCTGTATTCTGTCAATCATATTTTAAATAAACACTAATTGGCCAGGCAGGAAATATAGGCAGGAAAACCAGACAGAAAGTAGAAATCATGTAATGAGAACAGGAGAATTCTGGGAAGGAGGAAGTTGATTCCTCCCACTCCTGCCCAGACCACCGAAGCAGCAGGATGTGATCTATCTCACTGAAAAAGGTACTGAGCCACATGGCTAACATAGATCAGAAAAAAAAATGGGTTGATCAAGATGTGAGAGTTAGCCACTGAGAGGCTAGAGCTAACGGGCCAATCATCTTATAATTTATGGAGACCTATGTGTGATTTTCTTTGGGGCTAAACAGTTGTGGGGTACCGGACGGGACAGAAACCCCCAACAAACAAGCCAGCCCTCCATGTTTCAGCTGATTTTCAAAATATATAAAGAACTCAAGAAACTAGACATTAAAATATCGAATAATCCAACTTAAAATGGGGTACATAATTCCCAACATAAGAACCTCAAATTGCTGAGAAATAAAGAAATGTTCAAAATCTTTAGCCACCAGGGAAATGCAAATCAAAACAACTCTTAGATTCCATCTTACATGTCATAATGGCTATGACCAATAACACAAATGTAAGTTCATACAGGGGAGAATATGGAGTAAAGGAGAACATTGCCTTTCTTGGTAGTAATACTATCTTTCACAGTCATTATGAAAAACACTATGGTGGTTCCTCATAAAACTGGGAATCAATCTACCTCATGTTTCAGATATTTCACTCATGGACGTATACCCAAAGGATGCTCCATCCTACCACAAAGATAGTTGCTCAACTATGTTCATGGTGATTTTATTTACAATATCTAGAAACATAGAGTTCTTCAGCTCATGATTGTATAAAGGATTGCACCATGTCCTTTGTGTTTATGTCACAGCTGTTAGCTTGGTGTTTTGGTGGGACTTCAAACAGTGGTAGTTTGTGTGTTTCTGACTCTTTTGCCTAGTCTTGGGATTGTTTTCTTTCTACTGGGTTGTCTTCTCTAGTCTTTATATGGGGGTTTTGCCTTGTCTTACAGTATTTTGTTTTTGTCACATTTGGTTGTTGTCTCCTAGATGCCTGTTCCTATCTGAAGGAAATAGAGGGGAGTGGATTAGGGAAAATTGGAGGTAGGGGATTCTGGGAGGATTAGAAAGTATATTTTGGATGCATTGTATGAGAAAAGAATATTTTTTAAACAGAAAAGGTGAGTGAGATTTAGAAAAAAATGATTTTATTACTTAGAAAAAGAGAGGACACACTTATTAAAAGGAATTCATCTGCAAAATGGAATACTAGTCAGGTGTTAAAAACAAGGACACCAAGAAATTTGAAGGTAAATGGAAGGAACTAGAAAAATCATTCTGGGTGATGTAACCCTGTTGTGGGATTCTCTCTGTATGCTGTGAATATGTTTTATTACCATTGCTTAATAAAAAAGCTGCATTGGCCTATGGCAGGGCAGAATAAAGCCAGATGGGAAATCCAAACAGAAATATATATAGAGAGAGTAGATAGAGTCAGGGAGACACCATGTAGCTGCCGAATGAGAAAGAAACTGCTGGAACATTTCTGGTAAACCACAGACTTGTGGCAATATACAGATTAATAGAAATGGGTTAATATAAGATATAAGAGCTAGGTAAAAATACACTTAAACTAGTGGACAAAGAGTGTTGTAATTATGATAACTTTCTGTGTGATAATTTGGGTCTGGGCAGCCGGGAAAGAAATGAGCATATTCTGTTTATATAACACAGATCCAGAATCACTAACAGGGCATGTACTCATTCATAAGTGAATATTAGCTATAATATAAAGGTGAACTATGCGATAATCCATAGACCCCGAGAGGCTAGGTCACAAAGAGGGTCCATGGGGGGATCATCCAGATTTCCTGGGAAGGGGAAATAGAAGAGAATTCATGAGTAGACTGAGGACGGGCAAGGATGGGAATAAGAGCCATTAGGTTATGCTGGGGAGGACAGAGGAGGAAAGTACTGAAAGATACTACTGGAAAGGAGGCACTTTGGAGTCACGTAAAAATCTGGACCAAGGGACTCCCCCAGAAATATATAAGGAGGACCCAAGTTAAGACTTCTTGCAAAGGCAGATACATAGTCTGAACTGTCACCTCCTGTGATCAGATTGGGGCCCAGTCCAATTGTCTTTAGAGAGGCTTCATCCAGCAACTGATGGAAACAGATGCAGACCCATGGCCAAACATTAGGCAGTATTTGGGGAATCCTACAGAAGAGAGCAAGGAAGGATTGTAGTAGTCAGAGAAACCCACAGAATCACAAGAAAACTCACAGAATCAACTAATCTGGGCCTTATGTTAGGAAGCAAGAAATAATAGATCGCTTCCTATGTATAACCCCAGCAGCACAGACATTAAGGGCAACATTGAATAAATGGGACCTCCTGAGACTGAGAAGCTTCTGTAAAGCAAAGGACACTGTCACTAAGACAAAAAGGCAACCCACTGACTGGGAGAAGATCTTCACCAACCCCGCAACAGACAAAGGTCTGATCTCCAAAATATATAAAGAACTCAAGAAACTAGACTTTAAAATGCTAATTAACCCAATTAAAAAATGGGGTACTGATCTGAACAGAGAATTCTCAACAGAAGAAGTTCAAATGGCCAAAAGACACTTAAGGTCATGCTCAATCTCCTTAGCAGTCATGGAAATGCAAATCAAAACAACTTTGAGATATCATCTTACACCTGTCAGATTGGCTAAAATCAAAAACACCAATGATAGCCTCTGCTGGAGAGGTTGTGGAGGAAGGGGTTCCCTCATCCATTGCTGGTGAGAATGCAAACTTGTGCAACCACTTTGGAAAGCAGTGTTTCGGTTTCTCAGGGAATTCGGGATCAACCTACCCCTGGACCCAGCAATACCACTCTTGGGAATATACCCAAGTGATGCCCGATCATATGACAAGAGCATTTGTTCAACTATGTTCATTGCAGCATTATTTGTAATAGCCAGAACCTGGAAACAACCTAGATGCCCTTCAATGGAAGAATGGATGAAGAAAGTGTGGAATATATACACATTAGAGTACTACTCAGCAGTAAAAAACAATGACTTCTCAAATTTTGCATGCAAAGGGATGGAAATAGAAAATACTATCTTGAGTGAGGTAACCCAGACCCAAAAAGATGAACATGGGATGTACTCACTCATAATTGGTTTCTAGCCATAAATAAAGGTCAGTGAGTCTATAATTTGATATCCTAAAGAAGCTAAATAAGAAGGTGAACCCAAAGAAAAACATACAGCTATCCTCCTGGGTAGGGGAAGTAGACAAGATTGCCAGGCAAAAAATCGGGATCTTAAGGGTGGGTGGGAGGGGGTTAAGGGGAGATGGGGAGAGAAAAAAATTTATAAAATAAAAATTAAAAAAAAAGAAATAATAGCTGCAAATGGAGATGCTAAATTAGGGCAGTTGCTCCTCCGTGGGTAAGTGATTAAAACTATCTGGAAATCTTGCAAATAAAGTGAAAAATCCTAAATAATGGTGCTACATTCCTGAATTTATCATACATCATTGTCTCTAAATATGCTTGGTAACTTTATTTTTAATTTATGTTATTAAAATGTACACACACATAATTTATAATTGCTTCTTAAATATGCATACACAGGCTTTCCTTTTCTGTTCTCTTTTATTTAACTCACATTTCTTCCCTTCTACCCACTTCAAAGATTCCCTGTTAAAATAATCCTATACTGAGTCATAGCTCAGAAATTGAGCGCTCTTACAGTAGAGCTGAATTTGGTTCCCACCACTCACATTAGGTGTCTCACAACCACCATTAACTCCTGCTATAGGGTATCCAAGTCCCTTCTCTGGACACTTCAGGCATGCAAACTGACATAGATATAAGTCTACATGCAATTAACAATAAAATAGAAATTTAAATATAATATTAACATAATCATTTCCATAGTTTGCTATTTTCCATGATTACAAAATCATGGAGAACACATATACAAGTATAGAGATAATGCATATATTAGACACAGAATTAAATTTTTAAATGTAATTTGACAATTTATTAGGCATGGCTTTATGCATTTGATTTTTGTTGTTGTTAAGTACTATATGTATTAATGCCTGCTAGCCAATAGGTTTATCTCAAATTCATACTCGTTTATTTGTTTGTTTGTTTGAGACAGGCCTTCTCTGCTTAGTCCTGAATGTATTGGAACTCACTCTACAGATCAGACTGGCCTTGGACTCACAAAGATTTTTGCCTGCCTCTGCCTCCCTAGTGCCTGAATTAAAGGCATCTGCCACCATCGCCTGACATGAATTAATACATTTTAATGCCTAAGATTTCATGTTTACATGTTCTAAAATTTAGTCAATTTTTTTTCTATTGAAAGAAAATTAAAATTATTCAATTTGATTCATCCTTTTTCCATTATGGATAATGTTGCTAATTAGCACTCATGTACATATATGCACCTTGAGGTTTTATTCTATAGGTAAAGCCCCAGGACAAATATTACAAATTTTACTCTGTACTGTATTTGCCATTTCTTCAATCCTCTATAGTCTGTTTTCACCCTTACGTGTATTAATGGCCATTTTCTCTTATTTTTAAACATCAAAGCTTATTTAAATTTATTGCCATAATTACATAATCTACAGAAATCAATACAATAGCTACATGTTTGGTTACCTTGTGGGATTTGCATAGTGACAAAATACACTAATTAAGCATATATTAAAATTATACATAACACTATGTTTCCTCTTTCTTTTCTGTGTCTTAAAGTTTAAAGGGGTAGAGGATAAGAAGTGATGATTAATTTTTTTTAAAAAATTTATGTGAAAAAGGAACCTCATTTGCCTTAGGATATAGCATTTTTCTTCATGACCATCAAAGTCTATGATGTAAAAACAGTCAGTCTCTTGGGGGAGTGTTGAAGTTGGAGAGAAATCCCCTTATATTTTATTTGTAGGAAGAATCAATATGGTACTATTTCCTAAGGTCAAGCCAATTTCCAATTTTGTAGTATAAATTTACATTGACGTCTAAGCAGAAGCACAGTGGATTAAAAATATTTCAATATAATTTAGCCATCTCTTTGTCAAAAGAGGTCATTCATTGAACATAATGACACTCAAGGCCATCCTTCCAATAAATTACCCTATAAAAGTTTCATAAAAATTTAATATGGTGCAGGTTGGGGAATATAGGTAATTAAATGTCTTGCAGTGGCAGAGGAAAGACCTGGAAAATTTGTGAAAGATTTTAATTAAGAGGTGAAAGAATAATTCTGAAATAATAGATTATTTTAGGAAAATCTTATCAGTATGCTAATCATTTTAGTTCCCTTAACATGGGTAAGAATCTTAAATAGGTGCCTGGGTCAGGAGTAGTGAACCCCTTGGCATTTATGGATGCTAGAAGTTTCATGACAGACAGCCTCTAAACCTTGATTACTTTCCTAATAAGAACATTGTACTTGTCAATCTCCAATCTTTTTAATATGCTAATGTCACATGGAGACAAAATTGACTTCTGGACGGTAAGCAAACTGCCCTGGGATTGGATAAAGCCAGCAACTATCATCTGCAGCACAGAGATAAGCAGGCTGTATTCTCTGTGGTCTTTGGAGACAGTATAATATGAAACGAAGAACTTACCAGCAGAAACAGTAGCTAAAAATCACATTATTAATGACTTTTGAGTAGCCATGGTTTCTGGTTTTTCATGGGACTCCAAAAGACTTAACAAAAGATGAGAATGCAGGCACACACACAAAACAGAGCGAGTAAACAGAATCTAGGGATAAAATAGCAAAATGTAACCATGCCTCGAAAGTGTTTGTGATATTGGCTTTTGAAATGATGAACTGTGCAGGGTTTGTTTAAACAAAAGTTATGTAAATCTTTGCTCAGCTGGTTGTTCAGAAAAATAAATGGAAGCAAACAGAGGAAAATAGAGCACCGGATGGAAGAGTTTGTCAAGAATGATAACGGGCAGGGAAGCAACAGGAATTATAACGATAGCCTAGCTTCAGTAAATAATGCAAGCGCTTCATAAATCACTAGGGTCAAACTCAACAGCATGGTCAGTTTGAAATTGCTACAAACCTGCTGTTCCACCCTGAGATTCCACACAGTGAGGAAAAAGCAAATGGCTGACTAGATTTAAACACTGAAAACTACAACTGTCAGCAGCACAGGAAACCTGGCAGTTTTCAGTCTCTGACATTGTCTTTTTTGTCACACAGTGTATTACCTGACATATTTTAATACCTAACCGGAAGTCTCTGGGGAGCAGAGACTTGAAACCCTGACTATGTGAAGTCCTGAGTAATGACGATTGATTGACATGGACATGTCAAGTCATCTCCATGGGAGTGACTAAGCATTGCCCAGGTGAGGCCTCTCTGTTTAATTGTATATCATAAACAAACTGATCTTTCAGGGTACTGCAGTTTTGCAACCCGAGATAGAGAATCACTGAATCCCAGATTCTGTGTGTCCCTGTCTCTATCATGTTTTCCTTCTTTCATCAGGCCTAGTCAGGATTCTATGATGACAGAAGACAATGAAAGCGCAATGTTTCCTTCATTTGCTGGTCTGCTGTCTGCTTTTGTCCAACAGTATCAAAACAGTAGCGACAGGCCTGCTACAAACATGCTGGTGTATTCTGTGTAAACAAAATTTAGTTGACAAGAGACAGAATGGCTGCAAATGAACCAAAGAAACAAAAAGAAAGTAGGCAAGATGCCCATATATGTTTTCTCTTCTCCTCGTGTGAACTCAGGATATGTTGAAGAATTTAAAGTGATCATGGGCATTTCTTGATGCTTCAAAAGGATTTTTACTTAATAATGATGTGTAATGGACACTATGAGAGGACATCATTGCTGCCTTCTCTTACGTCATTTTCAACTCACTTGAGATTCTGGGGAGAAAATGACATTTCTAAAGTTCAAAGCTTGTTTGTGTTTGTGTCACTAACTTGAATTTATTTAAAACTTATTCATTCCATGCAGAGTGGCAAGTAATAAAGGTATTCCTCTTGGTGACAAATGAGAAGGGAAATCTACAGTGAAATCTAGTGTTTGAGAATATGTGTTGGCATAATGCATGCAATAAAAACAAGACAGAAGAATATTCAGAAATGCTTGTAGATTTGCAGGATCGTGGCTGATTTTATTTGTCTTCAGTGTACTTTTTGATTTTAAATTATACAAGGGATGCTTATTACATTTCTATTAGGAAAAATAAAATGAAAAGAGAAAAGAAAAGTTGTATAGTTTCTGTAGGATTTATTGCAATGTTTGCATTACACTCTATCGGTGATGAACCAGAAATACCTTCATATGTTTTTCTTTGAGGAAAGGGAGGTGAAAGAAGGCAGGCAAAAAGAGGAGGAGCAATGAATAACACTGCAAAAGACTCTGTGTTCAAAAGCAAATTAAGTTTCTCTTGCCAGCAGTCACTCAGTAAATGTTAATTGATGAAAACTAAGAAAAATGAGTTTCCTTTTTGTTAACTCTACAACATAATTCCTTGTTTTCACATTAGCTAAAGGTTAAAGCAAAATTAATACAGTACAACTTTTCAATTAGGTGTTAACCATTTTTTACAGAAGGGCAACATCCGTGGTAAACATAAAGATCTTATTTACTTGTTAAATGTAATTTTGCCACTACTTTTTCTTCCTTCCAATGAGACTAATGGCACAATTGTAAACATGACATCTGATTACTGTTTTTTCCAAGCAAATGCCTGTATTTCTGAGAAATACGAACACACATAGAGAACTTCAAATATCATTATAACATTCATAAATATGAATGATAAGCATCTTAACATAAATTGATTGACTATGGAACTGTAATTCTGATAGGATACCATATAAGCACAAAATTGAACAGGAACTTGAACTAAACCTTTCTTAAGACTACTAAGTGCTAATGTAAATATAAATAACACAAAATTGGTATTAGTCTCTGTATTAAAGTTCTTGAGGATGTAAAACAGTGATCACAGCCAGGTTTGCATGGCTAAAACTCTAATAAATATTATGAAACATCTCAAATGAAATTTTACAAAAATTTTAAAGTGATTTTCCAGAAATAAATTAGTCTCTAAACATTGTTTATGCAGTGGCTACCACTCAAAACGCCAAGGAACAATAATGAACTCAAAATACTGTTCAAAAGGCAAATTAAAGTACTGGAGTGTACAGCTTTGTGTAATAACAATTAGGAAGAAAACAGGCAATGTCAATAGAAATGTAGTTGGAGAGATTTATGTGGCTAAATAAAAATCCATATTTTAATGACTGAATTTTGACTCACTATGAACCAGCATGTAAGCACTCTTTCAATTTTCTTTCATCAGTAATAAAAGACAATGAGCACCACATTGATTCCTTAAACTTCAGGAAAAAATTTTTATTTACTGCAGTAGCCTTAGTATCCAATAGAGTTGCAGGCGTGGAAAGGATCCAAAACAATAAAAGTATTGAACTTGTAAGATATTCCAAGCACAAATGAATTAAGAAAGTAAAAACCAGCGATCTTGGAGACAAGATCAACATCACCAATCAACTAACCTGACCACCAATGCAGCATGCCATCTCTAGCAATGGAAAAGAAACCACTAACATACATTCCTGGTGTTCATCATGTATTATATACACTCAGTATACGTGCCATTCCTTAGTGTGATGGATATTATTGGTTGCTACCTTGACAACAACTGGAATTAACAAAAACCCAACTGGCTACATACCCCTGTGAGGGAACTTTTTAAAAATCAATTTATTTGAAGAGTGAAGAAACAGTTTTAATTCAGATATTTTGAGGTAGGAATATGGACCATTAATATAGGCCTTACCTCTACCGGCAGCTTATATAAAGGACATAGGAAAAAGGAAGGTTGCTCTTTACCTCCTTGCTCTTATTCTCACTGGGAAGTCCATTGGTTCACTGACATTAAATTCTACTTCTTTGAGATTCTAGAATATACAGAAGCCCAACTGAGACATCCAGCCTCAGCGACTGAACAACTACTGAAGTAATTCTTAGAACTTCTGTTGGGGGACAACTATTATTGGACTAGCTGGACCATGATATATAAGCCACTATAACAAATCCCATTATATCCCATGTGTGTGTACACGTGTATATTCATTCTACAAGTTATCTTTGTCTAGGGAACCCTGATGAATACACTTAGTATACATTCTTTTAAATTAAACCTTTTGTAGCTCATGTTGTGATCTAATTTGAAACCTGGTAAAGTACTGTTACAAAGAGGTAGTTGATTTAGGTGTCTCTTAAAACATTCCAATTTCTGTATTAATGAGAATGAACAAGCTATTGATTAGAGATCTTCCATCATCTGTGTATTTAATCCAGGAATTGTTATTTCTCCCTTTAGTTGTTGTGAGCTGTATCTGTAAAATTAGACTGTTGAGTCTGCCAGGACTTTTGTGTTCTTATATGCCTTAAGTTGTATACTAGAATGTATACAGGTAGAGGTTTTTTGTTTTTTCGTTTTTTTTTTTTTCAATTCCAGTCTGGGATTGAGGATGTAGCTAAGCAATAGAACAATTGCTTTGGCATGCATGAAACCCTGGGCTACATAATATTATGACAAGAAAATAATTTTCAATTCCTGGCAAGTGTCTGTAGTTGGAACCAAGATGTCCCTATTTCTCACCACTTTCTCCATCTTTCCCTTCCTCCCTTCATTACTTCCTTCCTATCTTCCTTTCCTTCTTTCTGCTTTCTACAATTCCAAATCTGTAGTTAAATTTAAAAATTACAAAAAAGAATCATTGTTGTCAAATTAGCAAATTAAGTATACTTTAATCTCACAGCCCAGCCATAAAAGAATTTATACTTGAAGTTACATATTTTTAGAATAAAGATTTATGCAACTATTAATAAACTTGCCCTTTTGTTTGGACTTAATGAAATAATTGATATTCCAAACTTACCACAAATTTTTATTATTTCTTAATATTTTCAGGTGTGGATGACTCTATAGTTCAAAATTTCTGCCTATTTAAATGCAGTTGTCTATAGCGTCTTTTAGCCTGTCAGTGGGTGAATAGTCTTGCTGTTTTTAATACTGAAAATTTCATTTTAAGTGATAATCCCTAAAAAGGATTTTCTGGCAGAATAGTTTATATCATAAGAGAATATGGGAGTTAAGTATAATTATGCAGAGAGTATCTCTCTCCAAAGAGCTTATAACACTTTATGGAATTCATGTAATTAATGTTCACACTGCATCCATGAGAAGTCAGTGGGCAGTGAAATATGGATAGCTCTGAAGTCAACTTCCATTCAGGGAGAAAGCGAGAATAAACACGGAACTACAGTGCACAAATTCATGGCTTATATAGTATACTGCTGCTAGTCTGTCTCTGATAAGTTTACAGAAGATTAAACTTGCAGAAGAAATTTGATACATTATTCCAGTTACCTGTTTTTCATTATTCCAAGCATTTCAATATTTTAATACATATTAACTCCTTAAAAATGCTGTAAAAACTCCAGATATTATGGCAATATAGAAAGACAGGCAAAACATAATCAAACTGTGGTACTTCCTTGGAACAAGCATTATTTACAATGCTTTTCATCTACAAAATAAAAGACCGGTATTGTTGATACATATGGTTTTAAATAGGCTTCAATGCTAGCAAAATGTGGCTCTGCAGTTTTTCTCCACAGGCAGTTTGATAGGTGGAATTAATTTTAATATTCTCACAATAAAAGGATTAATTAAACATGTAACAGTTAACATATTTCTATGGAATGGAAGAAATGTAAGGATGGAATTGTCAAGTAGCTCTAGTAGAAGGCTTATTTGTATAAAAACAAAAACTTAATTTCTTTTTCCTATCACTGTAAGTGAGGTTTCCCACTGGGATCAAGTCTTACCCTGACCTGATTTCTTTAACCTGGTCAGATTTTCTTCGGAATAAAATTAATAAAAGTTTCCCCAGAAGGCTTAGGCTTTCATTAAAACAGATAAAAGTTCTGACTTCATAAAAGTTTCACTGGTAAACCAACGATATACACCAGTGCTTATATCCTACATGCATAAACTGAGAAACTTTTTTTTATCAATTTGAAAACAAAGTATTTATCAAATAGCATGATTTGTCTTCCCACATAGTCACTTCCATTCTGACCATCGATAAATACAGGGACACTAGTTCCCCCTCAAAGACATCTATTTGAACATTTGAGACGAATTCAATTTATCTCCTCACTTTGATCATAGGGGAGTTATTGGTAGTTATTTCTTACCGAAAGCAGTGAGCTCCCTCTGAAGCTTATCAACACAAGGAAAAACTTACACCTGGTTAGAGAAGTCTACAAATGAAAGCATTAAGAAACCAGTAAATTCTTTACTATTAGTATTTTAATACTGCATTTACAAGTAATCCATAATATTATAGCTCTTCTTTTAAAGTGGTCATTCACTTATTCCAGTGGTGAGTTCATTGGACCAAGCAATGTCATTAAGTAAATTAGGTAGCTTTGCATGCATTTCTGTACCTGTATGCAAACGTACACATGAATGTTCTATTTTTTTCTCTACTTACCCTGATTAAAATAAATAGCAATGATCTAGTGTATGCTTTCATGCAACCCAAAATAAGGCACTGTATAAAATTAAAGTATTTGATTGAAAATTTTCCTATCGGTGATTGCTAACCTTAAAAACTATATAACCATTAGCTTCAATATAAAAGAAAGGTAAATGAAAAAGGCCCATATAATTTTTAAGTAAGGAACTGTTAGTTTCCAGAGTGTTAAGAAGAATTACCACAAAATTAGCTCTAATTTACTAAGCATAATCAAGAAACTAATTATTATACCTATATGGGCAATGGTAGTAGATATAGAATTGTTAAGCTATGAGATCCAGAGGAAGACAATATTTTAGACTTATTACAAAGTTCACATTCAAACTATTTTAATTACTTACTTCATAACAAAAACAATACTTTTCTAACAACTCGAGTGATTTCTATCTGTTTAAACAGGGAATCGTGCTTGAACCAAATGAAATGTTCTTTAGAAAATCTGTTAAAATAGATCAAAGAATATTGCAAAACCAATGAGAAATATTTGCAAATCCAAGCAGGATGGATCAGATGTGGTGAGGATATCAAACAACTTAGGAGTACAGATTTCTAATCCCCATGGGTTAATAAACTGCTCAGGGAAGACTCTCGCAGGTCTCTCTGGGCAGACTCCCTTCTCACCCCCACACCACTGGTTCTCAAATCACTTTTGATTTTACCATCTGTTCCCCCTGGCACAACAAAGGCTCCGAAATAACAGTGACAACATCAATAAGCTTGCCTTTGATGATGTTTTTGAAATCATTCTAGGTAAAAATCAATTCTGGTGATTTAATCCACTATTTATTGAGCACTTATTCATGAAACATAAATTCATGGCTCCTCCAGCTTGACATGATTTCACTGATGTCATATGACTCTGAAACAGTGGCTGGCAGACATTATGTGAGATCAATTCTCATGTTTACACTGTGCAAAAGTGAACTCTGTCATGCACTTACTGCTCTGAGAAATTTTGAGAGTTAATTAAGAATCAAAATTATTAAAAGACATGATAAATAATCAAGATTGCAAATGTTAAACTTTGTAGTACAACATTGTATGCTACTTGTGTAAAATAAAAGTGAGACTTCTAAAGTCTTCTTCTTCCTCCCTCACTCCCTTGCATCCATCCTTCCTTTCAACAATAGGGGGACTAAACCTGGTAATGAAAACCTAGTTAACTACTCAGTGCCAGTGAAGGCATGATTATTAGGAATTTATAACCAATAATTTACTAAACCAGAATAATCCCTAAGAATGGTCTTATTTTTGTTTTTGTTTTCTGTCTGTTAGTTTGTTTATTTTTATTTGAGAAAGGGTCTCTCTGCATAGTCTTGGACGTTCTGAAACTCACTATATAGATAAGATTGGTCTTGAACTCAACTATTGCTGCCTTCTGAGTACTAGGATGAAAGGTGTGCACCACCATACCTGCCTCCTAATCACAATCTATAATCATTTTCCTTATATCAATGGATTAGTATAGTCTTAATTTCTCATCAAGGAAATTTCTCTTTGTAATTAAATGTGACAATTACAGAAAACTACAGCCAATCCAAATGCAGAATTGCTAAGCCTGTGGATACAGTTACAAAACAATTCCACATATAAGGTTCAGAGAACATTGTGGAAGAGCAGATGAAAGACTGTAAGAAGCAGATCAGGGAGTTTGCTGTGAGATTGTGTCTCCTATTAATAATATAAGAGTGATACCCAAAAAGTCTCATGAACATGACCACTGAGATTTGAACTGAAGAAGGATGACACCAATGAACATGAAATACTGGATGGAGACAAAATTTCAAAAAACTTAAAATGTACACAAAGGACAATTAAGGCAACTGAGGAAAACCGAGAATGGGAATGATGATCTTAGGGAAGAGTATAACAATTGGTTGTCCAGCACTAAATGATCAATGCTGAAAACATACATATAGATAACATTATATGGATTGAACAGGTTGTATTCAGAAATATCTATTTATCAGGGGATGCAACAACAATTAGTAAAAAAACCTGAAACTATAAATTTAGAGGGTGCAAAAAAGGGGTATATGGGAGGGTTTGGAAGAAAAAACGAATGGGGAGAAATGTTGTAATTAAATTATAATCTCAAAAAAATCCAAAAGAAAAATTAAATGCAATATATTGCAACTTAACTTCAAGGCACTACATTTACACTTATCAATTTTGAAGATTAAATTACATTGTAGATATGATGAACAACATTGTCACTTCTTCCAAAATCGACCCTAGTTAATAACTCTACTTATTAGAGGATTCAGCTAGTTAGATAGACAGCCAGAAAAAACATTCTTCCTTAATGTGCTAGATAAGATTTAGTTCTGTTTAGCTGATCAGATGTCATAAGGGCTGGCTCTGTCTTAGTCTCTACACTAGTGCTGTGCTAGGGACAGAGTAGTAGACACAGAAAACAGTCTCATAGCGTTGGAAAATATTAAATACAGATTTCTAAGTGTTATGGATACAATAGAAGGGCCATAAAAGTGTTCTTAGACATTGAGGTATAGGTAATATGCTATTTATTTGATAAGTAAAGTATATTTTATGTTAAAAATTAATCCTATAAAAAGACAGAGGTTGTCAAAATTACACACAAATCAATGAAAAGTCTAAAATATTTTGTTTGCCTCTTAATAAATCTTTAAAATACAAAGAACATTTGGAAAACTTTGTTCATATATAATTGCATATGTGATTATATAATATACAATTAAAATATATATTTATTGTATATACATGCATATAATAAAATATGAACATCTTTCTCTTAAAGACAAGTTATCCATGAGGGTATAATTTCTACATAACCCATTATTTCAGAAAAGGTCAAAATTCCAGAAAAATAATGCTAATTATTGAATTATGCATATTTTCAGTTTATAAATTTTGATCTTATTCATTGTTTTGTTTAATTTTGTCATTAAATTTGCTTTTATATAAGAAAAGCTTCATAAAATGTGTTTCTCGGTTTCTATTGATTTATTTAAGGTCAAACTATTAATTTGTTGAAGAGACTTTTTTAGTTTAAAGTTCAAGATCCTTTGCAGTATAGCAGTTAACTTCATTTACATATAGAGCCATTACCGAGAAATATATGACCTTAGAGGATTTTTGTTTTACATATTTTAATCTAGTATTTACATAATATAATCTTTATATATCACATGTATATATACATACATATATTAAAAATAGCAGGTGTCATGAAACATTAACAAAAGAAAAAGGATATCAATAAATTCAAGTCCATAGAGTAGCATCCCTTTTAACAAATTTCAAGATGATAGGTTACCAAAAAAAAATGATTAGAGAAAATTTTCAGCCAGATGAAGGAATTGGTTGCCTTTTCCATTTATAAAAGTTTGGATTGATCTAAATTATATTTTCAAAAGGTTTACTATCATTCCCAAATCAATGTGAAGAACAGTATCTCCTATAGGTTAATCATGACCATGTCCCTTTAGAGTTCTTTAATTTTCTTTCTTTTCCCTTCTAAACTTGTTTTCAGCAATTGGTATAATACCTTTTGGTTGTTTTCTGATCTCAATTTTATTCTTTGCCACATTCCGTTTCTGTCAAATACAGCAAGGTTCACCGGAAAGAATGCTTCAAATCTTTAATCATTATGAAAAACAGAGTACCTTGACCTTGTATTTTGAAGTTAAATGGAGTGGCATTATAAAAATTAAATTGCTTCTTGCTCATTTCCATAATATCCTCTAAAGAGCCTTGCCTAGCCTAGAGTGGATGTCCTATTTCTTTATCTTTCTTGATGACCTCTCATGCCTGCAAGTCAGCTCGTTTTTCTTTGCTGAAGACTGCACCCCACTGCTGCATGCACTCCAAAAGTTCCATTAAAATCTAGGGCATCATCACTCATTCTTATCTGCAGCAGGCTGCTGAACAGTGCCATACCAGCAACTGCATGCAAACTAGTCTCAAAGGACAATATTAGTTATACGCACTGTCATCCCATAAGGAGAAGAATTCCACCTGGATCCTACCTTATCTTTCAGGGCACATCTAGCCTTTCAAATATGGCTCCTAGACTCAGTGCTATGAACCAGTCCCTTACAACAGCTAGCATTACTTAAAAAGCAATTTACCAGCAAGAAATTAGCTTTTTTATAGGACACCCTTTATTAAACTCGGTGTGAGATGAGCTGGAATCCTGAATTTTGCCACATACCCACGGAGACTACACAGGCCAAAAGCAGTTTCATTTTAAATACTGTACAATAAATAAAGAAAAACAACAAACAAAAAAAATCATGTGTTCTCCCTCTGGTTTGGATGAATTCTTTATTGGGATGAATTGCTATTAGTATAATTAAGATTTAGTACGAAACAATATGCTAGGACAACAAACTCCTGTTGTCCAGATATGTGAGGGAATGTTTGTAATCAATAATTCAATGAGACATTAGTAGCAATGATATCTGATGTCTGGAGACATCAGAGGAGAAGCACAGAAATAGAGAAGATTAATGCAAAACCTGGGCACAAAGATGAAAACTAAGGAATAATAACATCATTTACATCTTGAAATTTTCCATCACTACTTCCATATATTCATAGACTATATTTTCCCTAGGGAAGAATAATGCAAAACCTGGGCATAAAGATAAAAACTAAGTATAGCAACATCATTTATCTATTGAAATTATCAAATACTATTTTTCTACATTCATATAATACATTTTTTCACTGGGAAAAGTGTTAAAAATGTTTAACAAGCATTACTATTTTGCCTGTTTAAACTCATTGGTGGGTGCTCCAAAATCAAAAATATTCTGATATATTTTTTGAAGATTTTTATCACCTACACAGTTCCATAGGCTCCATGTTTAACCAGCAGATGAGATACTAGAGATTAGATACATAAATTTTATGCCAATATCATAGGTAAATTTAGTAAGGCCCCACCCCTAGATGAATAGTTATAGGCAACTAATGACTGCTGAGAGATGGAGAATCAGTTTTCTATAGGGAAAGATCCCCTGAAAAGTTATCCATTTACAAGTGATAAACTCTACACATGTGTACATAAAAGTAACACTAATTGGAGCTAGTTGGTTTTATATATTTGTGTGTAACAACAATTATAGAAGAGGTCACAATTTTGAAAAGAAATTTGTAGGATAGAAGTCTCAAAGGTGATGTATGAATGATAAGTGGTACAGAGTCAGAATTGCAAAAAAATCAGAGACGTGGCCACAGAATATCTGTCTCCTAAGGTGGAATTCAAATCTATGGCTTTCAACTCCTCTCCATTTTATTCAGCACATATTCTGTAGCACAGAACTTCATTATAACATTCTTGCAAAGACATCTGCAAAATGAAGCAAGTGTGTTTAAATGCACACTGGAATCTCTGTACAAGTTCAAACCTGTGGGAAAATACTCTAAAATATTTTCATGGTTGAACTGGAATAGTTAGATTGACTTCATTTTAAATTCCAACTGCTTTGTGATTTTGTTGAGAAAACTGACAAAGGCTAATGTTTTTCTTTCAGAGAATAATATGATGAGCTTGTGGATATAAAAGAGTTAATAGAATGAAGGAGGTTTAAAAATCTATCTTATTTTCAGTGATAACTAATTAATTCACTCGGAGAACTTCTTTCAGCGCATATAAAAAGACTTTTGTGTTCTCTGAATGAAGGAGCTTTGGTTTCAGGATGTTGTAACGATCATTAATTTCAGTATTTTAAAGTTCACACCAGAAAAGCTTACAAGAAAAAAATGACCCAATTTTATTTAGAAGGTCAAATAAATTTATTTTACTTATCTATCCCCATGGTGTTAAAAACAGAGAATCACTATTTAAAATCCACCACAGTTCTGTAGGTAGTAGGATATAATGGCAATGAATCCCTGAATTTAGAGAATAATAATATGGTCCTTCCAACTTTAGTTTAATATACCCCTAATTCTCAGCCAAAAAATGGGTATAGTAACAATGGCTTACCACAGTGGCTACAAAGTTTAGTTAATTTTTTTTAAAATTTATTAATTAAAGATTTCTGTCTCTTTCCCGCCACCGCCTCCCAGTTCCCTCCCCCTCCCCCTCCCCCAATTAAGTCCCCCCCCCCCAGCCCGAAGAGCACTCAGGGTTCCCTGCCCTGTGGGAAGTCCAAGGAACCCCCACCTCCATCCAGGTCTAGTAAGGTGAGCATCCAAACTGCCTAGGCTCCCACAAAGCCAGTACGTGCAGTAGGATCAGAAACCCATTGCCATGGTTCTTGAGTTCTCAGTAGTCCTCATTGTCTGCTATGTTCAGAGAGTCCGGTTTTATCCCAGGCTTTTTCAGACCCAGGCCAGCTGGCCTTGGTGAGTTCCCAATAGAACATCCCCAATGTCTCGGTGTGTGGGTACACCCCTTACGGTCCTGAGTTCCTTGCTCGTGCTCTCTCTCCTGCTCCTGATTTGGACCTTGAGATTTATGTCCGGTGCTCCAATGTGGGTCTCTGTCTCTGTCTCCTTTCATCCCCTGATGAAGGTTAATATTCAGGAGAATGCCTGTATGTTTTTCTTTGGGTTCTCCTTATTTAGCTTCTCTAGGATCACTAATTATAGGCTCAATGTCCTTTGTTTATGGATAGAAACCAAATATGAGTGAGTACATCCCATGCTCCTCTTTTTGGGTCTGGCATACCTCACTCAGGATAGTGTTTTCTATTTCCATCCATTTGCATGCAATATTCAAGAAGCCCTTGTTTTTTACTGCTGAGTAGTACTCTAATATGTATATATTCCATACTTTCTTCATCCATTCTTCCATTGAAGGGCATCTAGGTTGTTTCCAGGTTCTGGCTATTACAAACCATCCTGCTATAAACATCGTAGAGCATATACTTTTGTTGTATGATAAGGCCTCTCTTGGGTATATTCCCAAGAGTGGTATTGCTGGGTCCAGGGGTGAGTTGATTCTGAATTTCCTGAGAAACTGCCACACTGCTTTCCAAAGTGGTTGCATAAGTTTGCATTCCCACCAGCAATGGATGAGTGTACCCCTTTCTCCACAACCTCTCCAGCAAAGGCTATCATTGGTGTTTTTTTTTTTATTTTAGCCATTTTGACAGGTATAAGATGGTATCTTAAAGTTGTCTTGATTTGCATTTCCCTGATCACTAAGGAAGTTGAGCATGACCTTAAGTGCCTTTTGGCCATTTGAACTTCTTCTGTTGAGAATTCTCTGTTCAGCTCAGTGCCCCATTTTATAATTGGGTTGATTAGCCTTTTACTGTCTAGTTTCTTGAGATCTTTATATATTTTTGAGATCAGACCTTTGTCAGTTGCGGGGTTGGTGAAGATCTTCTCCCAGTCAGTGGGTTGCCTTTGTGTCTTAGCGACAGTGTCCTTTGCTTTACAGAAGCTTCTCAAGTCTCAGGAGGTCCCATTTATTCAATGAGGTCCTTAATGTCTGTGCTGCTGGGGTTATACGTAGGAAGTGGTCTCTTGTGCCCATGTGTTGTAGAGTACTTCCCACTTTCTCTTCTATCAGGTTCAGTGTGTTTTTAAGGTTTATTTCTAGAAACTCAATCCATGTTTGATACCTAACAAGTGCTTGAAATCTTTTGTTATCAATTGCGCACATCAATGAATGAATTTTGAAAGTGTTTGGTGAAATGAAGCTCATGGAATTGCAGATGTTTGAATATTCAGCCTATATGAGACACTACCCACCTGCTGAATCTGTTATAACTGAGTTATTAAAGTAAATGCACAGTACTCATGAAATCACACGGTGACCTGAAATAGGCAATACTGATTAATTTGTGCCAAAAAGCTTTGAAAATGCTACCAGTCAGGGCCACTATGTCTCCAAAAAGCTTCTTGTTAATGATCTAACGAATCACTCTTGTTATTGTTATTAGTATGTTCATCATTATCATCATCGGCAGCAGCTAGCAGGGTTTAGAGGGTGCACACTAGGGTTATGTGCAGACAACGTAAGTTCTCTGTCATTGAGGCACACTCCCAGTTCTTAGCTATTATTATACAACATTTACTTTATAGATTCTGCTTAATTATTCCACAAATTTGTCTGAATTATCCAAAAATATTTGTGTTTACTCAAATAATATTAGCCTCTGAGTTACTGAAAAGCTACTACTTTTTTCTTGCATTCCAGAAAGACATCTCATCCATTAGGTAATTCATTATCAGATTCTATATCTGTGGAAATAAGTGTTGCATTCCCCTAAATTATAGTTTGGTGGCTTTTCCAGGCGCTTAGCTATTACTGAGTTATCACCAATATAATATTATCGAAGGTATCACAATTGTTTGCTTACATGTATGACTGCTTTAAGGGCTCTCTGAAGTAAAAGACAAGGACTAACTTATTGATAGCTACATTCTCTGTGCCTTTTCCTACAGAAGTTAGTTTATGAAAGATTGTTCCACCAAATGCTGAAAATTAATTCAATCTGTTTTTTTTTACATCCTGGGAATGCACGAAAATTAAGTGGATTATTAGTCCAAGAAATGTAGTTAATAGAGCACAATCACTCTTACAGAGTGACATAGTTTTCTACATGTTAGTGGAAAATTCCATTATACTAATCTACACAATTATTCCTAATGTCGCTGGCAGACTCACACACATTTACACTGAAGATCATTGGTTGAACACAAACAGTTGATGGCTGTGGCATATCAAGACAATATTAATTCCTCCCTGATAGTTGTGTTGTGCCTACATAGCAGTGACATTTGAAATCCTTTCTGTCTCATCTAAATATCTTAGTCATAGGCAAGAGACTTATAGGGTCAGCCAGTGTGGCTTATTGAGCGCACATTTCTTTTGCGCTTGTGTGTGTGAAGCAACAGGAAGGAAAACTGTACTATTACTGCTTTTCCCTCGTGCCTCACACTGCTTTGATGTTGCACCAGACACTACCTCCTTTAAGATCCATTTCATGTCCTCTTAAAGATCACATTCTCCGAGAATCGCTTATCCATTAATTTATCCACTTACAGAGAACTGAATCATGAGAAACAGAAAATACAAGACACTTCGGTGTCCTGGCTCTACAGAGTGGTGTGTAGCTGTGGCTGAATTTCCTCTGATGTTTTAGCTTCCTAATTTCCTTCTGAACACATCCCTCCTTCTAGTGTTGCAGTTGTAGACAGACAATCTTCCATTGATTGCAGCTCATTCTGTGTAGCTTTCAGTTCAGACACCTGAGAACCTCTGCTTAAATGCCCTCTTTCAGATGTAGCAGCAGCCTCCTATATTTGGTAATGTCTAGATTGTCTTTAGTTGGTCATTTCTCTCTCAGGTCTTTCATGCCTACGTAATTGTTTATTAAGTGCAATTTCTTATAACTGCTTAAAGTATTTTCTATTATTATTTTGGCAAGGTACTGCTGTAAGATTTGATAGTTAAAACAAAAAAAAAATCCTAATCTTATTTGCCTTCCTATTTCAAATGACCCCTCAAATATAATTAGTCTTAAAGCATCATGCATTCCATTTCTCCAATACTAATGTGAAACAGTTCCTTCTGCTGGAATCATTACAATATACTTCTACCTTCATTCTTTCTCTTTTCTTTTACTGGGAACAGTAGGCACAAAGCTTCCTTGACTCAGGTTGGGCGGATGAATGAAAAGGATGATTGCAGTTTGGGGGTAAAATAATAAAAAATAATAAAAGAAAATATTAAAAAAACATAACAAAGTTAGTCTTCTCCCTCTAGGCATAAATCTTTGTTTTGGTTGGCTTTGTAGTTTTGGAGAACAAACTCTGGGCCTTTTTATTGCTAAGTAAATGCTCTACTATTGAGCTGCAGCTCACCGATTCATGCTTCTATTGGAATAATATAAATTTTATAACCATTATAAATACAATCATCATTAAATATAAAATTAATATACTTTTGATAGTGAGAAGAAGACCTAATAAATAACTACACGGAATGAAAAAAAAGCACAATATAAAATTATTTGTCCAAGTAAAAGAATCAGGCTTGACAAATAGCCTTTGAAGAACACTCTTAAAATTGTGATAAGAATGCTGAAGTGTAGTTCTCCACAATTGATTGTGTCTGGCCAGGGTGAGGGTGGTGAAGAACTCAGTCTTCTTTAAGAAGCTGGCCTCTGAGAGTGTGGCCATCCTACAGGGCATACATGAGCAACACAAATTTCATTTGTTGTTTTTCTTGGGGTGGTGGTTATTAGAGTGGGAAAGGCAGACCTGTGAGGAGTGGGAAGTGTGTGAGTGCGTGTGATCTCTGTATGTTTTGTAAAATTCCCAAATAATCAAAAAATATCAAGTTACAAAAATTATTCTAAGTAAACTATAACCCACAGTTACCTCTATCCCAGGCAGGTGGGTATGATAAATTGGATGCATTTCCTACTGCTATTTTTTACCACTCTAGTTCATAAATACTAATCTCTCTCAATGGGACATAGTTACTTTTTCCCCAACTCTGGCCTAATCTTATTGCTACTTCATGTGTGTGTTCAAATCTCTCTTATTTCTTAAATCTTTTTTGATGTAATCTGCAGAAAATCAAACTTGCAGATCTGTCTGTAAACTTAATTACATACAAATTCTGCATTCTAAGATGTTTGTTTGATATAATTATACATTGAATATTTCTGTGTATGTATATAATAGTTGTAAGTCTTTGGAAACCATAAATCGTCTTTAATGCAATGTATATTTTCTTGGCAGTTCTTTATTCATGGTTGGTCAACTCTGAATATTCATTATATAGCTGATTATTTCTTTTTGAGATATTACTCTTGCTATTGTTGTCTCAAACTCACCCACTTATTCTGGTTCCGATATCTACAAAATAGATGAACAGTAGTAAGACGACTTGGAGTTATTATTTTTATATGGCAAAGAATATTTAACTGAAAATAAGATAACCAGGGGCAATATGTTTCTAAAGAGATAGGAAAGAAATTTTAGATATTGAAAAGAAAAGGAATAACTTTGTTTCTTAATGGGTATTTGTTTAAAAATATACAATTCATTATGCCAAATGTGAATTTGAATATACTCTTGGTATCAGTAATATAATTTGTGAAATGATTTACAAGTTCAATTTAATCTATATGGAAATCATAGTGCATATCAGAATTGCTATATTTGAAAGTGCTTCCTAATGAAAATTCTGATATTTTGGAGAACATTTTAATGGTATTAAAACAAACAGTTAAATAATAAACTTCCATTTTTGTATAACAAAGGAGCTTCTATATTTGTCTCTGGGAACTACAACACTACACAGTTTTCATAAAAATGAGAGTGGACCATGATACGAATGGAAGGGAACACCCTACACTGCCTGGATGGCCAGGCAGGGAGTGGAGACCAGATAGTCCATAGGCCTAGTGTAGAAAAAAGCACGACCAACCAAAATCCCATAAAAGCCAATGAATGAAATGATTCCTGACGAAATTATGATACCCTTATATATCAGTGTCCAGCCCAATAATTTCATCAGAGAGATTACCTGGAACAGCTGAAGGGGCAGATGCAGAGACCCATAGCCAGACATTGGATCTACTCCTTCAGAGATCAAGAAATCCACTCAGAAGAAGGGAAGTAAGTGTAGGACTCAAAGGGGATTAAAGATACCAGGATGGTCCACTCAATCAACTAAGAGGAGTCAACATGATATCACAGCGAACAAAAAAGTAGTTGTGATTCCAATAAAGGTAATCTTCATCATTGTCATCATCATAATTATAAAGTGTTACCTTATTTTCCATATCATGAATTGGCTTACATACTTTACGTAATATATAGCACCTCTTTATGTGACACATATTTTCAACATTTTTACCCCTTAAAGATGATTACATCTATTTGGGAATTCAAACAATAAAAATTGTCTCACTGGGTCTCTTACAAGTGAGGTATACAAGTCATGGCAAATATTTTTCTTTTAGCATAACAGTGGTGGGTTTATTTGGATACAAGAATGACGCCTCTTTTAGGTCTACATACTGTGAAGTAGGGGAGGTTTTAGTTGATGAAACACTTTATGTCTATGTTTTCTTATCCACTAAGGAAGGGAAATCTGATGGAGGAAGGTCATTGGCTAATAAAGAAACTGCCTTGGCTCATTTGATAGGCCAGCCTTTAGGTGGGTGGAGTAAACAGAACAGAATGCTGGGAGGAAGAGGAAGTGAGAGCTCAGACTCGATAGCTCTCCTCTCTGGGGCAGACGCGATGAAGCTCTGACCCAGGATGGACTTAGGCTAGAATCTTCCTGGTAATAGAAATGGGCCAGGCAGTGTTTAAATGAATACAGTTTGTGTGTTGTTATTTTGGGGCATAAGCTAGCCAGGCGGCCGGGAGCTGGGTGGCAGGAACACAGCCCACAGCTCCTTCAACAGAAATCCATATAGTTCTAACAGCTGGTGTGATTATTTAAAACATTTCAAAATCAGAACATAGTGTTTAATAAAAAGCTGCTGTTACTATCACTAGTAACAAAAGTAGAATCCTGAGTAACCTCATGGATCTCTACCACTTCTGCAGTACTGCACTGCCAGGAAGAAACCCATATTTAATAGTCAAGCCAACAGAGAGTCTTAATACTCAACAACATGCTAGTCACTTTCTAGGATATAAAAAGGTGACAATGTCTCAATACTCAAGGAATTTAGATTGTAATCACAAACTAGTACCAATTACAAGTCATAGACATGTACAGTGGTTGCTACCATGGGATGCCATGCACTATTTAGAAGAAGATTCAGAGATGGAGATAGTGGCAATTTATCAATGCTGAAAACAATGAAAAGGTTTCATGAAAGAAGAAGAAATTTAGCTTGTGTTTCTCATCCTCACTGCCTATTCATAGCAACCTCAGAGGCTTTATAAATTCCCCCAAACCTAGTGTCATCCTAGAACTTTAGACTGCCTAAAGGTGGCATTAAACATACAAACTTTTGTATACCTTATTCCCTTCCATTCCACAACAAAGGCTCTGAAACTTTTCTACGTTCTGGAATCACTGAAAGAACATTTCAAAATATTGATTATTTCTCCCATGCTTCCTAGATTTGGAATGAATTTATTTAGGGTTTATTCTGGAACTGGAAAAGTTCAAATGTATTCAAGTATAAAATCAGCCTTAGGACCAATAATTCTGTCAATGTTTCTCTAATTTTGTCATGAATTAAAAATAATTAGTCAGAGGAGGCTAGGTATGCCCCTCAGTGGGTCATTTCCTCTTGCCTAACGGAGACAAGGCTCTGTGTTTCATCCTTAGTATAGGAAAGACAAAGAATCAATTGGAGATCTTGTTGACTACAGTTTTCTTGACCTCAGTTCACATGAATCTGATTTAGTAGATTTGGTTTCACCAAGAACTTTTAGTTTTAATTAACTTACAGGTGTATGTTGAAATTTAGTGTTCTCAAACTGGGGTTTGAATCCCTTTCCCTTCAAAGCCTGGTCAAAAGCTAGGTTAATAGTCTGTACCACTGTCTTTCCAAAGAATCAAGAATCAAGCTATCTTGTTCCCAGCTGATGCTCATAATGCTGATGCTTACACCTGACTTCCAGGAAAACTGCTGCAGGAATAAACAAAAAAAAGGTCACCCACAGCTATTTACATTAAAAATTCTCTTTGGCTTTCAAAACATCTCTGCAGCTGTAAACCTTTTTGCCATTTACTGTAGTGCCCTTGAATTACAGAAACAAGTACACATGGTACAAGGCATAAATATTCTCAACGTTTACTTGGATGCACGGCTGTCCTGCCCCCAGAAACCATCTGACAACATTCACCAAATTGATGGATTATGTTTTATTCCTTCTGCTCCTTACCTAATGGTTCTTTAATTTAACTAATGACTGTAATCCTCATTACATGCTGATGGAACATTAAGTTTTTTTTTTTCAGAACTACACTTAGCAGAACATCGGTGGGATAGTATTATTTAGGAAGATACACCTAATCTTCCAGGTGGCGTGAGCAGCAGGTGCCACTGTTTTTAGTAATGGTGACATAAGGAGAGTCTGGTTCTTCTGGCCACTGCATAAACATGGCTATAAAGTTCAAGGATTCCTTCTATTTTGATATCTGTTAAATAACCATCTGCTAAATAATGTGTCGCAATACAATTTTACACAAGAGAAATCTCCTTTCTTTTAAATAAATAGGTTAAACGAACTCAAAGATCATGGGATCCAGCTTTGTTCTTAATGTATCTCTACATTTCCTTTGTGTTTCAGCATCACACATAGTCATTGTTCTTGAAAGATCCTGTCTGAAAGAACATCATATTAGTGACATCTCTCCTAGATGTTCTTGGTTCATTTACAGTGCCTGTCTCTGCACTATGCTGCCCAGTCCATCGTATCTATTTTTTACAATATCACTTACTGCTCTGTATAAGAACTTTCTACTTTCCAGCTCTCCTCCCAAAACAGCACATTTTCTAAGAACATAGGTCAGCTCACCTTGTGTCCCTTCAAGCTGTGCTCAGAACGCATGGTGTACTTAGTTAATATCCTTCTCCTATATTTAGTCTTTCTTAGATGGTTCCCGATCCCTCTGTACTTTTTCCCCCAAATTTTGAGCTTATGGCTAACCTTGAATGGTCATTTCATTTGGCAGTGTTATAACTCTGACCATAAGCCCTAGAAGTATCTATTTTGTTTATAGATTTTCATCAGCATGGGAGATTATGGAACATGCAGGTTACCGGTAAGAAGCTCATAAAAGAAACATTAGTTCCTATAAAATGGGCTATTAATGGTGTGGTAAACCTTATGCTATCCTTATGAAATTTAAATTCCATTCATGTGGCTGAATAACCTTACTAATTCTTTGAAAAGAAAACAAACAAACAACAACAAATAAGGAAATCCATACTAGAAATGTTAATTATATGATCTGGCTTACTTTCCACTTTTTCAAAGCTCTTCTTGGAGTCATTGCATTTGCAAATGCACTAAAGTATGCCTAACACTTTTTATAAGTGCAACCTTGTTGCAGCTGGTACAGAAAGGGGCTTTGAATCATGTCAGTCAATGTGAATTATAATTTTATAGCTTACAGTATCTGGCTGTGGTTTGCAGTAATATCTGGCTTTCATGGAAAGCAGACTGGAGTTGTCACCAGGATCTTTGTATTTTCTAGGTAGAAAGTGTTATCAGTCCTGAACTTAGAAGGAAATATATTTTAAAAATATATTTAAAACAAAATAAAGTTTCAAGACCTCAGAAAAACAGATAATTGGAATGCCCAGTTTTTAATATAACCACAAAATCTGACATATTTGGCAAACGGAGTCTTTCATTGAGTAAAAGTGTTGTTATAAGTTATTTGAAGATTAAAGGGAGTATTTTTGAAACTTGAGATTATTTTCCGCTTCCTTCAGAATGTCTTTGACTTGAATTTTTGAGCTATTCATTGTTTTCCTTTAAGCAGTTTCCTCTTAGAGATATACTCATGTTCATATTTTTTAATTGACTATTGTTTAAAAAATACCTGTAAATTGATCACTGATAAGAAAAAATAGACAGGAATTCCATTTTAAGTAATTTGGGATTATAAAGTTGGTTAAGATATGCATTCAGAAGGAGGAAGATATAAGATAAATACAAATGTTGAAGATTTGTACAACTATTGTAAATGTTTTATTAGTTTTCATATGATTAAATATTGTCACTACAATTACATTTAGGAAAGAAAATTACGTGAACTTACAGAGAAGCTTTTAGGCTAATTCATCTTACAGGGAGGAACCTCTATGTGGGAAGACAAGAGGAAATGGCAAAGAATATTTTCTTGAAATATTTCCTTTTCTTATCATTAATTGTTTTACACTTAAAATGCTCTAGAAATCGACATATCATTAACCTGAAAGCAGCAACTCTCATTCCCATTCTTTTCACCCGTTTAATGATGCTTTCCCATAACTGATACAAAAAAAGATAGTAGGATGATCATCATTTACCGTAATGCTGCAAAATGACCAAACATCCTGAATCCTAATTGCCTTTGTCATGTTACATCATGTGACCTCATATACACACAACATAAAAAGGTTTCATTTATCATTTAATCAAACCATCCAATGTCAAGGAATGCCTAGACCCAGATTCTAGACTATTCTGCTATGAATTGCAGTGGTTACTGTATGCAAAAAGTTCTCTGCTTATACAAGCAATGGTTTTCTTTTTGAAAAGCAAAAAAAAAAAAAAATTCCTACTATTGTTCCTCAGTATGCATCAAATGAGAATTTATTTTGTTTATACTGTTTAATAAAGTTTGATTTTATAATCTGTTTCTGATGTGAGTTTTAAAGTTTCCAAAAGAATTTGATTTGGGGATAGGACATGAGTTCCTACAATTTTTAAACTTGTACTAAAAAATCTTTGGTCATTTTATAGTATTGGTTTATACAAGAAAACAGTCTCTGCATTGATGATTATAAAATAAAAATACCAATTTATCTTGAAAACATTAATGATACATCTGTTTTATCAAATATTCAGTGCAGATTTTATTCTTTATGTAAGAATAAACAAGTTCATTCTTATTAGTTTATATATTTCCTTTAATTTTAATAAATGACTAATTAAACATATGTAAAAGAATAGTTTTAAAATAAATTTCTAATGCTTTGTTATCAGTAATTGTTTGATTTACATGATTTTTTGATATACCAATATACTTGAGAGTAACATAAAAATTTCTTGGACAAAAAGTTGTCTTTAGTATGATGTTTCTTCCTTCTAGTATCAAATAATGTTTGATTTTGTATGGAAATCACTTTATCCAGTCTTCATTCAACAAATACTTATTTAGGATCAATTTCATGGGAAAAATATCACATTTGCATATAGGGATTAGACAGTAATTTTTTTATTACAAGATTTGTAATACAGTTAGAATTCTAGCATAGCTTCTTGTCTAGTACCAGCTCAGATTTTCCCCTATATTTCTGTTAAGAGGCATACCTAAATGTATCATCATGACTAATACTGATAGAGCTAAGTCATCTTTAGAGCATGATTTATACGCATGACAGTTCTAAAAATATATTAAATATTTTCTTTAGCTTAAAGGTTTACATCAAAGTTCCCTGTTCTATAAATCCCTACCATTAAAAGTGTAGCCTAATTCTGACCTAAGGATCCTCTTTAATGCTTCTACGTGGAGCTACAACTCAGACTCCTGTTTGGCTCTTACTATAGCATCCAGAATTTAAAAGCTTTTAAATTTTTGAGTAGATCAGAGATGGTGGGTTCAACAAGTATTTAAGACCAGTTATTAGACGTGGTACATATTCATGATAGATTCATGACATATCCATATTACATCATTCACCCTTAATCACTTCTTCAAAAGAGCAATCTCTGAAGACCATTATTTTGAGACTTTGGACTTCAACATGTACTTGAAGAGATGTAATTTGGTTAACAACAGTGTCTGTGTGCTGAAGATAGTTTTTACTTAATTACTTAGCTATTTAATGATAATTTTCATGAGAAGCAGAGCCAGGTAGATCTTTGTGAGTTTGAGACTAGCCTGGTCTTACAAAGTGAGTGTCAGGGACAGGCTCCAAAGCTACACATAGAAACCCTGTCTTGAAAAACAGAAAAAAGTAAAAAAAGCTTTGTCTTTCCTCTCTATAACTTGATGTGACCATGCAGCTTACATAGTAGTAACACAACCTAATGTAGTGTTTAATACAAATACAACACCTTATCAAATAAGGTATGAATATTTAAGATCTTCTATGTTCCTGCAATTCTCCTAGAATCAGGATTCCATCTACAAGTAACAAAAAGTTTTAAGAGGACACAAGAAAAAAGTTTACGGCAAACACGAATCTGAAATTTGTCTTCATTAGCTGGTGTCAGGACAAAAATACATGCACTCACGCACCCTCTTTCTCCCTACAGTTTATATAGATTTGATGAAAAATAAGTTCAAAATTGTTAAGGAATATTCATTAGTCCCCACACTTTAGAATAATGAGGAATACAGAGGAAAAACTATACTACACTGCAAAAGGAACTTGGGCATGGAGTCAAAGAAAACTTGATTTGTTTTTTTTTTTCCTTTTCCTTTCTTTGTTACATGAGAAAATGTCAAATTTATAAACACCATATTTCTACACTGTATATAATGACAATCATACTAGTTTGAAGGATTCCTATGAGAATTAAAACATGGTGCTTGCCACATATTCCTGGTGTCTAAAAAGTGGGAGGTATTATCATCTTCTACTATTAATCAGTTCTCCTGTCCTTTCTACTAACAAAAGTTGTTAATAAACACATGAGGGAGATCTCTAAGTAATAAAAGATTTCTTCCAGTCACAGTATTAACATGCATGGGTCCCAGTCAGTTTAGTAAAACAGAAACAGGTTAGGGCAGTAGCTTTCCAGCTAAGAGCACTTGCTGCTCTTTCAGAGTACTGAGATTCTCATTATCTTTTAAAGGTATTTACCATTAAAATATACCAAATAAAACAAATGACTTCATAATTATGCCTAAGTTCTGAGATGGGCGATGTAGTGAATGTTTGGAAATAGGGACTCTGGAATCCTATGGTTGGTTGTAATCTTTGGAATGTTACTTTATCTATGGTTCTGCTTGTTAAAATGATTACCTAAATTAATGCTGAGAAAGCATTTTGACTAGTGTCTGACATAGAAGAGGATTGACTATAACTCTTAGCTATCAAGACTCTGGAAAGAAATCAAAGCTCTGGAATGCAGCCCACCCTGCGAATATTAAGCAATCACACAACCAACAAGTGTAGGTGCTTTTCAAAAGAGCTTTCTGGATGTAAGCATCCTTATCTTTCTCCAATGAATGCAATTAGGGATCTCAAAACTATCATGGGATTTGAGCTGTTCTGAAGGAAACTGATTAATAGCTTCAAGTCATATGTGTTTACTTGTATCGAAGTTGAAGATCTTTGGAGTAAAGCAATGTCAAACAAAATGGACATTTATAATAAAATTATAATAGGGTTAACAAAGAATATTGATAAGCCATGCGAACAAAGTCTCTCGGTTCAGAGTGCAATTAAATTATTTAATTTAAAATTGAGAAAAAAGCTCTGAGGAAAAACATTTGTTTGTGTGTGTGTATAATATAAGCTTCTACAGTTCAAAATAAGCATGTCTTGCCTAGCCATGTTGCCAGGGGAGGAACTTGGTCCTGCCTCAAATTGATATGCCATGTTTTGTTGACTATCATGGGTGGCCTGGTCATTTCTGAACCTAGACAGAGGAAGAACGGGTAGAGGTGTAGATGGGAGATGAGGGGAGGAACTGGGGAGGAGAGGAGGGAAGAGAAACTGTGTTCAATATGTAAAATAAGAAAAAAATTATAAAAATATCTATACTAGAAAAAGGTATAATTATTGGAGAGCTTAAATTAAATTCTTAGAAGGAATTCATTTCTTAAATCATCCTTTTAAATTGTCTGAAATATGACTTACATGTGACAAGTATGCCAGGAGAGAAAAAAGATGTGGTCTGAGTTTGTAGCTTCATGACCTTGAGCAAATCAGGCTGTTTCAGGCAGTCCCCAGGGAGCCCGGGTAACAAGGATAATGAGTTGTCAATGCATAAAGATCAAGTGAGGATATGAATACAAAAGCCCTTTATAAATCGGAACCTTTAAACAAATGCTAACTATCATTATAATCATTTCTACCTTTCCAGTCACATGAATGCAAAGGACAATATAATTTCTGTAGAAATATTTGAGACTGTCTGAAGGAAATGTCACAGAGAAATCATGGGGATTTATCTAGGGTTACTGATGAGAAGTGTATATCCAGGTAAAACACTCATTTGGGAATTATTAGATAATCTATACTTTACAATTCAGACACAAAATATTTTATTAATTGTTTGAAAATTCTTGTCTCTTCTCCTTTTTGCCAAATGAAGGGCATTTATTTTGACTTTAGATTTAGAGATAATAAGCTTAGAACTGCCACTTAAAAGCATATTAAAACTTCGGGATATTTTACACCATGCTAATTTAATGGTTTATTAGCTTACTTCATTTAAGGTTACAGAGAACTAAAATGATCTTTGTGAAGTGTTGATCTAATCTCATTCCACAATGGGACTTAATTTTTGCCTAGAAGGCAAACAGACATTTAAACGTGGAAATTAAAAGAAACAAATAAACTATTATATGTCAGTCGTACTAAAACTTGAAGAAAAAATGCAGTATATGCACAGAATTGAAAATTAATGTAATTCTCATGCCCAAGGTTTTAATATTACTTCAAAATGTTCAATATTATTCATCAAAGATTACCTTCAATGGAACATGACCATATTCTGTTTAAATATATTTACTTCTCTCTCTATTATCAGACATGTAAGCATTTCTCATAGCTGAAGCACATTTTTTATCCACTTGTGGATTACTTAGGTAAATGAAATTGCTATAACAAATAGATCTCACATTTTTGGTTGCTCTTTACTTGTCTGAGAATATCATCTCTCCACAATGCATTCCATACTATTGAATACTTCTGGGTTGGACTTCATCTCCTACTATTTCAAAATTCCTGAATGAGCCAAGGGAGATAAAAGATGGAAAAAGCATCCAAGCAAAATAACTACCACTCACATTTCAGTGGTAAGAATTAATGACATGGCTCTCATTCTATGCTGAAGGAAGCTAGGAAATGCAAATTATGGCTTAGTCACTGGATCACAATATATCTATAGTATAAAGGGGAGGCAGATTTTGATGAACAGTTAGTTTTCTATGCTACAGAATGAATTTGAAGGCAAAAAGGAGTTTTAAATTAAATATGATGAAGGTTCCCTAGTCCTTTTTCCACTGCTCTAGTCAGGATTTCTTTCTAGCCCACCTCTATTTATTTGTGATACCATATAACCAACAGTATCACCCTCTACCAATGACTCCAGTTACCACACCAGGCTAGGATTCAAATACATGACCTTTATTAATTTCTTGTACTGCATTCTGATATCTCCAGATTTAATTTTAGACTTGCTGCAAACTGATGCCAGGAACACTGTCTCCCACTATATTTTTATCAACTATGGCATCCACCTCTCGATGGACACCCACATGTTCTCTTCTGCATCCCCTTTCAACACTTTCTTACAGATTATCTCCATTCCTTTGTAATTCCCAGCAGTTCTCAGAAACACTCTCTACCAGGGGCCCCACAGCTACCACACTTGGTTAGCATCCAAAATGGCAACAACAACCCAAGAATGGAATATCCACTCAAAGCATACAAGACCAGGAATCTTTGCCAAGAAACATTTCAAATATCATAATACAATAGGAAAGAGTCCAGTGCAAAAAACAAAAATTGTGAACAGCTATGACAGTACACAGCCTTCAGAAGCCAGGATTCCTATGGCAAGAGGCCCCAAGAAAGGCAATCTAACTGAAGCATGAGATGAGGCCTTTAAAACAGGAATTATGAATATATTCAAAGACCTCAAAGAGGTTATGAAAAAATGCCTTAATGGAGACCAGGGAAACACAAAGACACAGATGAATGAAATAATAAAAGCTGATCAAGGCATGAAAGCAGAATTTATCAAAGAAACAGAATTACTAAAGAAAACACTAGCTGAGATAAGACTGGAAATAAACTCAGGATTTAAAAAGAAGAATCTCTCATGGCCCTGAGTTCCTTGCTTGTGCTCTCTCTCCTTCTACTCCTGATTTGGACCTTGGGGTTGTAGTCTGGTGCTCCAATGTGGGACTGTCTCTGTATCCTTTCATCGCCTGATGAAGGTTAATATCCAGGAGGATGTCTATATGTTTTTCTTTGGGTTCACCTTCTTATTTAGCTTCTCTAGGATCACGAATTATAGGCTCAATGTCCTTTATTTATGGCTAGAAACCAAATATGAGTGAGTCCATCCCATGTTCCTCTTTTTGGGTCTGGTTTACCCACACACTGAGACAATGGGGATGTTCTTTCAGGAACTCACCAAGGCCAGCTGGACTGGGTCTGAAAAAGCATGGGATAAAACCGGACTCACTGAACATAGCGGACAATGAGGACTGCTGAGAAGTCAAGAACAATGGCACTGGGTTTTGATCCTACTGCATGTACTGGCTTTGTGGGAGCCTATGCTGTTTGGATGTTCACCTTACTAGACCTGGAAGGAGGTGGGAGGTCCTTGGACTCCCCACAGGGCAGGGAATCAAGACTGCTCTTTGGGGTGGTGGGGGGTTGATTGGGGAGGGATATGGGAGGCGGTGGCGGGGAAGAGACAGAAATCTTTAATAAATAAATAAATAATAAAAAGGAAAAAAAGAAAACGAAAGAAAATACAGAGACCAACTGTACAAATTAATACATTTATAATACAAAATCTACCTAAGGCTCAAAAAACATTGAGGAAAAGGGCAGAAAGATTTTAAGAAGTTTAGGAATCTGCTGTATGACAGTTTCTTCTAAAAAAAAGATAACAGACACGGGGAGGTTATGAAAAGAAGGTGGATCTGGGAAGTACTGGGGATAGGGTGGAGAATGTCATCAAGATACCTTGTATATAATTCTCAAAAGACTAATAAAATATTGTATTATACAAATTAAAAAATAAAAAGGAGAACCTCAGAAATAATCCCTACTAATAGGGATTTTTAAGGCATGGCATATAGAAAAATTTCAGCTCTTGAAGACAAGGTAGAAGAAATGAAGAGCCCAGTCAAATAACACGTAAATCTGAAAATATTCAGTAACAAAATACCAGGAAGCTGGAACATTATGAGAAGATGGAATCTATGCATAGCAGGTATAGAGGAAGGAGAAGAACCACAAGAAAATGTTTTAAACAAAATTATGGAAAAAAATATCCCCCAAAAGATCTCTATCAAAGTACAGGAAGAATACAGAACATCAAATAGACAGGATCAGAAAATAAATTCACCACAACATATACTTAATTTGAAAACCCACTAAATATAGAGAACAAACACATGATATTAAAAGCTGGAAGGAAAAAAAAGAGTAGGAGATATATAAAGATTGTGCCATTAGAAAAACATCTAAATTTTCAACGAAGACTCAGCAAGTCATAAGGGCCTGAATGGATATTTTAAGCAGAGACTACAATTTTGCTTCCTGGCTATCCAGACCCGGATAATCATAAAGAAATCCTATTAATTACAACACTGTTTGATCTATTAGCTCAGGTGTCTTAACAACTAACGCTTATATCTTAAATTAACCCATTTCTATTCATTTGTGTATCACCGCAAGGCTGTAGTCTACCTGTAAGGTTCCCATGTCTTTCTCCTTCGGCAGCTATGTGGTTTCACTCTGACTCTTCCTTCTTTCTCTATGTATCTTCATTTGGACTTTCTGTCTAGCTATAGTCTGTCCTTCCATAGGGCAAGGTAACTTCTTTTTAAAGCAATGATAATAAAACATATTCACATCATACAAAGGGGAATCCCACATCAGGATATTTTACTTGCTCTGAGAGGGCACAGGTATCTGCCCAGAATACTACACCTAGCATAACTATCAATCACAATGAACAGAGGATTAAAAACACATGATAAAAACAAATTTAAATAACTATTTTCACCATAATTCTGATTTCTTTACCAGAAACCAGACCCATTGTATGGATTCCAGGTAAGACACTACCCACTGCCTCCTAACACTCATTAAAGCCCACCCAACAGCCTTCAACAGCAACCCTTCCCCTGGGCTCCATATTCCAGCCCATAACATCAGCAGAAAACTTCTACTTTACCAGAAGACATACCATATAGAAACCCAAGTAACCACCCAGGACTTGTAATCCCACAGGCAATACTGGCAATGAAAACACAAGTGGAGACATAATACTGGACCTGAGGAATTATTTCTCACCTCAGGCTACTCAGTACTGAAGACCAAAGATGAAACAGAAGCCAAGGAAAAAATCTAAAATATAAACTCAGAAATCAGCAACTAACCTATAATAACCCCCAAAGCAGATGACTAGAGACTTGCATAAGAACATTATCAAGACCATCCAGGGCATATGACACAATCAGAACCCAACTATTTTACTACAGCTAACCCTTGATACTCCAACTCAGCTGAAGCACAAGAAAATGACATCACTTCAATCTTATGAAGATGATAAAGGCCATAAAAGAGGCCTTAAAGAATCCCTTTTTAAAAGCAAAAAATTACAAATGAATAGATGAAGGAAATGCATGAAACTGCTCAAGTCCTGAAAATGGAAATAGAAGCAAAACAGAAAACACAAACTTAACTGAGGGAGTCCTGTAAATGAAAAATCTAGATAAGTAAACAGGAACTATAGACACGATCAGCACCAGTAGAATACAAGAGACTGGAAAAAGAATCTCAGGTATAGAAGATACAATAGAAGAAATTGATAGAGAGATCAAAGAAGATTATAATCTAACACATTCATAACACAAAACATGTTATAAATATTTGTTTACATGTAAAACAGGATATGCTATAGAGATGAATTCTCTGCATTGATATGGATCTTGATTTATTAATACAAGTTTAAGTTCAGTTTTGTTATATTTATATTTCTGCTCTTGTTTAAGGTATTGTGTTTGTGCAGTTCATTTAAAATGTAATATATAGGCCAGCCTGGGAAGGGGAGCTCAGAGGTTCCTTGGCCCCCTATCCTTCTTGGGCTCTCTGCAGGGCCTCCACTCCCTGCATACCGCCTTTTTCTTCCTAGCCCACCCAGCTTCCATCCAGAACCCTCCCCACTTCGGCTCCACAGCCCTCTTTCGGCACATAACATCACCCAGCCCAGCCTGTCTGGGCACTGGGTCTGAATCCTCGGGGCACCCAAGCGGGCGGGAGTCCCTTTGTTTCTATCGCCTGCCTGCACCAAGCAGGGTAGGCACTTTGTTTGTAACCTGCCCAACCAGCATGGAGACCTGATCTCTCGGCGCCAGGAGAGCCAACTTTGGGGAGAGCCAGCGTTGGGTAGGCAAGGAGACCTGATCCGGTAAAAGAAGATCCATAAGGGAGCATTTGGAAGAAGAGATGGGCAGACACCAAGGCAAGAATTCACCCAACAAGCTGAAAAGCAACATGAAGCCACCAGAAACCACCGACCTCACAGCGGGAGGACATGAACACCTTAATCAAGAAGAAGTAGCTCTCTCTTCCTATCCCACTCAGCTTACATCCAGATCCCCACACCCCCTGTCTCCCTCCCTCCTTTGGGGCATAGCGCCTCCCTGCCCAGCCTGCTAGGGCGCTGGGACCCAATCTGAACCAGGAGGACAAAGGGGTGGCCGGTAGCTCCTTTGTTCCCATAGCCTGCCCACAGTGAGCGGGGTGGGCCCTTTGTTCGCGAGCTAACCAAGCAGCGCAGTTTCGATCTGGGCACCGAGTGAAACATCATTGTGGTGAGTGAGTGCTGAGGCAGCTGGGATCATACCTCAGCCCGCCCACACTTCCTGGCCATCCTACAGGGGCTATACTGCCCAAACCGCCTCTCTCTTCCTATCCCACTCAGCTTACATCCAGATCCCCACACCCCCTGTCTCCCTCCCTCCTTTGGGGCATAGCGCCTCCCTGCCCAGCCTGCTAGGGTGCTGGGACAGAACCCGAACCAGGAGGACAAAGGGGTGGCTGGTAGCTCCTTTGTTCCCATAGCCTGCCAGCAGTGAGCAGGGTGGGCCCTTTGTTCGCGAGCTAACCAAGCAGCGTGGAGTTTCGTTCTGGGCACCGAGTGAAACATCATTGTGGAGAAACATCTCTGGGGAGTGACATCACTGGGAAGGTACATCAGTGGGCAAGAAGACCTTATCCTATAAAAGAAGATCCAAAGGGGAGTATTGGGAGGAAGAGATGGGCAGACGCCAATGCAGGAATTCTCCCAACAATCTGAAAAACAACACGAAACCACCAGAAGCCAGTGACCCCACAACAGGAGGACATGAACACCTTAATCAAGAAGAAGTAGAAAAAACTAACTTCATGAAAGTGATTGACACCCTTAAACAGCATATAAAAAACGCCCTTATAGAAATGGATGAGAAGTATAATAGAAAGTTCGAGGAATTGAGTAAATCAGTGAATGATACCCTAGGAAACCAAGGAAACACAATCAAGCAGATAAAGGAAACAGTTCATGACTTGAAAACTGAAATGGAGGCAAAGAAGAAAACACAAACAGAGGGCCGACTGGACATGGAAAATCTAGGTAAACGAATAGAGACTACAGAATCAAGTATAACCAGCAGAATACAAGAGATAGAAGAAAGAATCCCAGATTCTGAGGATAACATAGAGAAAATAAACAGTCTGATCAAAGAAAACAGCAAGTCCAACAAACTCTCATCACAAAACATTCAGGAAATATGGGACACAATAAAAAGACCAAACCTAAGAATAATTGGAGTAGAAGAAGGAGAAGAAGTGCAGCTCAACGGTACAGAAAATATACTTAATAAAATTATAGAAGAAAACTTTCCCAACCTGAAGACAGATGTACCTATGAAGGTTCAAGAAGCATACAGAACACCAAATAGGCTGGATCAAAAGAAAACATCCCCTCGCCATATAATAATCAAAACACAAAATATACAGAATAAAGAAAGAATATTAAGAGCAGCAAAGGAAAACGTCCAAGTTACTTATAAAGGTAAACCTATCAGACTTACACCTGACTTCTCTATGGAAACCATGAAAGCCAGAAGATCCTGGATAGATGTTCTCCAAAAACTAAGAGACCACGGATGCAAGCCCAGACTACTATATCCAGCCAAACTTTCATTCACTATAAATGGAGAAAACAAAATTTTCCAGGATAAAAACAAATTTAAACAATACGTAGCCACAAATCCAGCCTTACAGAAAATAATAGAAGGAAAATCACTAACCAAGGAGTCCAACAATGACCACAATAACTCAGACATCTAGAGACTCTTCACCAGCGCAAATCAACGAAGGAAAACACACAAACCCTACTACTTAAAAAGTGACCGGAGTTAACAACCACTGGTCATTAATATCACTTAATATCAATGGGCTCAACTCACCTATAAAAAGGCACAGGCTAAGAGATTGGATAAGAAAACAGGATCCAACATTCTGCTGTCTACAAGAAACACACCTCAACCACAAAGACAGGCACCTACTCAGAGTAAAGGGCTGGGAAAAGGCTTATCAAGCAAATGGACCTAATAAACAAGCAGGTGTGGCCATACTAATTTCTAACAAAGTTGACTTCAAACTTAAATCAATCAGAAGAGATGGAGAGGGACATTTTATACTCATAACAGGAACAATTCATCAGAAAGAAGTCTCAATCATGAATATCTATGCCCCTAATATAAAAGCACCCACGTACGTAAAAGAAACATTACTAAAACTCAAGGCAGCCATCAAACCGCACACACTAATAGTAGGAGACTTCAACACTCCTCTCTCACCAATGGACAGGTCAATCAGACAGAAACCTAACAGAGAAATTAGAGAATTAATGGAGGTAATGAATCAAATGGACTTAACAGACATCTATAGATTATTCCACCCAAAGAGGAAAGAATATACCTTCTTCTCTGCAGCTCATGGAACCTTCTCGAAAATTGACCACATACTTGGTAACAAAGCGAACTTACACAGTTACAAAAAAATATTAGTAACCACCTGTGTCTTATCAGATCACCATGGATTAAAGTTAGAATTCAACAACAATGCTACCCCCAGAAAGCCTACAAACTCATGGAAACTGAAAAGTCAACTACTGAACCATACCTGGATTAAGGAAGAAATAAAGAAAGAAATTAAAGTCTTCCTGGAATTCAATGAAAATAAAGAAACAACATACTCGAACTTATGGGACACTATGAAAGCAGTCCTGAGAGGAATGTTCATAGCACTAAGTGCCCACCTAAAGAAAAGAGAGAAAGCACATATTGGAGACTTAAAAGCCCACTTGAAAGTTCTAGAAAAAAAAGAAGCAGACTCACCTAGGAGGAGTAGAAGACTGGAAATGATCAAATTGAGGGCTGAAATCAACAAAATAGAAACACAGAAAACAATCCAAAGAATCAATGAAACAAAAAGCTGGTTCCTGGAGAAAATCAACAAGATAGATAAACAACTATCCAAACTAATCAAACGAAAGAGAGAGAACACGCAAATTAATAAGATCAAAAATGAAAAGGGGGACATAACCACAGACACAGAGGAAATTCAGAGAGTCATTAGATCTTACTACAAAAGCCTGTATGCCACAAAACTGGAAAATGTAAAAGAAATGGACGCTTTTTTAGATAAATACCATTTACCAAAACTAAACCAGGACCAGGTGAACAATCTAAACAGACCTGTAAGTCGCGAAGAATTAGAAGCTGTTATCAAAAACCTCCCTACCAAAAAAAGCCCAGGACCAGATGGTTTCAATGCAGAATTCTACCAGAACTTCCAAGAAGACCTAATACCTATACTCCTTAATGTATTCCACAATATAGAAACAGAAGGGTCATTACCAAATTCCTTTTATGAAGCCACAATTACTCTGATACCAAAACCACTCAAAGACTCAACCAGGAAAGAGAAGTACAGGCCAATCTCACTCATGAATATCGACGCAAAAATCCTCAACAAAATACTGGCAAATCGAATCCAAGAACACATCTGAAAAATTATCCATTATGATCAAGTAGGCTTCATTCCTCAGATGCAGGGCTGGTTCAACATACGAAAATCTATCAATGTAATCCAGCATATAAATAAACTGAAAGAAAAAAACCATATGATCATTTCATTAGATGCTGAAAAAGCATTTGACAAAATTCAACATCCATTTATGTTAAAAGTCTTGGAGAGATTAGGGATACAAGGGTCATACATAAATATAATAAAAGCTATATACAGCAAGTCGACAGCTAACATCAAATTAAACGGAGAGAAACTCAAAGCCATCCCGCTTAACTCAGGAACACGGCAAGGCTGTACACTCTCGCCATACCTCTTCAATATAGTGCTTGAAGTTCTAGCAATAGCAATAAGACAACATAATGGGATCAAGGGGATTCGAATTGGAAAGGAAGAAGTTAAACTTTCGTTATTTGCAGATGATATGATAGTGTACATAAGCGACCCCGAAAACTCCACCAAAGAACTTTTACAGCTGATAAACAGCTTCAGTAATGTGGCAGGATACAAGATCAACTCCAAAAAATCAGTCGCCCTCTTATACACAAAGGATAGGGAAGCAGAGAGGGAAATCAGAGAAGCTTCACCATTCACGATAGCCACAAACAGCATAAAATATCTTGGGGTAAATCTAACCAAGGAAGTGAAAGATCTATTTGACAAGAACTTTAAGGCATTGAAGAAAGAAATTGAAGAGGATACCAAAAAATGGATGGACCTCCCTTGCTCTTGGATTGGGAGGATCAACATAGTAAAAATGGCAATTCTACCAAAGGCAATTTATAGATTCAATGCAATACCCATCAAGATCCCATCAAAATTCTTCACAGATCTGGAGAGGACAATAATCAACTTTATATGGAAAAACAAAAAACCCAGGATAGCCAAAACAATCCTATACAATAAAGGATCTTCTGGAGGCATTACCATCCCTGACTTCAAACTCTATTACAGAGCTACAGTAATGAAAACAGTGTGGTACTGGCATAAAAACAGAGAAGTCGACCAATGGAATCGTATAGAAGACCCGGATTTTATCCCACAAACCTATGAACACCTCATTTTCGATAAAGGAGCTAAAAGTATACAATGGAAGAAAGAAAGCATCTACAACAAATGGTGCTGGCACAACTGGATGTCAACTTGTAGAAGAATGAAAATAGACCCATATCTCTCACCGTGCACAAAACTCAAGTCCAAATGGATTAAAGACCTCAATATCAGTCCGAACACACTGAACCTGATAGAAGAGAAAGTGGGAAATACCCTACAACAGATGGGCACAGGAGATCGCTTCCTATGTATAACCCCAGAAGCACAGACATTAAGGGCAACATTGAATAAATGGGACCTACTTAAACTGAGAAGCTTCTGTAAAGCAAAGGACACTGTCACTAAGACACAAAGGCAACCTACTGACTGGGAGAAGATCTTCACCAACCCCGCAACAGACAAAGGTCTGATCTCCAAAATATATAGAGAACTCAAGAAACTAGACTTTAAAATGCTAATTAACCCAATTAAAAAATGGGGCACTGAACTGAACAGAGAATTCTCAACAGAAGAAGTTCAAATGGCCAAAAGACACTTAAGGTCGTGCTCAACTTCCTTAGCAATCAGGGAAATGCAAATCAAAACAACTTTGAGATATCATCTTACACCTGTGAGAATGGCTAAAGTCAAAAACACCAAGGATAACCTTTGCTGGAGAGGCTGTGGAAGAACGGGCACCCTCATCCATTGCTGGTGGGAATGCAATCTTGTGCAACCACTGTGGAAGTCAGTGTTTCAGTTTCTCAGGAAATTCGGGATCAACTTACCCCTGGACCCAGCAATACCACTCTTGGGAATATACCCAAGAGATGCTCTATCAAATGACAAAAGCATTTGTTCAACTATGTTCATAGCAGTATTATTTGTAATAGCCAGAACCTGGAAACAACCTAGATGCCCTTCAATGGAAGAATGGATGAAGAAAGTATGGAATATATACACGCTAGAGTTCTACGCTGCGGTAAAAAAACAATGACTTCTCGAATTTTGCATGCAAATGGATGGAAATAGAAAACACTATCCTGAGTGAGGTGTCCCAGACCCAAAAAGATGAATATGGGATGTACTCACTCATAATTGGTTTCTAGCCATAAATAAGGATCACGGAGTCTACAATAGGTGAACCTAAAGAAGCTAAGGAAGAAGGTGAACCCAAGGAAAAACATAAAGTTGTCCTCTTGGCTAAGGGAAGTAGACCAAATTTCCGGGGAGAAAATGGGATCTTGGGGGGGGGGTGGGATGGGGGTAAGGGGAGATGGGGAGAGAAAAGGTAGAAGGGAAGGAGGGGGGACCTGGGAAACAGGAGAATTGGGATAAAGGAAAGGTGGATAGGGGAGCACGGAACCACAATTCTTAGTTAAGGGAGCCACTTTAGGGTGGGCAAGCGACTTGACCCTAGAGGGGCTCCCTAGTGCCCAAGATGAGGTTCCCAGTTAGTTCCTTGGGCAGCTGAGGATTGGGAACCTGAAATGACCCTATCCTAGAGCAATACTGACGAATATCTTGCATATCATCATAGAATCTTCATCTGGTGATGGATAGAGATAGAGACAGAGACCCACACAGGAGCACTGGACTGAGCTCCCAAGGTCCCAAGGAGGAGCAGAAGGAGTGAGAACATGAGCAAAGAATTCGGGACCACGAGGCGTGCATCCACCCACTGAGACAGTGGAGCTGATCTACGGGGAGCTCACCAAGGCCAGCTGGACTGTGACCGAAAAAGCATGGGATAAAGCCGGACTCTCTGAACATGGCGAACAATGAGGGCTGATAAGACACCAAGGACAATGGGAGGGGGTTTTGATCCTACTTAATGTGCTGGCTTTGTGGGAGCCTAGCCAGTTTGGATGTTCACCTTCCTAGATATGGACGGAGGGGGGAGGACCTAGGACTTAACACAGGGCAGGGAACCCGGACTGCTCTGTGGACTGGAGAGGGAGGGGGAGAGGAGTGGGGGGAGGGGGAGAAGGGTGGGAGGAGGGGGAGAAGGGTGGGAGGAGGGGGAGAAGGGTGGGAGGAGGGGAAGGGAAATGGGAGGCTGGGAGGAGGTGGAAACTTGTTTTTTGTTTATGTTTTTTTTCTTCTTTTCGCAATAAAAAAAAAGATGAAGTAAAAAAGATTGACTTCATGAAAGTGATTGATGCCCTTAAACAGCATGTAAAAAACGCCCTTATAGAAATGGATGAGAAATATAACAGAAAGTTTGAAGAATTGAATAAATCAGTGAATGATACCCTAGAAAACCAAGGAAAAACAATCAAACAGATAATGGAAACAGTTCAAGACTTGAAAACTGAAATGGAGGCAAAGAAGAAAACACAAACAGCGGGCCGGCTGGACATGGAAAATTTAAGTAAACAAACAGAGTCTACAGAAACAAGCATAACCAACAGAATACAAGAGTTAGAAGAAAGAATCTCAGATTCTGAAGATACCATAGAGAAAATAAACACTCTGATCAAAGAAAACAGCAAGTCCAACAAACTCTCATCACAAAATATTCAGGAAATATGGGACACAATAAAAAGACCAAACCTAAGAATAATAGAAGTAGAAGAAGGAGAAGAAGTGGAGCTCAATGGTCCAGAAAGTATATTTAATAAAATTATAGAAGAAAACTTTGCCAACCTAAAGAAAGATATACCTATGAAGGTTCAAGAAGCATACAGAACACCGAATAGACTGGATCAAAAAAAAAACCATCCCCTCGCCATATAATTATCAAAACACAAAGCATACAGAATAAGGAAAGAATATTAAGAGCTGCAAAGGAAAACTTACTTTCTTTTATTACTTATAAAGGTAAACCTATCAGACTTACACCTGACTTCTCCATGGAAACCATGAAAGCCAGAAGGTCCTGGATAGATGTACTGCAGAAACTGAGAGACCATGGATGCAAGCCCAGATTACTATACCCAGCCAAGCTTTCGTTCACTATAAATGGAGAAAATAATATTTTCCAGGATAAAAACAAATTTAAACAATATGCAGCCACAAATCCAGCCTTACAGAAATTAATAGAAGGAAAATCACTAACCAAGGAGTCCAACAATGACCACAATAAGTCAGATATCTAGAGACCCTTCACCAACACAAATCAAAGAAGGGAAACACACAAACTCTACGAATAAAAAAAATGACCAGAGTTAACAACCACTGGTCATTAATATCACTTAATGTCAATGGACTCAAATCACCTATTAAAAGGCACAGGCTAAGAGATTGGATACGAAAACAGGATCCAACATTCTGCTGTTTACAAGAAACACACCTCAACCACAAAGACAGGCACCTACTCAGAGTAAAGGGCTGGGAAAAGGCTTATCAAGCAAATGGACCTAAGAAACAAGCAGGTGTGGCCATACTAATCTCTAACAAAGTAGACTTCAAACTTAAATCAATCAGAAGAGATGGAGAGGGGCATTTTATACTCATAACAGGAACAGTTCATCAGAATGAAGTCTCAATCCTGAACATCTATGCCCCTAATATAAAAGCACCCACGTACATAAAAGAAACATTGCTAATACTCAAGGCAGCCATCAAACGACACACACTAATAGTAGGAGACTTCAACACTCCTCTCTCACCAATGGACAGGTCAATCAGACAGAAACCTAACAGAGAAATAAGAGAATTAATGGAGGTAATGAATCAAATGGACTTAACAGACATCTATAGAACAATAGAACATTCCACCCAAATAGGAAAGAATATACCTTCTTCTCTGCAGCTCATGGAACCTTCTCAAAAATCGACCACATAGTCGGTAACAAAGCAAACATCCACAGTTACAAAAAAATATTAGTAACCACCTGTGTATTATCAGATCACCATGGATTAAAGTTAGAATTCAACAACAATCCTACCCCCAGAAAGCCTACAAACTCATGGAAACTGAACAGTCAACTACTGAACCATACCAGGATTAAGGAAGAAATTAAGAAAGAAATTAAAGTCTTCCTGGAATTCAATGAAAATAAAAAATCAACATACTTAAACTTATGGGACACTATGAAAGCAGTCCTAAGAGCAAAGTTCATAGCACTAAGTGCCCACTTAAAGAAAACAGAGAAAGCTCACATTGGAGACTTAACAGCCCACCTTAAAGCTCTAGAAAAAAAAAGAAGCAGACTCACCTAGGAGGAGTAGAGGACTGGAAATAATCAAACTGAGGGCTGAAATCAACAAAATAGAAACACAGACAACAATACAAAGAATCAATGAAACAAAAAGCTGGTTCCTGGAGAAAATCAACAAGATTGATAACCCCCTATCCAAACTAATCAAACGGCAGAGAGAGAATTTGCAAATTAATAAGATCAGAAATGATAAGGGGGACATAACCACAGACACAGAGGAAATTCAGAGAATCATTAGATCTTACTACAAAAGCCTATATGCCACTAAACTGGAAAATGTAAAGGAAATGGACACTTTTTTAGATAAATACCATATACAAAAGTTATACCATGACCAGGTGAACATTCTAAATAGACCTATTCGTCACGAATAATTAGAAGAGGTTATCAAAAAAATCACTACCAAAAAAAGCCCAGGACCAGACGGCTTCAATGCGGAATTCTTCCAGAACTTCCAAGAAGAACAAATACCTATACTCCTTAATGTATTTCACAATATAGAAACAGAAGAGGCATTGCCAAATTCCTTTTCTGAAGCTACAGTTACCCTGATACCAAAACCGCACAAAGACTCAACCAAGAAAGAAAATTATAGACCAATCTCACTCATGAACATCGCTGCAAAAATCCTAAACAAAATACTGGCAAACCGAATCCAAGAACACATTAGAAAAATTATCCATTATGATCAAGTAGGCTTCATCCCAGGGATGCAGGGCTGGTTCAACATACGAAAATCTATCAATGTAATCCAGCATATAAATAAACTGAAAGAAAAAAAACATATGATCATTTCAGTACATGCTGAAAAAGCATTTGACAAAATTCAACATCCCTTTATGATAAAAGTATTGGAGAGATTAGGGATACAAGGGTCATACCTAAATATAATAAAAGCTATATACAGCAAGCCGACAGCTAACATCAAATTAAATTGAGAGAAACTTAAAGCCATCCCACTAAACTCAGGAACACGACAAGGCTGTCCACTCTCGCCATACCTCTTCAATATAGTGCTTGAAGTTCTAGCAATAGCAATAAGACAACATAAGGGGATCAAGGGGATTCGAATTGGAAAGGAAGAAGTTAAACTTTCGTTATTTGCAGATGATATGATAGTGTACATAAGCGACCCCCAAAACTCCACCAAAGAACTTTTACAGCTGATAAACACCTTTACTATTGTGGCAGGATACAAGATCAACTCCAAAAAATCAGTCGCCCTCTTATTCACAAAGGATAGGGAAGCAGAAAGGGAAATCAGAGAAGCTTCACCTTTCATGATAGCCACAAACAGCATAAAATATATTGGGGTAACTCTAACCAAGGCAGTGAAAGATCTATTTGACAAGAACTTTAAGGCATTGAAGAAAGAAACTGAGGAGTATTCCAGAAAATGGAAGGACCTCCCTTGCTCTTGGATTGGGAGGAACAACATAGTAAAAATGGCAATTCTACCAATGGCAATTTATAGATTCAATGCAATACCCATCAAGGTCCCATCAAAATTCTTCACAGATCTTGAGACGACAATAATCAACTTTATATGGAAAAACAAAAAACCCAGGATAGCCAAAACAATCCTATACAATAAAGGATTGTCTGGAGGCATTACCATCCCTGACTTCAAATTCTCTTACAGAGCTACAGTGATGAAAACAGTGTGGTACTGGCATAAAAACAGAGAAGTTGACCAATGGAATCATATAGAAGACCCGAATTTTAACCCACAAACCTATGAACACCTCATTTTTGATAAAGGAGCCAAAAGTATACAATGGAAGAAAGAAAGCATCTTTAACAAATGGTGCTGGCACAACTGGATGTCAACCTGTAGAAGAATGAAAATAGACCCATATCTATCACCATGCACAAAATTCAAGTCCAAATCGATGAAAGACCTCACTATCAGTCAGAACACATTGAACCTGATAGAAGAGAAAGTGGGACGTACCCTACAACAGATGGGCACAGGAGATCACTTCCTATGTATAACCCCAGCAGCACAGACATTAAGGGCAACATTGAATAATGAGAACTACTAAAACTGAGAAGCTTCTGTAAAGCAAAGGACACTTTCACCAAGACAAAAAGGCAACCTACTGACTGGGAGAAGATCTTCAACCAACCCCGCAACAGACAAAGGTCTGATCTCCAAAGTATATAGAGAACTCAGGAAACTAGACTTTAAAATGCTAATTAACCCAATTAAAAAATGGGGCACAGAACTGAACAGAGAATTCTCAGCAGAGGAAGTTCAAATGGCCAAAGACACTTAAGGTCATGCTCAACCTCCTTAGCAATCAGGGAAATGCAAATCAAAACAACTTTGAGATATCATCTTACACCTGTCAGAATGGCTAAAGTCAAAAACACCAAGGATAACCTTTGCTGGAGAGGCTGTGGAGGAACGGGTACCCTCATCCATTGCTGGTGGGAATGCAATCTCGTGCAACCACTTTGGAAATCAGTGTTTCGGTTTCTCAGGAAATTCGGGATCAACCTACCCCTGGACCCAGCAATACCACTCCTGGGAATATACCCAAGAGATGCCCTATCATATGACAAGAGCATTTGTTCAACTATGTTCATAGCAGTATTATTTGTAATAGCCAGAACCTGGAAACAACCTAGATGCCCTTCAATGGAAGAATGGATGAAGAAAGTGTGGAATATCTACACATTAGAGTACTATGCTGCGGTAAAAAAACAATGACTTCTCAAATTTTGCATGCAAATGGATGGAAATAGAAAACACTATCCTGAGTTAGGTAACCCAGACCCAAAAAGATGAATATGGGATGTACTCACTCATAATTGGTTTCTAGCCATAAACAAGGGTCACGGAGTCTACAATTGGTGATCCCAAAGAAGCTAAGTAAGAAGGTGAACCAAAGGAAAAACATATAGTTGTCCTCTTGGCTATGGGAAGTAGACAAAATTGCCGGGGAGAAAATTGAGATCTTGGGGGTGGCGTGGGATGGGGGTAAAGGGAGATTGGGAGAGAAAAGGGAGAAGGGGAGAATGGGGGGAACTTGGGGAAAAAGGAAGATTGGGATAAAGGTTAGATAGGGGAGCACGGAAGCACAATTCTTAGTTAAGGGTTGGCAAGAGACTGGAACCTAGAGTGGCTCACAGATGCCCAATCCGAGGTCCCCAGTTAGTTCCTTGGGCAGCTGAGGATAGAGAACCTGAAATGACCCTATCCTTTAGCAATACTGATGAATATCTTGCATATCATCATAGAACCTTCATCTGGTGATGGATGGAGATAGAGACAGAGACCCACACTGGAGGACTTGACTGAGCTCCCAAGGTCCCAATGAGGAGCAGAAGGAGGGAGAACATGAGCAAAGAAGTCGGGACCACGAGGGGTGCACCCACCCACTGAGACAGTGGAGCTGATCTATTTATTGGGAGCTCACCAAGGCCAGCTGGACTGTGACTGAAAAAGCATGGGATAAAACTGGACTCTCTGAGCATGGCGAACAATGAGGGCTGATGAGAAGCCAACGACAATGGCACGGGGTTTTGAACCTATGTAATGCGATGGCTTTGTGGGAGCCTAGCCAGTTTGGATGTTCACCTTCCTAGGAATGGACGGAGAGGGGAGGACCTAGGACTTACCGCAGGGCAGGGAACCCTGACTGCTCTTTGGACTGGAGAGGGAGGGGGAGAGGAGTGGGGGGAGGGGTGAAGGGTGGGAGGAGGGGGAGAAGGGTGGGACGAGGGGGAGGGAAATGGGAGGCTGGGAGGAGGTGGAAACTTGTTTTTTTTCTCTCCTTTTCTCAATAAATAAAATGGAAAAAATAAAATGTAATATATAATCAAAAATACAGATTAATAGACTTGTAGTCATGTTAGTTAAGTGTTCTAGATGTACAGAGATATATTTCAGATGGATAGTTGTTCTTTAATCCTTTCAAAGACTAACAGAATATGGTATTTAAAATGTTTTAAGAATTTAGGGCTTTTCATGACAATGAGACACATCTGCTCCTGGCAGTACCAGTCTACTTTCAGAGGAAGATGGGCATCAAAGAGACTCCTTATGGAGTTTGTTAGCCATTTGGGCAAGAAATTGTTCTTTCTTGGAGTATTTGATGTTATGCTGTACGAACTGGACATGGTGGATCCAAAGGAAAATTAATGCTGAACTTGCCTAAAATGAGATGTTTCTTTCGGGGTTCCTGCTTTGTGAATGAGTCGGCCAGACATTCCGCAGGACAGAGAAGAAATTCACTGACAAACTGCTAATACAGGTAGAAATGTCTATGAAATTTCCTGCTGCATGGAAAAGTCTGCCAGATACTATGAGCCTGTAGGCTGAAGATAGATGCCCCAATGTTACAGAAGAACTTTGGGTGACTGTACAGCCAGTGAGATGTCTCTATGAATTTTAGAGTTTTGGAAGTTGCTAACAATGCACATCCTGTTTATTTGGGTAATATTATATCCTTCTGGAGTCTTTGATGGAATTGAAGAATAGGTAGGTAGTTATTATTACAGTTTTCCTTATTCATGATAAAAGATAAAGTAGATATAACCCTTGTAACTGAAATTCTTGCTTGATAACTTTTGTTGTATGTAATTTGGTTATGATAAAGTTAAAACTTTCCTTCTTATTTAGACAGAAAAGGGGAGGTGATGCGGCATTCCCCTCTCTATTCTGTGAATAATATTTGTTAATAAAGAAGTTGCTTTGGGCCTATTGTAGCACAGAATAGGGTAAGGCAGGAATTTCAAGCAGATAGATGTAGAGACAGAGTAGGCAGAGTCAGAGAGAAGCCATGTGGCTGCTGCAGAAGAAAGATGCCAGATGCCAAGTAGAACCTAGTAGACCACAACCACATGGAGATACACAGATTAATAGAAATGGAATAATTTAAGATATAAGGGCTAAACAATAAGAAACTTGAGGTAATAGACCAAGCAGTATTATAATAACACAGTTTCTGTGTGATTATTTTAGGTCTGGGCAGCCAGGAAACAAACAAGCAGCCTCCAACTACAGTGGTAGACTTTAACACCCCACTATCATGAATAGACAAGTCATTCAGACAGAAACAAAACAGAGAAAACTGGTTTTAGCTGACATAATGTCTGCAATGTACCTAACAAATGTCTACAGTATATTTCACCAAAATACATAAGAATATACCTTCTTCTCTGCATCTCAAGGTACCTTTTTCAAAACTGACAATATACTCTTTCACAAAGCAAGTCTCAACAGATATAATAAAATTAAAGTACTCCCTGTATCATATCAGACCATCATGAATTAAAGCTGGATTTCAAAAATAAAAGAAACAGTAGAAAACCTGCAAACTTATGCAAAATAAAAAATCTCTAATGAATTAACAACTGGGTAAAGGAAGATATAACACTACTAGATTTAAGGGGTACAGATGAAGTGGTTATAAGAGGATAGCTTGGGGCCATATGGTTTAGTACAGAATTCAAGAAGATTTCAAAGAAAAGATAATACCAATACTTCTCTTATTGCTCAAAATAAAAATGAAACATTGTTAGATTCATTTTATGAGAGCACAGTTACCCTGATACACAAACCACACAAAGACTAAACAAAGAAAGAATTATAGACCAATTCTTCTCATGAACATTGTTGCAAAAATATTCAATTTCTAGTATAAAATACTGGAAAACCAAAGCCAAGAAAACAACAAAAAGATCATTCATTATTATCAAGTAGACATTATTCCAGAGATACAGGAATGGTTCAAAACATGAAATATGTCAGTGTAAATACACGAGATTAAAAAAAAAAGGAAAAAAGCACATGATCATCCCATTAGAGGCTAAAAATGCCTTTGATAAAATTCAACACCCCTTCATGATAAATAAATGTCTTAGAGAAATCAGGGTTACAATGAACATACATAAGCATAATAAAAGCAATATACAGCAGTCTGACAGTCAACGTCAAGTTAAACAGAAAGAAACTTAAACCAAACCATTAAAATCAGAAACAAGACTGGGTTGTCCACGCTTTCCATAGCTACTCAATATAGTACTTGAAATTTGAGCTAGTGCACTAAGACAACTAAGGGAGATCAAGTGAATAAAAATTAGAAAGGAAAAAAGTCAAAGTATGATGGAGGAAGGTCATTGGCTAATAAAGGCACTGCCCTGGCCCATTTTATTGGTTAGAGGATAGGTGGGAGGAGTAAACAGAACAGAATGCTGGGAGGAAGAGGAAGTGAGGTCAGAGACTCCACAGCTCTCCTCTAGGGAGCAGACACCTGAGAGAGACGCCATGCCCCGCTCCCGGAATGAAGCTCCGACCCAGGATGGACTAGGCTAGAATCTTCCCGGTAAGACCGGTTCTCACAGATTATTAGAGATGGGTTGATCGGGATGTGAGAATTAGCCTGTAAGTGCTAGAGCTAAAGGGCCAAGCAGTGCTTAAAAGAATACAGTGTCTGTGCAATTATTTTGGGGCATAAGCTAGCCGAGCAGGCGGCCGGGGTGCTGGGAACGCAGCCCCGCCGCTCTTATTACTTCAAAAGTACTTCTATTTGCAGATGATCTGAGAAGTGACAACAAAATTCTACCAGGAACTCATACAGCTGATAACAACCTTCAGCAAAGTACCTGGATAAATAATGGACTCAATAAACTAGTAGCCTTCCTGTATACAAATGATAAATAGGCTTAGAAAGATACCCTTGATAATAGCCATAAATAATATAAAATATTATATTATATGCATAACAAGAACTTCAAGTCTTTGAAGAAAGGAATTGGAAAAGGTATCAGAAGATGGGAAGATAGTGCAGAAATTTTGATAGTAATCTACCAATGACTGGTCCAGCTTGAGACCCATACCCATAGTGGGAGTCCAGAGGGAAAGTGCTCAGAAGCAGAATAGTCCAGAGACTTAAGAGTGAACCAAACATGATTGGGGGAAAAAAAAAAACAGAAAAAATTGTTGTCTAGTCCTATTGTTATCAGAGAGGCTTCGACCAGCAATTGATGGAAACCAATGCAGAAACCTACAGCCAAAGTCAAAAGTTAGGCAGAGTTAGAAGAATTGTACAGAAGAGGAGGAGAAAGGATTATAGGAGCTATAGGTATCTAGGACACCATAAGACAACCCACAATATCAACTAACCTGGTCTCATATTGGTTCACAGAAGCTGAACCGTGAACCAGGGAGCTTATATGAGACTGACATAGGCCCATTGCACACATTTTATTGTTGTGTAGCTTGGTCTTCTTACGGGACACCTAACTGTGGGAGCAGGTGATATTTCTGACTTTTTTGTATTCTTTTGGGCCCCTTTACTTACTTGTTTGGCAAGTCTGGCCATAATAGAAGAGGAGGTGCCTAGTCTCACTGCAACTTGATGTGCCTTGGCTATTTGATATCCATGGGAGGCCTGTCCTTTTTTGAAGAGAAACAAAGGAGGAACAGATCTGGACAGGGAAGAGGTGAGATATGGGGGAAAGTGTTAAGGGTCTTGTATGAAAGGACTGAGGGGAATCTGCCCTCAGAATATAAAAACAAAATCAAAAAATAAAGAAAGGAGAAAGAAAAAGTATGTTTTCCTGTCAATTCAGGTCTGTAGAAGTCACTCAGATGAAATCTTCAGTATCAAGGGAAGGTTAACTACACCGAAGAGGACATGAGGAAAAAATAATCCCAGAATATTAAATCAAAATGGTGTGGAAATACAAACCGTAAAAACAAAATAGCAAGAATTAATAAACATAGACCTAATAAGGAAAGAAATTATAGAACACTAACCCATGTAAACATAGATGCAAGAATTCCCAATGACATTTTTTCAAACCATATCAAAGATTGTATCAAAAGGTCATCATCCATCATGATCATGAAAAGATGGTTCAATATACATGCATTGATAAATATATAAACAAACTGAAAGACAAAATAACATGATCCTCTCATTAGATACAAAAAAAATAGTTTGACAAAATCAAACATTCCTTTCTGATAAAAGTCCTAAAGAGAAAAAGTCTTATAAAATACATACTTCAGCCTCGTAATGGCATTTTATAACAAACCCAGAGAAAATATCAAGCTAAATGGTTAGAAACTCAAAGCATTTCCACTAAAATCAAGAACAAAGATAAAGTTGTCCACTTTCAGCATACATATCCCACATAGTACTTAGCTTTAGCATATAGTCTTAGCTTTAGCAATATGAAAACTGACAGAGATCAAGGAGATACAAATTAGAAAGGAAGAAGTCATGGTATCTATTTGTAGATTACCTGAATTTATACATAAAAGATCCTAAAAACTCTGTTGGAAACCTCTACAACTGCCACACTCTCTCAGCAAAGTAGCAGGATACAAAATTAGTCCACAAAACCACTAGCCTTCCTCTATACAAATGAAAAACAACGTGAGAAAATAACTAGTGAAACATCATCTCTCACAATAGACTTAAAATGCATCTAAATGTATCTAAAATCAAATGAAAGGCTTGTATACAGAAAACTTCAAGACATTGCAGAAAGAAATGGAAGAAGGTAACAGAAAATAGATCTCCCATGCTCATGGATTTGTAGATTTAATATAGTAAAAATGGCCATCCTATCAAAATAAATCTACAAATTCAATGAAGTCCCTAACAAAACTGCAAAAAATTTTTCAAAGAAATTGAAAAAATAACAACCTTCAAGCGCATGTGGAGAAAGAAATAATACAGGATAGCTAAAAACAATCTTGAGTAATCAAACAACTGTTTGAAGTATCACCATCCTAGATGTCAAGTTGTACTCCAGAGTTATAGTAATAAAAACAACATAATATTGCTTTAAAAACAAACATACTGATTAATAGAATCAAATTGGATACACAAAAACAATTCTTTCAGTTATCTTACTTTTGATAAAGAAGATGAAAAGCACATACTTGAGGAAAAAAAAACAGCCTTTTCAATAAATGCTGCTGGTAAAACTAGATGGCTGTATGTAAAAAAAATGAAAATAAATAAATATTCATCACTCTGGGCAAAACTCAACTCCAAATGTATCAAGGACCTCAGTATAAGAGGGGACCAGGGAGACAGAGAATACTTCCAGCTACATATCATTCTTCTTTCTCTAGCCCCCAGGGAATCAGGGACAACCTTACTTTGAGTGTTTATTATTGTGGGCTTTTCATAATCTAAATACAATGAAACCTCACTTTTTTCTCCTTCTGAAAAGAATAAGATGGGAATTTCTGCTTACCCTTAAGTGCATGAACTTGGAGCTTTCCTCATGCCCCTCACCTTGTTGTCTTTCTGTGACATTGTAAAACTTCATTAATAAATATTTTACCTCCAATACAAAAAAAGGCTGGACTCCCTGATATGATAGGAAAGAAAGTATGAAATGACATAGGCTTGAACTCAAAGTCAGAAAACACAAGAGCGCAGGTATTAAAAATAAAAATGCACAAGATCTTATGAAGCTTAAATGGTTCTGTGTAGCATAGAACACCACCATTGGAGCAAAGTGGCAGTTTATAGAATGGGAAAGGATCATTACTAAATATAATCAGATAGCAAGCTACTATCTAAATATATAAAGAGCTGAAAAAACCCTGGACATCAATAAAACAATCCAATTAAGAAAAAGGTCTATAACTAAACAAGGAGTTCTCAAGAGATGAAACACAAATGGTTGAAGAACACTTAAATATTTAACATCCTCAGCTATCAGAGAAAGCAAACTTATGCTAATTTGTGATTTTATCTTTTTTTTGTTTCAGGATGGCCAGATCAATAAAGAAAATGACATCAGATGCTGGCTAGGATACATGGACAAGGTAACATTTAACTCTAATGGGAGTCCAAACTGTTTTAATCACTATGGAATTCACTGTGGAGGTTCCCACGGAAGCTGAGAATCAGATTACCTCAAGAATGGGCTATAGCTCTCTTGGGCATATACTCAATGGAATCTACATCTTACCATAGAATTATTTGCTCAACCATTATTATTGTTGTACTAGTTATAATAGCAAGCAATGAGAAATAGCCTAGATGTCCATCAATAAATGAATGAATAATGAAAATGTGGTATGTTTACATGATGAAATATTATTCTGCTATTGAAAAAATGAAACTATGAAATTTGCTGGTAAATGGGTGGAGTTATAGACAATCATCCTGAGTGAGGCAATCCAGACCCAAAAAGATAAATATTGCATGTTTTGTCTTATATGAGGATACTAGATTTTAAGTCTTTGATATGTTTGCTACAATCTGAATAATCACAAGTCTAAGTAATTAGTAAGGGACAAGGGGGAGGGGTATCTCCCAAGAAAGGGGAAATATAATACAGTGTTAAGGAGACATGAAGGGGAAAGTAGAACAGGATAATTAAATGTGGTGTGACATAGGGGAAATGATGTAAGGAGGGACAACTAACATTAATGACCTTTTGAAAAATGATGGAAACCTACTACTATGGAAAAGTTATAAGAATATATATATATATATATATATATATATATATATATATATATATATGAAAGAAATTTAAATAGCATACCTATATAAAGGGGGAAACATAGACATCCTATACCACCAATTAAAATCTCCAGTGCTAGGAATGGGTTACAGCTTGTTGACTGGAAGGCCCAATTTCACAGGATCATAAGGCCCTTTTGCTAAGTCCAACACTTTCTTCTGTCATGAAAAACAAAGGATTCCAGCTGGTGCCCAATGGGAATCTTCATCCCTACAGACTAGGAATTATGTCATGGGAAGGTATGCCACACACTACTGGAGGCAAAAGATAATTATAAATACAATTGAGCTACAAACCCTGAGAACTACAACACTGTCAAGCTTTAAAAAATACTATTGTAATAGTAGCACAGGTGTTATGGGAGTATATCAATTACTTTTAATTGAATTTAAGACCCAAAGGAAAATAGTATTAAAACTAGTCCCTATGATAACTTGTTAAAACTATTGATCAGTGCATCACTCAACACTCATCAGAGTAGATACTTAGTGGGGAAGAGAGTGGTTATCAAAGAGATCCACAACTGGGCAGTGGGTAGAGAATGAGAGCTTTTGGAGTACTCACCCCAAACGGAATGTCTTCATAAAAACCCCGCCCCTCTAGCTTCAATGAACTATTGAATAGAGTGGGTAGAATGATTATAAGGGCCAGAAAGCCAGAATCTTCCAGACTCAGGAGGACCGCAGGACTCAGGAAATCACAGAGCCTGAAGCAACATGCACATTGTCTGCACAGCTACAAGCTAGACAAGGTATCAGTACTGCTCAAGGCAAGTTGATATGAAGTCTTATCCTTAACGAAGAAGCTTTTAGCCATTGGTAATGACTGACAAAGTTTTTTTTTTATTATTTTGTGAATGTATTTATTTCCTTTGTGCTTGGTTTTGTTATTTTTTTTTGAGTTATTGAATTTTTTTTTTTTTTGCTTTGGGAGAATTGTTTTTTGTTTTGAGAGAGAAAAAGAAATAATGTGAATTTGGTTGGTTAGGGAGTTTGGGAGGATCTGGGAGGAGGCAAGAGAGAAGAGAACATGATCAAAATATATTTTATGGCAAACACAAAACAAACATTTAAGTGAACAACTACCAAGAAAAAATGTCATGTACATTGGGAGAAATTTTTTATGTTTAAAATATTTTAATATTTAACACTGTTCTTTAGAATCTAAGTGAAGATGGAAATGTTATTAAAACTCCCAGCTTTGCTCTATTTCCCCGTAAGTAAATACAGGAAAAATGAATAGGGACAAACCGTTTAGTGTTAAGAAAGCAGTTCTTTCTTAAAGTGAGACAACTGAAGTTTGTCACATTTTCTGCTGATGTATGCCCTGCATTCTTAGAACTGCTGTGGTGCCATCTTCATGATCAGTGTGAAATGAAGAAGTGTGCCACTGAAAATTGTTATAATCCTACTATATATGCCCCACACTGAAAGCTAAGAAAAAGGTATCCCAGTCTTAATTATTTTTTTCTGATATAATTGACAAAGTACTGCAGAATTCATCAGACTTGTGAGATTCCCTAGATGATCGTATAAGCCTTTAGCTTAAAAATTATGGCACTAGAAGTACAGTACCTCTTCTCTTATAGATAGATAGAAGTACTCCACTCCTTTAATGGTAAATGAAATTTAGGAGAGATCAAATGCCAACCAAAAATCAAACACATCTTCAATCTAACTTCAAAATAACCATCATGGCTCAATCACGAGGAAAGAGAACCAAGAAATCTTTAGCTTTTATTCCTTCATCGCAGATTTAGGTCCAGTGGTATGTGCTACGTACTGGGTAAGGAATGATTCAAATATGAACAATATAATTAGTGTTTAGTAAAGGAAGTGACAAGTCCATATTTGCATTCATGAAAATTACCCTGGAGAATATAAGATAAACTAGAGAGGACAAGAGCAGAGTTATGGAAAAGAGGCTGCTTAATCTAGGTAGTAGAAGATGCAACTATCAATTAAAATGATTATTTTCAATTGAAATGAACGGGAAGTACTCAAAGAATCCTGTATGTGCTGCGTTGGACCTGATGGATAGATATGACTAGTTTTGGTGATAGTGTTACAATAACTGAAATATGATAGACAAGGGAGAACTGTGTTTGATGGCAGCAGGAAAACTGATGAACATCTTTTTGGAACAAGTATACTTTGCAAAATATTTGATGTTTCCAAACTAAAGTAGCTAGATACACAACTGTTGGATGAAGTAGATACCAGGCTGGGGTAAACACACACACACACACACACACACACACACACACACACACACAAACAAATCCAGTAGTTTCATTCACAGGAATGATGAGGAAGACCACAGGATAATAGAAACAGTCCGAGATATATCTAGAAACATATCAAGTTTTAAGAGCCAACATCTTCACTGTCTTTACCAGATCAGTTTTAAATTAACTGTGCACTGTGCTTCTGCTTCAACCTCAATAGTTATAGGATTATAGTGAGTACTGCCATATCCAGTACAATACAAGTTTTGAGGAATAACAGAGGAAGAAATATCAGACAAAGAGATACAAAGATACAAAGAACTTGTAAGACCAAGATGCTACAGATGCCTTTGGAAGAGGAGCATCATAAAGACAAATTGCTGTCAGAAGGACACACTTTTTATACAGAATCTGCCTTTTAAAAAGGTTCAAGTATAATCAGGTCCAAAGAAATGTTTCTCAGGTTTTAATAACATGGAAGTTGCTCCTGATCTTCTAATGTTGACTGCAGGAAAAAAAAGAAGCTAAAGGAAGCGTATGAGGCAATGATGTATTACTAAAATCCCAAAGCTGCAGCAGAAGCAAGCGATGGTAGAAACTATGTATGGTACTTTCTAATGCTCTATTACTGAACAAAATGCTTTTGCTCAATATCCAATCCATATTTTCATTTCAAACTGTCAGCATGCTTTTATTTCCTACTGACAAATATCTCTTTCCAACAAACTGTGACTATATAAATAATTGAGATAATACAATAATGGTAAAAGTTAATGCTTTTTGACACATTTGCAGCCTTGGAGACGCCATCTTTTTTGTAGTACTTCCCAAGAGAAACCTAACGTTCCAGGAGTGTAAATCACAGACTAGAAATCAAAAGGATAGTAACATGATAGGAAAGGATTTTCGTTCAGTTATGCTAGCTTTTCCTTCTCATTTAACATTCCACCTCCTTCATCCTCTAAAAATAAAAGCCATCAATTTACAGATTTTATAATTAGTTGTTAATGTCTGATTAAACCTGCCCTGTCTCGTAACAAATGCTTAGAGCATATTTATTAAAACTTTCAACTCATGAACTAGTCTAAAATGTAACTTTCTTAAGTAGTAGCCAGACTTGGAAACACAGAAAACTAAGAAAATAATGAAGGTCCTGGGCATTTGCCTCTATGAAGAAAACAGGTGTCCATCCTCCAACTTCAGCGAAGATCCCTTGCTCAATGGTCCCTGGCCATATGGACCAGAAGATCAGAGAGTGATCAGAAACCAGTGAATAAAACAACTATCCACCAAGCATAACACAGAAATCATCACCTAGATCTATAATTACTTCAAACACAAATGACTAGATGCCAGTATAAGAATGCAATTTATAAGAGCCAGGGCAATATGTTACTACTAGAGACAAGCTTTTTCACTACAGCAATCCCTAAATACTCCAACACAGCTTAAGTATAAGATGAAAAAGACCTTAAAACTAACTATATGAAGATGATGGAGGTCCTTAAGACATGAATAAATCCATTAAAGTAATCAAGGAAAAGCCAAAAAATAAAAAACAGGTAACAAGTAGATCCCTTAAAGAAAATCAAGCAATTCAAGAAAAAACAATCAGTTGAAGAAAATAAATAAAACTGTTTAAGACCTGAAGATGGAAATAGAAGCAATACAAACAAACACAAACAAAGGGCATTCTGGAAATGAAAAAGCTATGTATGTTAGTAGGAACTAAAGACACAAACATCACCAGTAGAATACAAGTGATGGAAAAGAGACCTTAAGCACTGAAGATACAATAGAAGAAACAGATATATTCATTGGCCAAAGGAAATGTTAAATCTTTTTTTTATATTTATTTATTTATTTATTTATTTATTTATTTATTTATTTATTATGTACACAATATTCTGTCTGTGTGTATGCCTGCAGGCCAGAAGAGAGCACCAGACCTCATTACAGATGGTTGTGAGCCACCATGTGGTTGCTGGGAATTGAACTCCGGACCTTTAGAAGAGCAGGCAATACTCTTAACCACTGAGCCATCTCTCCAGCCCGGAAATGTTAAATGTTAAAAAAAAATCTTGACACAAAATATTTAGAAAATCTGGCACACTATGAAAAGATCAAAACTACTACTACTACTACTACTACTACTACTAATAATAATAATAATAATAATAATAATAACAACAACAATAAAATAATAATAAGAAGAAGATGAAGAACCCCAGCTCAAAGGCCCAGACAATATTTTCAGCAAAATCAAAGAAAAAAATTACTAACCTAAAGAAGGTGATGCCTGTAAAGGTACAATAAGCTTGTACCTTGTACCAGAAAAGAAAGCCGCCTTGTCACATAATAATCAAAACACAGAACAAAGAAAGAATATTAAAAGCTACAAGGGAAAAAGAGCAAATAATATATAAATATACAATTTAACAAAATTATAAACAAAAGTGGGTCATAACAACAGACCCTGAAGAAGTATAGACAATCATTGTTCATGATTATACAATTTAAAATATTGTATTCCACAAAATTGTAAAATCTAAAAGAAGGTAATAACTTTCTTTATAGACATCACTTACCAAATTTAAATCAAAATGAGTCATTTAACTTAAATATATTTCCAAGGAAATATAAGCAGTCATTAAAAGTCTCATAAACAAACAGGCCCAGAAAACTTTCAAAGAAGAGTTAAGGACAAAACTTCTCAAATTATTCTACTAAATACAAACAAAAAGAATGTCACCAAATCTATTTTATAATGTCACAGTCAACCTGATACACAAAGCAGATAAAGACTCAACAAAGAGAATTATAGACCAATTTCCCTTATGAACATTGATGCAAAATTACTCAATAAAATCCTGGTCAACTGAATCCACGAATTCTTCAATCATGCATCATGATTAAGTAGATTTCATCTCAGAGATGCCAAGGATGGCTCAATATATGAAAATCAGTCAATGTAATCCATCATATAAACAAACTGAATAAAGAGGATTATCATCTCATTAGATGCTAAAAATGGCTTTGACAAAACCAGCACCCCTTCATAATAAAAGTCTTGTGGTTATATGGATACAAGAAATAAATGTAAACATAATAAAGGTAATTTACAGCAAGGCTATAGCTGATTTTAAATTAAATGGAGAGAAACTCAAAGCAATTCTACTAAAATCAGGATAAAACAAGGATGCCCACCTCTTCATATATATTCAAAATAGTACTTGAAGCTCCAGCTAGAGCAATAAGAATAAATGGATACAAATTGGAAATGAAGAATTCAAAGTATCATTATGTTCAGATAATATGATAGTATAAGTAAGTGACCCACAAAATTCTGTCAGGGAACTCCTAAAACTGATAAATACCTTCAGCAAAGTGGCTAGATACAATATTAACTGAAAAAGCAGTAATTCTCCTATATACAAATAAAAAAATGAACTAAGACAGAAATCAGGGAAACAACACACTTCACAAAATTCACACACAATATAAAATATCTTGGTGCACTCCTAACGAAGAGAATCTTTTAGGACAGAAACACTTCAACTCTATGAAGAATGGAATTGAAGAAGATATTAGAGGATTATGGGATCCAGACACAGAAAGACAAAACATGATATGCACTCACTTAAAAGTGGAGAGGCTACTTAAAAAGCACTCTAAAGGCAGATGTATAGCACTCGTTAGGAAAGGGAAATAGAATAGATTGGGGGGTGGGGGCAGAAGACAGGTGAGGATAGGAACAGGAGTAATCGAGTTGGAGAACAAGATACAGAGGGAATAGGTGGAGAGACTACAGGTGGAACTGTGTGGGGGCCTTTGAAGTGTGATGTGGAAACCTAGTGCAGTAGAAACTTCTCGGAACCTATGAGGGTGACCCTAGTGAGGACTACTAGTAAAGGATGTTATAAAGCCGGAACCTGCCATCTTCTGTAACCAGGCTAGGCTTCCAGGGGTGAGACTGAGACACCAACCTGGTCACAAAATCTTTGACCCGTTCTTCCTAAAAGATGTCCTGGGGCAACAATCTTGGCTCAGACCTTGTAGGAGTGGCCAACCAAGGACTGGTCTAACTTGATGCCTATTCCATATGATGAAGTCCAAGCCAGACATGGATGGCCAGGAACTGGAAGCTTGATTATCCAGAATTCTGGGGTAGAACCAAACATGACTGCCCAAGAAAAAAAAAATTCTTTAGTGAAATGAATCCTAATGCTAGTCTGCTATGTTCATAGATTATGCAGTTGTCATTAGAGAGGCTTCATCTAGCATCTGATGGGATTAGATGCAAAGACTCATAGACAAATATTAGTCAGAGATCGTGGGAATGACACAGAAAGAGAGAAATGATTGTAGGAGTCAGCGGTTGAGGACAGTGCTATAACACAGCACACAGAATCAACTAAGCAGGGTCTCATGTTTAGCTTGGAGTTTTGTGGGTCGTCTACCAGCAGGAGTGTTGGGTGTCTCTGACTCTTTAGCCTGTTCCTGAGCCCCCTTTCCTCCTACTGGTTTGCCTTATCTACACTTGATAATGAGGCTTTGTGCCTAGTCTTCTTGAATGTTGTTATGTCATGTTCAGTTGATATCACTGTGAGGTCTGCTCTTTTCTAAAGGGAAACAGAGGAGCAATGGATTGTGGAGGGAGAGAAGTTGTGATGTATTGCATATGATAATCATACATTTAAAAAAGAAAAGACCTTTGTCTGTTGCGGGGTTGGTTGAAGATCTTCTCCCAGTCAGTAGGTTGCCTATTTGTCTTGGTGACAGTGTCCTTTGCTTTACAGAAGCTTCTCAGTTTTAGTAGGTCCCATTTATTCAATGTTGCCCTTAAAGTCTGTGCTGTTGGGGTTACACATAGGAAGCGATCTCCTGTGCCCATCTCCTGTAGGGTACTTCCCACTTTCTCTTCTATCAGGTTCACTGTGTTCTGACTGATAGTGAGGTCTTTAATCCATTTGAACTTGAGTTTTGTGCATGGTGATAGATATGGGTCTATTTTCATTCTTCTACAGGTTGACATCCAGTTATGCCAGCACCATTTGTTAAAAATGCTTTCTTTCTTCCATTGTATACTTTTGGCTCCTTTATCAAATATGAGGTGTTCATAGGTTTGTGGGTTAAAATTCGGGTCTTCTATACGATTCCATTGGTCAACTTCTCTGTTTTTATGCCAGTACCACACTGTTTTCATCACTGTAGCTCTGTAATAGAGTTTGAAGTCAGGGATGGTAATGCCTCCAGACAATCCTTTATTGTATAGGATTGTTTTGGCTATCCTGGGTTTTTTGTTTTTCCATATAAAGTTGATTATTGTCCTCTCCAGATCTGTGAAGAATTTTGATGGGATCTTGATGGGGATTGCATTGAATCTATAAATTGCCTTTGGTAGAATTGCCATTTTTACTATGTTGATCCTCCCAATCCAAGAGCAAGGAAGGTCCTTCCATTTTCTGGTATACTCCTCAATTTCTTTCTTCAATGCCTTAAAGTTCTTGTCAAATAGATCTTTCACTTCCTTGGTTAGAGTTACCCCGAGATATTTTATGCTGTTTGTGGCTATCATGAAAGGTGAAGCTTCTCTGATTTCCCTCTCTGCTTCCATATCCTTTGTGTATAAGAGGGCGACAGATTTTTTGGAGTTTATCTTGTATCCTGCCACATTACTAAAGGTGTTTATCAGCTGTAAAAGTTCTTTGGTGGAGTTTTTTTTTTTTTTTTTTTTTTTTTTTTTTTTTTTTTTTCGAGACAGGGTTTCTCTGTGGCTTTGGAGCCTGTCCTGGAACTCCCTTTGTAGACCAGGCTGGCCTCGAACTCACAGAGATCCGCCTGCCTCTGCCTCCCGAGTGCTGGGATTAAAGGCGTGCGACACCACCGCCCGGCTTTGGTGGAGTTTTTGGGGTCGCTTATGTACACTATCATATCATCTGCAAATAACGAAAGTTTAACTTCTTCCTTTCCAATTCGAATCCCTTTGATCCCCTTATGTTGTCTTATTGCTATTGCTAGAACTTCAAGCACTATATTGAAGAGGTATGGCGAGAGTGGACAGCCTTGTCGTGTTCCTGAGTTTAGTGGGATGGCTTTAAGTTTCTCTCCATTTAATTTAATGTTAGCTGTCGGCTTGCTGTATATAGCTTTTATTATATTTAGAGTGGCTCCCAGATACCCAAGCCGAGGTCCCCAGTTAGTTCCTTGGGCAGCTGAGGATGGGGAACCTGAAATGACCCTATCCTAGAGCAATACTGACGAATATCTTGCATATCATCATAGAACCTTCATCTGGTGATGGATGGAGACAGAGACAGAGACCCACACTGGAGCACTGGACTGAGCTCCCAAGGTCCCGATGAGGAGCAGAAGGAGGGAGAACATGAGCAAAGAAGTTCGGGACCACGAGGGGAGCACCCACCCACTGAGACAGTGGAGCTGATCTATTGGGAGCTCACCAAGGCCAGCTGGACTGTGACTGAAAAAGCATGGGATAAAACTGGACTCTCTGAGCATGGCGAACAATGAGGGCTGATGAGAACCCAAGGACAATGGCACGGGGTTTTGAACCTACGTAATGTGCTGGCTTTGTGGGAGCCTAGCCAGTTTGGATGTTCACCTTCCTAGAAATGCACGGAGGGGGGAGGACCTAGGACTTACCACAGGGCAGGGAAATCTGACAGCTCTTTGGGCTGGAGAGGGAGGGGGAGAGGAGTGGGGGGAGGGGGAGAAGGGTGGGAGGAGGGGGAGGGAAATGGGAGGCTGGGAGGAGGAGGAAATTTGTTTTTTTTCTCTTTTCTCAATAAAAAAAAAGTTAAAAAAAAAAAGAAAAGAAATAAAATCTATGAACAATAATACTGGTACCTAATATTTTCAGTCTTTCCATGGGAGAGTGAGAGATGTAAGAAAAACATAAGAGTCAGAAATGAGGCAGAGAGAAACAAGGCAATAATCTAGCGGATGTCAGTAAATTCTCAGAAACAGTCCCTATACTCCTCAATATAAGAAATATTATATATCTTATATTCCCTATACTCCTCAATATAAGATATATTATGTGAGTATCATAAAAATACTGCTTTCTTTTAAGTGAACTGAAGGTAATATAACAGAAACTTGCACGTGCTCACACAAAGTGGTTTCTCCTATACTCCACAACGTTCTTGTACTGAATGACCCCCATTTCTTTTGATTCTGGTGTAGTTTGGATAAATGTTCCTTATAACCATCTGTTTCCCTTTCTTTGATTATGTGATGTCAAATAAACTTCTGTTCTTTAATTTGTTTTGCTAAATTTAGTCATGAGTAAAAGGTTAGTTCAGTGGAATGTGGTATAATCTTCGGTTATTTGTCTCCTATTATAGACACATAGACAATCTTACAGTTTCCATTAGTTTGGTTATAGATTCTATCCATTGATGATATCCATGTTTATATCTATGTGCTCAGCAGCCATATTATGGCCCCAGAGATAAAATGCCAGAAATAATCTATTTGGCATCAAATACAAATCTTGAAACTCACCCCACTGCGTTAGTACTAGAGGTTGAAATTCAGATTGGTGGATTTACGAATGACAGTTAGGAATTAAAACTATGGAAAAATAAAACTAAAGAAGCAATATGAAACATCAAACATATGCTTTTAAGTATATGGCATCATTTCAGTAGATACATATCTTCACTTTCTTCAACCAGCTCCCTGTTAATTTGCTCTATGTATCATTCTGGGATTTTTTTTTTTTTACATAGGATCTTGCTATGTAGCCTAAGCTGGCCTGGAACATAGTGAACCTCGTATCTTAACCTCCAAGGTGGTGATATTACTGTTGTATATGACCATAACTGGCTATATCTGACATTCTAGTGTAACAACTGCCTATACTCATTAGAGGAGTAACAGCATTGCTCCCAGATATCTTTATTCATGTCTTTCAATGCCTTTATATACTACTACAGCATATGTTGGAGAATGTTGAAATTGTTTATTTATAGTTCTACCCCTTGATCAAATTTGGGGGAAATTGTTTATTCTATCTGATATTTGCTGAACTCTTAATATGGATCAAAAACAATGTAACAATGGAGAAATGGTAGTGGTCAATCACCAAGTGTCTAATTTATTATACTTAATATATTAAATGAGAGTACATGAGGGAGATTAGGAGAGGAAGGGATTTTTTAAACAAATCATTATTTTGTGCCTGCATATCCATGGGAATATCATTTAACCACAGTTTTAAATGCCTTATTCATAACTTGAGAGTTAAAGCATCTTGCAGCATGATTATAAGATTTTAATAAAATGTCACAATGCAAATCAATAGAAATAGTAGGTAAGCTTTACCGGGAACTTGTTTTATGGCTCTGTAATTCTTTGAATTTCGTAACAAGTATGCAAGTTAGCTATGATTCTGAAGGTAGATGACTCAAAGAGTACCAGCGTTTGCTAATAGTGGAGGTCGAATCTAACCTGGGCATTTGTATTACAGTCTGCACTTGCATTGACTGGGCTTCCTCATCTGTGTTGCTTATCTCTGCCTCACAGAGTACCTGCCATAATGAGGGCAGCTGTGAGAATAAGGATCTCTAAATTGTTCAAAGCAGAAAGCTGGGCTGGGTTCAAAATAACAGAGCAAAACATTAAAACATTAGTTTCCCTGGTTCATCTCAACAAGCTGTAGAAAGGAACTATAAGCTAAATTCGACCACAGTATCCGTTTTTCATATAGCACTCTTATTTCACATTTCCTTATATTGTGGTGTTGAAATGGTTGTAGGTGATATGAGAATTGTGTTAGTGTATTACTTAGAAGAAAATAAAAAGAAAAAAAATATTTTCTAGAAGCTGTCACAGTATATCTCACTGGTTCCAAACTGGCCACATGCTTAATCTTTGAACCAATAACATGTTACTGTCAATTACAATGGTTCATATAAGACTCTCTCTCTCTTTCTCTCTCTCTCTCTCTCTCTCTCACACACACACACACACACACACACACACACACAAACACATACACACACACACACACACACACACACACACACACACACACACACACATTATTCCTATAGTAACAGCACTGGAACTCCAAAGAATTCCAAAGTATAACACTCAGCACAATAAAATCAATACATTCATCAAGGGAATAGAGACAAGTGCTTTATTGACTAATGACTCAGAAATTAAGTTATGACTTTTTAACATATTTGTTGCTAATATTATTAACTATTACTAACAATATTCTAATCTAGAACAAAAAATAACCAAGAGAAAATGAAACAAGGAGCTTTAAAACTATCTTACTAATATAAGTCACATAATTCTTTTGGCATATTTCCTTGTGAAATTCAGTCATCTACGTGGAACCAGCAGAAGGAAAGTAAAGGACAATATGCCCTTAATACTCCATATGCATAGTGTTTCAGACGATACAAGTTATGTTTATAGGAGTCCTGCATATCCCCTGCAGCTCATAATAATGTTTAAGCCTGAATTTTGAAATTTAATACTGATTTCGCTGTTAAAAATTTATCAAAAGTCTTTTTACACCCAATACTTTAAATAATTGTTCATACTAAAATAATTTTGTTCTCCTACATTTTAACATTTTGTCTCTAATTTAGTAGAGTTCTCTAAGTCAAATATCTTTTTTTTTTACATATTTTCCCTTTTATACCAATTCCATTTGGGAGGCTCTATATTTTTATATGTACCTATTTATTATTCTCATAAGATTTTGATATTCTAAAGAATTTTGTACATCTGAAACTAAAATGAATTTATTTAAGATATATTTCACTTTATTTCTAAGTAGTTAAGAATAATACATTTATTTGAGATGCATTTCTCTTTCATTCTAAATATTTCCTGAGTAGGTTTCATGTTATTTTAAAATAGTCACATTTATTTTACAATATTTTATTGGTATTAAGTCAATGAATCTTTTCCACATCTGCTAAAAATCTAATCTGGAACACATACCCTAGGGGATTTATTAATCATGTAAATACAAAGTATCATTTTTTTGTGAAGAGTCATAGAAATGAAAAATAAGCACATAGAAAATGTTAGATATAAACTAATACAGTATACTTTTCTCCAGGTTAGGCCAGTTGAGCTCACCATTACCACACACAAACACACACAAACTTGACCAACGTAATAAGAAATGGCAAATAGTTCAATAGTGACACCAATATTTTCATTTGGATTTAGGGGTCACCCCCATAAGAGAAAAACACTTGCATAGTATTGTGAATCTGACCAAGAATACATAGTTGGGTGCTGGGTGTTGGGCACAGTGGCACATGCCTATAATCTCAGGCAGAAGCAGGCAGATTTTGGTGAGTTTGAGGACAGTGTAATTTATATAGTGAATTATAGGACAGCCAAAGCTATGTAGAGTGACCCTCTTTCCCCCCTCATATATATATATATATATATATATATATATATCACATATATTTAAATAAATACAAATATAATTGTATATTCTATATTTGTATATTATATATGTGAAGAAGGAAAAGAGAAGAAGAAGAAGAAGAAGAAGAAGAAGAAGAAGAAGAAGAAGAAGAAGAAGAAGAAGAAGAAGAAGAAGAAGAAGAAGAAGAAGAAGAAGAAGAAGAAGACAATGACGGTGACAAAAAAAGGAAGAAGTGGAGGAGGAGAGTAAATAATGACAGGATATCAAAGTAAAGGAATGGAAAAGAAACAAAGAGAAGAAAAGAATAGAAAAGAATCCATGGTTGAGTCTTCTGAACAAGATGGAGTGCCGGAATTAAAAAACTCATACCTGCAGTGGGTACCTACCCAAGACCTACATAAGGTCAAGACATTCAGCATTCTTGCAAGCAGTGAACACCAGTTACAAGTTCCCATCTTTAGCTGAAGAGCTATTGATTGGTTACTTCAGGGGAAGGGAGAGTCAGTTTTCTTTAATGATGTGGTCCCTGGTAGGTTAACTATGCTCACATGGGTGGCTCTATACCCATGAATACATAGATATCATAAATTGTACACAGTGGATTGTTTACAAAAAAGAGGATTTGAAATGAGGAAGTGTTAAGTGTAAAAGATGGTTCTGGGAAAAATTAGATGGAGAGTGAGATGAATATGATTAAAATATGCTCTATGAAATTTTCAAACAATTTCTCAAATTATATTTAAAATAACAGAAAAATACTTATACCTCAAAGTTGTTATTTTATCTCTAGGTGGTAAAAATAGGGATTACTGAATGTTTTTAAGGATCCACACCTTCATAGTTGTATTTGAAAGAATAATGTACCATCTGTGTAAACATATGTTGGAGAGAAGCATAACTGAAATTCTAGAACCCAGGTGAGAGATGAGAGTTTTGAACCGAAACCGCTCTCTTACTTTTAGTTTTGTGGAACTGAAATTGAGAAAATTAAGCATTTCAGGGAGAAAATACAAAAAAAAGTCAACTGGATGTTTATATGGTATTCAGAATCTTGCTTTGTTTACCTAAGTGTATACCAATTGTATTAAATAATTAATGGAACCAGGAACAGGTAAAATAATTTAATGGGGAGATGAAATATTTCATTTACTATTTATTCTGGAAGCACCTGTAGGAAATGTAAACATAGAGATTTAATAGGCATTTGCATGTTCTTATAGAGTAATGAGAAATATTACCCACATTAAAATTGTATTCTAAGGGCTATCAATATAGAAATGATAATTGAATTCAGCGATGAGATTACTAAGCAGGGTTCACAGGGAGCTCATAATGACTGAAACAGCAAGCATGGGGCTTGCATAGATTTTCACCAGGTTAGCTGTGTGTATGTTATGGCTATTAGCTTGGTGCTTTCACTGACTCATTGCCTTAAGACAGCTTTCCTCCTTTTGTGTTGCCTTGTCCAGGCTTGATATGGGGTCTTTTGCCTTGTCTTAATGTATCTTCTTTTGTCCTGTTGGGTTGTCATCTTTTGGAAACCTGCTCTTTTCTGAAGGGAAACAGAGGTGTGGGGTGGCTTTGGGAGAGAGAAGAGGTAAGGGAAGCTGGGAGAATTGAAGAAACAGGAAACTTGGGAATCCAACTCCTGAACAGGAATACAAGAGGAAACTGTGGTTGGGATGTAGTGTATGAAAGAAATATATCGTTTCAACTAAAAAAAGAATAAACTACATTGACCCGTTCATTTTCACATTTTTGATATTCAGAATTTTGAGCTGAAATATGAGTAAAGCATCTAAAAAACATTTTCAAGTCAGGCATTAAAATTAGAAACTTGTGTAGTTACTTGATGTTACTATTTAACAGAAAACCCGCCTTTTTGTTTTGTAAATAATGAGATAAATGTGATTTAATTGACCTTTGTATATTAAAATATATTTTTCTGGAAAAAATAAAAATAATATAATTTATGGTAGCACAGTATGATTCGAATAAGGTCACCCCTTAAGTGGAGCAGCATCAGGAACAGAGTAAGTAAGATAAGCAGACTGGGCACTAAATGTCACAGACTTTGTTGGCCAGGCCAAGGAAATTAAGCTGTTTGAAAAGCAGAGAAGAGTCATTGGAGCATTTGTGAATTTTGATGCAGGATTTAAAATAATTCATATCTGTCAACATTTGTATTATGCTTATAGGAATAACAGTGGGAAAACTTAATGACTATTTTATTTGTCTAGAATTTGCAGTATTTACTTCTATTCATACAACATTTTAGCAATTGCATGCTTACAAAATGACTAGAATTATATCCAAAACTTAGGCATTAAAAGGTATTCTCCAACCCCTAGATCAATGGACAAATTTATAAGTGTTATATTCAGAAAAATAGACAGTCTATAGCCTGAATACATAAAAGAGGATAAGAATAAGAGTATGTGATAATAGCAAAATAATCATAAACTGTTACAGGTGTGCACTATATGTGCATGTTTTGGGTATATTGTCCACTCTTTTTAAGCCTGTTTTCTTACCTAAAGTTTAGAACAATAGAGCTGCTGTGACTGAGAAAATCAGTTAATCAGGGAAAATAAATACATATTTTTCAAGGAAAAATGAACAAAGGAACAAGAAATAGCATAGACAGTGTCTACAAAATGAGTAATAGGCCTTTAAGATATGAGTGTCATTCTGCTTTTAGGTTACTGTCTGTTAAGCTTACCTCTTGTCCTTCCTTTACTCTTGAAAGACATCTTTATGGTGATATGCAAGATATTCGTCAGTCTTGCTATAGGATAGGGTCATTTCGGGTTCCCTATCCTCAGCTGCCCAAGGAACTAACTGGGGCCATAGCCTTGGGCTCCTGGGAGCCACTCTAGGTTGAAGTCTCTTGCCAACCCTAAGGTGGCTCCCTTAACTAAGAATTGTGCTTCCCTGCTCTCCTATCCAACCTTCCTTTATCCCAATCATCCTGTTTCCCTAAGATCCCCCCATCCTCCACTTCTCACTTTTCTCTCCCCTTCTCCCCTAACCCCCATCCCACCCCACCCCCAAGATCCCAATTTTCTCCCCAGCAATTTTGTCTACTTCCCATAGCCAAGAGGATAACTATATGTTTTCCCTTGGGTTCACTTTCTTATTTAGCTTCTTTAGGTTCAGCAATTGTAGACTCTGTGACCCTTATTTATGTCTAGAAACCAATTATGAGTGCGTACATCTCATGTTCATCTTTTTGGGTCTGGGTTACCTCACTCAGGATAGTGTTTTCTATTTCCATCCATTTGCATGCAAAATTCGAGAAGTCATTGTTTGATGGATGGATATAGAGACAGAGACTCACACTGGAGCACTGGACTGAGCTCCCAAGGTCCCAATGAGGAGTGGAAGGAGGGAGAAGATGAGCAAGGAAATCAAGACCACGAGGGGTGCACCCACCCACTGAGACAGTGGGGCTGATCTATTGGGAGCTCACCAAGACCAGCTGGACTATGACTGAAAAAGCATGAGATAAAACTGGACTCTCTGAGCATGGCGAACAATGAGGGCTGATGAGAAGCCAAGGACAATGGCTCTGGGTTTTGATCCTACTTCATGTTCTGGCTTTTTGGGAGCCTAGCCAGTTAGGATGTTCACCTTCCTAGACATGGACGGAGGGGGGTGGACCTTGGACTTTCCACAGGGCAGGGAACCCTGACTGCTCTTTAGCCTGGAGAGGGAGGGGAAGAGGAGTGGGGGGAGGGGAAGTAGGGTGGGAAGAGGGGGAGGGAAATGGGAGGCTGGGAGGAGGCAGAAACTTTTTTTTTCCTTTTCTCAATAAAAAAAAAGAAAGACATCTTTAATGTATATAGATGTTGCAGTAGAAAAGTTGACAAAAATGACACATAAAAATGGTTATGTACAACATGAAAATTAATTAACCATTCATCCCACGGGTTGAAATTGCAGTTTTCAAGGCCATATTATAGTCTTATCTCATTGGATACTCAAATTTTCTTACAAGAATAGTGAGGAGGTACACACTAATTTTACAAGTGAGGACACGAAGACACAGAAAAGGCAATAACTTCCTTTAAATCATATAGTTAGTAACTAATGAGACTTGGGCACAGTATTATCCACTGAATCCATGTCTTTCCACTTTCTAAAGTACACATTACCAATGAAACATGACAAACTGATTTTATCATCAGAAAATTAAAATAATTCTTTGATCTCTATATCCCAAGATCACACTCTAAAAGCTTATGTATCCCAAATCTAAGGCCCTAGAGTACTCCTCTATGAGCAGGATATGTAAAGCAAGTACAAAATAGCCCCTAACAGAATTCAGATAAACGGCTTATCATATTATAACTCATTTTAAACGTATGAGAGATAGAAAAAAATGCATATTACTTTAAGAGGAAGCCTAAATATATATTCACAAAATATATAGTAAAATGACTTATATAAACTCCCTGTAGTATAAACCCATAACAACAAATATGATTTTAACATAAAGAGATATCATTTAGTTACATGGATATAAATAACATAGGTATGCTATTGTATTTAAGATCATTTAATGGCTATGGTACAGGTCCTTCTTTGGTATGGTGCCCCTTTTCCCAGATTTGGTTGTTTAGTAGTTGTCGTCCTGGGCCATACTATAGTTCAATATGGTTTTAATTGACCTATGACTCAAGCATGAAGTCATTGGTATAACTTCATAGGACTATACACACATGAATGTTGAAATTCTCCTCTATATTGGAAACTCATGGGGTGGTGTCACTGAGGGTCGTCCTCTTTATTGCCTCTCTCTGTGTCCTGTTTCATGAAAGTCTTCTCGATCAGTTTCACTTAAAAGTGGTGTTTTCTTTAAGGAAGAAGGAAATAATCTCATAAATCACATGTTCTGGCTCCCAGTTTTGTTATTGGTTTCTGATTTTGAGCCTGACTTCAAGTATAAGCTAGTGAAAATTTGAAAAAGTGCTATAAGGATGAGGATTTCTCATTACAGAAGAGATAAGAACTTTCAAGCCAGAGACAGAAACAGGAGGAGAAAAGATAATTAGGTACTAATGGGTTTCTGAAAATACATCCGTCTGTGGCATTGTTTCATGAGCCGAAAGAGCAAAGGCAGCTTTCTCAAATCTAATGTCTTGAAGATCAATGAGGAAGTGGTCAAATGAAACATCGTCCCTGGAGAGTATAGTAGTTTGAAGAATAAAATAACTAGTCATGATAGGGATACGGGTCATGCAGGGCTTGTAAGTTTCATTTTGAAGTTAGAACATAATCATATCATTTTCCTTTCTCTATTTCCTCTCTCAAACCACTCCTACCCATGCCTCATGCCCTTGCTCTCTCTCAAATTAGTGGAGACTGGCCTGATTTTCTTTAACTCTTGCTAAATATATTAGCATAATTTGCTTATATAATGTTACATGTACCTACATGATTTCAGGAATAATCACTTGGTACTGGATAATTAATTGGGGGACTTTTCCTTGGAGAAGACTATTTTCTCCCACTCTCAAATTTCCATTGTTACCTGTAGCACATTGTCTAGGGTTGTGGCCCTATTATGTTTCTCCCTTCCATGTCAGTATACCTATTAGTGTTGCCCTTGTTTATGTCCTGCTTAGGTGGTCAAGTTGTTGAGACCATAATAATGGGTGAAATAGTAGCATTCATATCTTGGAGATAACCAGCAGCTCCCTAAGTGGACTTAAGGGCTAGTCAACAAGAGAGAAATTATGACTGGTACTGTAAACCACTCAGGACTACTTAGACTGTGGATCTTGAAGCATTGTCAGTGTCACATTACTGGCTTAGTGTCATTTCTAAACCATATTACAGATATTTAATCCTTATACTCACAGATAAGAGTACCTCCCTGCTCTCAACATGCAAACTTCCCTAAGCAACAGGAAGAGACCATTACAGAAAACCACAACTGATCAAAGTGAAACATTGCCTTTGAAATAGGAGCCCACCGCTATCTTTGGTTTTAAATCTTGTTGTATTTATAAGATGTGTTAATTATTTTAATATACATAGGCATGTCCGGTGAGTTTAGGTGAGCTATTTGTGTGTTCCTGTCTGCAGAAGACAGAAGGTGTTAGATCCTTTGGATCTGGAGCTCTGATTTGGAGCTCCTTTGAGATGTCTGACATGTGTTCAGGAAACCAAACCTGGATCATCCATAAAATCAATAGTGCTCTTAACTGTTGAGCCTTCATTGGGCATGTCAACTTAATCTAGACTGGGAATCAAAGATTTGAGCAGATGCTTAAGGGTGAAAATTCCCGACCCAAAATGGTGACAAAATTCTGCATTCAGAAGATAATGCTACACACAAACATATCCCTTGGACAGCATACATATTTCATAAAACTTGGTAACTTGAATGCTTCTGTTGGAAGAAAAAAAGGAAGGAATAATCTTATTGGAAAATAGATGAAGAACACCTAGGAAATACATAGTTACATTTTATCTAAATGTTACATTTTATCTAAGTGAAAACAGGTAACGTCTCTCTGTTCAAGAAACAAAAAGGAAGAGAACTTTTAAGTTTGCATTCCTTGGGTACATTTCCCTCAAATTCAAGTATAAGACAGTCCTTTTGAGCTGTAAAACCAAGCAGAATCTTGTCTTCCTTGCTGACATATGTTCTATTGAACATTTGTTTTCTCAAAATAGACCTGTTTCACCCACTTCAAAAATCTGCCAATGTAGGACCCCAACCTGGACTTTTCCTGATGTTCTTAAAGTGTTGTAAGGGATGTCTAGGCAGTCATGAGCTCTCTTGGTGGTACCAATTCAGCCTGATTCAGAGCCCAGGCAGTAACTGTGGTTTGATACCGAAATGCCTTAAAAGCCCATGATTCACCAAATTAATGAAAAATTCCCTGCTGCCTTAAACTGAGATAGCATTGTATCCTCATGTCTTACTGTTGCTTGTGCTCTAAGATACATGTTCTAATGTCTATTACTGCAAATATCTATCTCCTCAGTTTGCTTCCTTTTCTGCTTACCTCTTTAAGGGGTGGCATATTTTCTGCAGAGTGGCTGCTCTTGAGCCACAGCTCTACCTTCAAACAGTGAATCTCATTTGTAGCCTCTCCATTCATCATTGTCTCATCTTTTACTTGTTTTATCTTTTGTCGCTATTATCGGTTGATGCTTTCTAACACTTTACCTTTCACATTGTAATTAGCCATAAACAGATTTTAACAAAACCTTGGGAAAACAGTGTATGAGCCAGCTGTGGGGGCACATGTTTTTAATTCCAGCACTAGGGAGTGAGATGGCAGGTGAATATCTGGCATTCAAGGCCAACTTGCTCTACGTAGTAAGTTCCAGGAAAACCAGAACTACATAGTGAGGGAAATAAACAAAACAATAAGAAGTAACACAGTATATTTCTTAGGAATATGTAAGATGTGTAAGTCAACATAATAATGCAGGGATTGTGATAGAATGACGTTGAACAGATTATGCTTATAGCTAGCTTTCTCTCTAGATAAAAACATACTTAACAGCAAGTTAACTTCCAGTTATTTGCTACATACCAACCACTGTGCTAGGTGTTCACATCTTTTATATTAACATATGTGATAATTTGTAAAATAATTATTAATATGCAATATTTGAATATTAAGAAGTAGAGGTTTGTAGCATGCAAAGTCAACATGACAGTGGTATGAAAGCTATGGATTAGAAATTCATCTATTAAATGTCTATGATTTTGGTTATTATCCCCTACTTCTTTCAAAAATTCTAATTGATGATGAAATATTCTACACTCTGAAAAGGTTTTATTAGTCGTTTTTTGATATAGTAGAAATATTTACTATACTTAATAAGATTTGCAAATATTTTCAAAATCCCTAACATGCAAATAGGCCACTGCTTTCAGTACACACTCACTAGCAATACATACATTAGCATGTGAGTTCAAGTGGTGCATGTTTGTGTGTGTGTGTCTCATTAGCCAAAAGAAGGTAGAGGAGAAGGAAACAAGATAGAGGGAAGTAGTTGTGTGTTTGTCCAGTAGTTAAGAGCACTGCCTGTTCTTCCAAAGATCCTAAATTCAATTCCTTCCAATCACATGGTGGTTCACAGTCATCTGTAATGAGATCTGGTGCCATCTTGAGAAAAAGACCTGATCAGTTGTCTTCATCAACTTAGACCGTGAAATCCAATATGGACACATTCAACAACCCTTCATATACTGGCTGCCTATGCATGCTTCAGCATTGCCAGGGCATAAATTTCATCCAAATTTCAGAATGCCATATTAACCAAAATCAACTATGGAATCTTAATAGTAACTGGAATAAATGAATTTTCAGTTTAATTATTGCACAGGTTGTTTACAGATAAAGGAAGAAAGGAAGTAGTAAAGTACACCTTGTTTAGAATAAAATGATAGAAAATAGTATAGGTTATTAGTACGTTGTAGAGTAAATGTCATTTCTCATATGAAAACTAAAATTGCAGACATTTACCCTCACAGATATTGTTTGTTGAAATGTCCTTAGAAATTAAAATGAAAGGTAATATTAAGCTTAGTACATTTATTCATGTCTTTATTTTTGCAAGAGAAATACATGTCAGCCTCGGGTTACAGCTCACTAGATAGTGACTTTCACTAAAATGCTGTGAATTCCATATGTTCACTAAGAATCATGAGAAATTTTGCTGACCCTTTAAAAAACTAATCATGCAATATCCAAATCTGAAAGGCACCTACGGAGTGAATAGAATACCTGCATATTTTTCTTTGCAACGAACAAACACAAAACCATCTTTTTACTTGAATTAATGCATAAAAGTTAACCTTCCATAGGTAGTTAAAACAGATACTAGGAAACCAGTCTTATTAGATGAATACAATGTGCCGATTGTATTACCTGCACTGAAACATCTCTTTACTAAAACAAACCTAGGACGGAGAGTCATTTGATCCCTTTTAGGCAAGGAGAGCCTGAGGCTTAAGAAAGTCATACTATTAGTGCTCTAATCTTTTTTATAATATGATTGGTGATTTAAAAACAGACGTTTTCAGAAGGCCCTGTACTCAACACTCATATCTACTAAAAAGAACAACATATTGACAAGGGAAAATCCTAGACTTATTTCTACTATACATAGTTCAATGTTTTAAAGCATTTATACTTTGTTATATTACTTCTATATAATACAGTTATATAATATATGGTATGCAATATTTAAAATATTATACTTTAAAATGTCATTTCTATTATTCCTTAGTTATCTTTATCAAAGATTCTCTGTTATATGAAAAGATGAGAGTTTGATCATTAAGTGGAGGCATGCTGATAGGTAATTAGAAATGGACCCATCTGCTTCATCCAGCTCTCATATTTTGCCTATTGGCTTTATTATTTCGTCTACTCTCTGTTCCTCAGTACCACATAAAATACCAATTTCTTCAGAAACCAAAATCACAGTCTTTTTATATTTTCACACAAAGTTTCAGTATAAATTTGGAAAGTCGAAGCAAAATAATACTTGGCATAAGACCCTAATACAACAATGATGTGTTGGAAAATTTTGAGTAACTTCTAAAATGCAATTTTAAACTATTAACTCAAATAAATCTATGAAAATACTAATATTATTTTCAGCTAACTAAACTCTGGGTTTAACTTACTAAGAAGTAGTTATACTCATACACATCTTCTTATAACTGATAAATATGAACCTGTCTGCAATTTTGACAAAAATGGCAAAAAAATAAATGGAAATTATTAATAACCATAAAAATGCACATGCTGAGATTCATAACAATGGAAACTCTTGATCCATGTGTATTAATCCCTAAATACTGAATAACTTACATAAATGAAGATTAAATATAATTTTTGCAGGATGTTGAACATAGGCAACTACTTGCCTACATGTATGATATAGAATTCAGCCTCAGGTAAGCATTGCTGCTGTGTCTTAGAACCAATAAAATGGGGTTAAGAGAAAGTGATCATTGCATTGCCTCTTACTAACCCTTGACATCAGTGGAAGAACATGGATTTCGTCAATGAAGTTTACATTTTTTATTACCTTGTTCTTCATACAGGTAATTAAACATAAAAGGTCTCGTCTTGAGAGTTTTGTCTCATTTTTAGCCTTTATATTAAAACTCACAGGCAGAAAGGGGAGCAGAGAAAAATGTAGAGCTCAATAAAATTTAATAAAAAATAAATAAAACTCGACCAGCATATTATCAAATTTATTGAAGCTTTAAATTTTTAATTAAAATTTACAAAAAAAATGAAGTAAAAGGAGACACCAGATTCTGAAATGTTCATTAAATTTCTCCTTTATGACACTTTATAGGTTTATTCTGTTGGTTCAAAAACCAAAAAAGAATGATTGAGATTTAGGTTTCAACAAAAGAAGGCGTCATTAGCAAGACAGGCAGACAAGGCAGGCAGATTTTGTGCCCATTTCAAGGAAGAAGGTTTTATTTTGGGGGTAGAGGTGGTCTGTTGAGAGATGGTATTTCTCTGGGTAACTCTGGCTGTCCTGGAACTCTCTCTATACACCATGCTGACCTAAAACTCACAGAGATCTGCCTGCTTCTGCGGGCTGAGTGCTGGTATTAATGGTGTGCACCAAGACTGCCTGGCGTAGTAGTTCTTGCTTTGAAGTTCTGTTTCTTAAATGTGGAAGAAAACTTGTGTTCATTGCATGAAGAGTCCTTGTGAAAGAGCTTGCCTCGAGTTTGTTCTGCCTCTAACTTGTACTCTTCAACCTACTACCTTTGGGAAATTGATTCGAACAGATGTTTTTGGTTTCATATTTAATTTACATTTTTTGCATAATTTCCTAGTGTTTAATATAGTTTTCATAATATCATCATGCTTTGATTTTTAAGTCTAAGAAAAATGATCCAGAGGACATTAATGACAGTACTTACTTCATTGAAAGTTTACTGAAATGCTGAAAAAGATCATAAAATACCAAGCATTGACCCCTCAGTAGTTATAGCTCATATTAATGAGAGATCATATTAACCTTATATTTCGGTGTATCCTCTATTTAACATTGCAAAAAATTATTTGATTACTAATACCTAATTATGATGTAGTGAATGCTAATCTACATATAAGATTTTATGGACACATGGAAAACTAAAATTAATTTTTAGCATGAGTGAACTATCTCTAATGATAAAAACTATTTTCAAGATAAATTTATTTTATTATTAGAACACAGTCTTAACATAGAATCATGCTTAAAATACGCAGATAATCTTTATATATAAATAGTGCTAAAATGTATTTTTAAAATTTTTAAACTACAAAATGGCAGTTTGATGAGGTAGGAGATATTTTAATTCATTTGGTTTAATGTTTGCACAATGTTATACATAGATTAAAACCACACAATGTGTCCCATGAACCATTTGTCAATTAAAATAGTTATGTAAGTTTCAAAACATTCTCAAAATATTTACATATACTTACACATCGTCTCACAATCATTAACTAAAATATTTATACTTAAGGCATAGTATGTTTTATTTGGGGGCTTGTTTTGGTTTGTTTAGCTTGTTTTTTATTCCTTGCTTTTCATTTTGAAGCCTTTATTATTTTTCTATTTCCCTCTTAGCAGATACTATTTAATACTGTAAGATTCCTTATCAATTTTTACTTTATAATACCCAGTTACAATGGTATTCCTGGAATAGCATGTTCCTATCTCAAGCCCCAGGCCTGAATAGACCTTCATCCAAATGTATTTTCTCCATAAAATAGCATGTTTCATTCCTTCAGCTGAGAGAGATCTTTATTCTAATATGAAAATTGGCCTTCTTTCTTAGCTTATTCTGAAGCAATACTTTCTTTCTGCTCAGGTTTTCATAGCATGTATTTTATTTGATATCAAATATTCATTTGGTTATTTATATTCTTCCCTGAAATATATGTTCCTCAAGAAATAGATTGAGTGATTACATACTTTCTATTGACAATGAAACTTGAACACAGATGTGCATGTAATGACTGAATGATAACAAAATAAAATGCTCACTAAAGTTTATGCAAAGCCTTAATATCATTGAGTATATATGAATAGTCTAAGCATATAGTCTTACCATGTTGACAAAAGCTTATGAGTTTCCAAATAGTATTGAACAATTATATTTCTGTGCGTATGAAAAAGATGAATATAAATTTAAATACTTTACATGGATTTGAAGCCCTACAAAGGCAGACTACTTAACAATGATGTAATTGTTTACAGACATTCTTTCAAGACAAGAAGGAACAAAGAAGGGAACAAGAGTCACTACCGTGCTTCAAACACAGAACTGGGAAAATCCAGTAACTACACAATGAAGGACATTAAAACCACGAGGATAAGAGCTGACAAATGGTGAAGAAGGGACCTTAACGTGAGGGACAATTGGAATTTGAAAGACAATTACAGTTGTGTGCGCTCACCCAGGCGCACACACATATACACACACATACACACAAACACAAGCACTTTGCATTCTCACAAAGAAAAATGCCATGTTCATGTGACTCATGCATTTGAAACAAGTACTTAAAATTTTCCTAATGGCATTTTGAAGTAAAAAAAAGATTTTACAGGAGAAGTTTGTTGTTCTTGTTGTTTTGAATTCTATTATCAAGGAAGCAGGTAAATGTGCGTGTGTGCATCCATGAGTTTGGGACAGTATGAAAAAGCCAGAGTAGGGATAACACTAGTAAATGTGCTATTATTGAATCACAATGGTTTGACAGGTCTGACAAGAAAAGTTTTCCAAGGCCCAAGGTATAACAAAACACTTAAAACTCCTCACACCTTCCCAGTCTCCAATTTCTAGAAGTGGTCCTCATCCACAAGCATACTTTAAACATACACAGTGCACCATGGGAATAGAAATACAGAAGCATAAGTGATAGGTCAAAGTGATTTATATCAGATATCAGTGAGCTATTTCACATCCCTTTACTTCCATCAGCTCAGTAACTCAAAAATTGTTGCTTGGATGAACTGGAAAATGGAAGGTGTTGGACTTTAGTGATCAATGTTTTGCTGAGTATGGTTCTATATATGGAGACACGAGGATGTTAAAAAGAAACTCAGAATGTCTGTATTATTGCTAAAATTATTATGCATAATGCATCCTAAGACTAACAAAATTTCCATTTCCCATTCTTATCTAAAGTTCTGTACTTTCACATAAATTAGCAATATACCATTTTTCACTACTCATAATCAATCCCCTAGAACCTTTTAATTATTTTCCTACATTAAATGTTTATAATAAATAAGATTTTTTCCTAATTAGAGTATAAAAATTATTCAGAAAATAATATATGTTACTAAATGTTCAGCTCCAGAAATGCTTCAATTAAAAACTGGATTATATTTCTGGTTTTTTACAATATTAAGTAGGACCAGTCATTTTGTAACATGGTCATGACATGTTTTGTTTTGCTTTATTTATTCCCAATCTAAATACCACATGAATTCAACATACATATTTTAGAAAATTATTTCATTCTTTAGAAGCCCAAGGTTTTTAAGTGTTCTCTTCTGGCAAGTGAAAATGAGATAGATCATATTAAGAAAAAGTGAAATTTATAAATCACCAAGCTTAATAGTGGAATTACTACATAAATTGAAAATAAAATGTAACTGCTACATATACAATTTATCTAAATCAACAGCAACTATTTTTTATTCAACTGATTCTAATAATGCTAAGAAAAGAGAGTATTGATTAATTTGCCTGATTACTAAAATATTCAATTGGAATTGGAAATGTGGTACTCCTGTGTGGAAGCTATAGTTTGGATAAACACTGATGGATGTATATTCACATCTTTTGCTCTATAAGGAATGGCTTTGCAATGCAAATCTGTTCAAATCAACACTATCACAAAATTCTAGAAATAAATTAGATGCTATGCGCACATTTAAAACTGATCTTACTAAATAGACTTTTTCATGTCGCTACCATGCTTCCAACACAGAATTGGGAAAGCCCAGTAACTATACAATGAAGGACATTACAAGCACAAGTATGAGAGCTGATAAATGGTGATGAAGGGACATTAAAGTGAGTGATAATTGGTATTTGAAAGACAAGTTCAAATGTATTATGCTCACATTTAAAAAATGGTTTACCAAACAGGCTTTTTCAATATCCTTTAAAAACTTATATGTTTTCAGAACTATAAATTATGAAAGTCCTACAAGAGAAACAACACAATCATATTTTTTTGTACTCTATAAGAACAAGTAAAAAGACTCATTTATAATCTTAGCCAAACATGGCTTTTGGAGATAATGTGAATAATATACAAATATTCTAAAACTTCTGCTTCTATCTACATTGTCTCAGGCTGATTTCATCACAAAATTGCTAATTCTCCTTTGAAAATGAGAGAAAATATTTTTAGAGTGTAGGTTGAGACACATGTATGAACTCAAAATGAAACAAAGTGGCAGTTAATTTTCCTTCTATATTTATAACGCATTTCTTAGCATAAGCATACTTGGCAGTATTGTAGATGGTGATCAAATAATCCGATAATTAGGGAATATGCACATCCATAATCACTATCTCTTGGAAATTTCATTTTAAAATTATGTTTTTAATATAAAAGAAAATCATGATGGTGTTTCCTTGCTGTTTTACTGAATTATATTGTAATTATAGAATATAATTTTATTCTAAAAGATTATTTAAGCACTTTAGAAAATCAGAAAAACAACATATTTTATGAAGTCAAATACATGCAATGCTAAATTGAAAGACTATTTTCTTGACGAATAGGCATTTAAGATATGATAATAAGGAAAGAACATATAGGAAATCAATTTCTTTACAATTGCAGGGTAATATTTAGAATTTGGTGCTACTTAAAACTATTTTATACAGTTATATCTAATCTGACTTGTGTGAAGTTTTTTGTTCTATACTGAGCGCTTCAAAATAAGTAAATACATCATTGTCTTAAAGTGAAAGAAAATAATTGAAATTAATATAAAACAATTTCCTATGCTTGTTTTTATTCTCAAGGTTGAGATTTAAGGAGTACAAGTCTCAGGTAGTCACAGAAAAGAAATGGAAGACAGTAAGGATTTCAATAATATGCAGCATTTGTGATATTGAGAGATAGATCTTCTTTCCAAACAAACAACAGACACAAAGAAACACCATATATAAGGTAAAAACACTCCTGTTGATTTTTTTTTTAGATTTAAGCTTTTTATTCACAAGATAAACCCTAGATGGTTATATGCTGCTCGTAATGGTAACAAGAAATAAATTAGCCATACTTTTTAAACTGCTGTTCAGTCTCAAAGTGACCTTTGTTCTCACAAAATTTTCATTTAATTCCATAGAGTGTTCTATTGGTCATTTCTTTTTGTTGGGAGTTAGTGAAGTCTTGAGTGAAGGTGTATTATTTGTCCATGTCCATGTCAAATACCTATTCCTTGACCTCATGAGAGTTGCACATCCTCCTACCAATGAGGCTAAGAATGATGGCAAATCTACCTCTGCTCTGGGTGTAAATGTTGACAGTGTGTAGAAAATGTCGACCATATCTGTCTCCTCTTGAATGTTTATGTCCAGAAGATTGCTTCCCTGCAGAGCCAGATCCTCCCAACATTAGCTAAACCAGTCTCCTTGTTTGGCTGTATATAATACCCCTCTCTCCTTGTTTATCTGTATGTAATAATCCTTCCTCCTTGATTAGGCTGTATGCAACATTTCCTGTTCAGATGTATAGAATTAACATGCTGAGATCCCAGAGTGCTGCAACTTCTTCATGCAAGAGCCAAGATCATGTGATCACAGCTTTTCTAGACATGTGTCTGTTTTTTCTTTGCTCCTTCATAGCCACTCACTAGTCAGGGGTCCCAGTCTCTGAGCCATGCAATTGTATGGCACATTTAGATGTTTCGATTTAAAGAAAATAATGCAAGGAAGAATAGCACCCAGTATGGTATAAAATCTGATGACATTGTGGCCTCAATAACCATACATAATCTATAGCAGTACGCTCTATCTGGAGTTATTTTCATTGGTTGAATCAGGTCACTGTGAAACTTACTAGGAATTAATTGGGAAGGTGGAATCAACAACAATTAAATTTTATAACATGCTATATTAAAATAAATCAAAGAAAGCCATTAATTGGGAATCGATGGCAGCAATAGACCCAAATATTCACAGTACTTTGAGCAGTAGTGGATAAATTGTAACTGACATGAGCCTTTAATTAATGCACAGAATCCTATCTTCACTGATGCTTCTTTCTTCCAGAATAAAAACAAAGTACCGAAGGAGAGGTGCAATGTTTCTTGGCATAGATTGTGAGTTTTGTTTCCTAAAGAATATTTTCTTTAATCTCTTATTCATCTATTTATCATTGATAATATTCTTTTTCTAAAGTAATTTTAGGGAGGGACTTGCCAAACTAATGAGATAGACCTTCCAGCTGCAAAGGACATGATATTTGGAATCTAGGTGCATAAATCAGTGTTAAGAAAGAGCACAGTGCTCAATGAGTCTAACTGAATATGAAATAAATATTTTTATTAAAGCAACTTTAACAGACATCTAGCCAATTTTCCTTGGATAGTTTCTGACCACTTCTATGTATACTCGAAAACCAAGAAGAATAAGTATGGGGAACATATTCCATATAGTGTGCTGGAGTTTGTTATTTATGACATGTAGTGCTATTCTATTAGGGCAAAACTGATATTTTGCCTCAAAAAGTATTTAAAGGAAGGATATAAATCAGAAAAAGCTCCATTACTCTCTCCATTGGCTTCTTCTCATTCTCTCTGTACTATGGCTGTCAAAACTCTCAACATTTTGCCCAAGTGTGATTTTCAATTAAGAGAGGCAATGTCATAGTCCTTGCCCCCTCTCAAGCCACAGAAACGTCTCTTGCTTGCTAAGCAAGCTCTTGACTTTAGAATCTGTGGCTTTGTTCTTTTGAAAGATGTTTTCTGTATTCTAAGTCTCTTAACAGCGTACTTATCTTTTGAGGTTTAGTTTTAATGGTGTCCCCTGGCACAGTTCTCTTTAACTGTACCTTCGTTAGCATCTCTGCACTTACATTCCTTTATAATTGGATTTTATTTTCATAAACAAATAATTTATTTCTTTGCCCATGTCTCTCTTTCTGGTCTGGTAAATGCTTCCTAAAGGTATTATTTATACCTCAATCTCCCTTAATACATATTTTAAAACACTCCATCTGCCAATATGAAAAAGAATTAAATGCACAGAGAAAAACTATTTATTTCCAGTGGACTTCGAAACCGACGTATAATGAGTGGTCATTGCTCACACATATCCATAATCAAGTATTATTTATGTGTATTTAATACATGTCTTTTGTAAGAAAGGAATATTAGAGACAAAGAAAATGAAGCAGAGGCACAAATAAACATCTCTTTCTATTAAAAAAATGAGTGCATCAGTGTACATTTTTCTCTTTGGAAGTGATTTCTACTTAAAGAACTCGTGATAAATATTTGCTAAAGCTACAATTAGCTGACTGGTTGCTCATATTCTTTCGTATCCCTAAGGTCTCATATAGTACAATGCTGATGTTATGGAAATGGCCTATGGAAGGTTGAACTTTTGGCAAAGATGTATTTTGGTCTTTGTTCATTCCAGTCTCTCTGTAAATTAAGAGAAACCATGTTTTGTTTGCACTGAGAAATAAAAAGTTAAAACGGGGAGGAACAAAGAATAAGAACAGTCCAAAATGCAAAGAAAGTGACACAGAGATACAATGAAAGTGAAAAAATTTGTTTTCAAAAATGAATCATCTTTTACAAAAACATTTGAAGAGAAATCTAGAGGAAGGCTGTGGTTTGTTCAAATCCAATATGACAGTCTCAAGAGTAATTCAAAGAAGGTGCTCATTTTTGAGAGAGGAGGAGGAGGTAATGAAGTTGTGTGAGGTGAAAGGTGGAATTATAAACAAATATACTGTGTATTTTTTTAAGTAAAACATAGCTCATTAGAGAAAAATCTCTGCCACTAATCAGAGTCAATATTGCCATCTAGAAAATGAGAAGTTGGGACTATATGGACCAAAAATTTCCTACTAATTATCTAAATCTAAGGAATCTACATTTGGATGTTTTTACAAGATCTCTTTATCATTTGGATTTAAACTGTTTGATATCACCTGACATCATAAGAGACTATCAAAAGGCTGAAGTTTTAGTAACTGGTAATGACAGCAAGACTACTGGAAATAAGCACATATGAAGAAATAAATACTATACAAAGGAATATGAGCTAAAGCATCAGATGTTATTATTAACAGGAATAGATACTAAACAGAAATTAAATATGTCATAATATGCAGCAGGAAACAATTATTATAAATTGGAGTATTATAGAACGGCTTTTAAAAATAAGGCGGCCCACACTGTGCTTTTAATACCAAGAGATGTGAAACTGAAGAGGCTAAAATTGCAGTGTAAGTGAAATAAAAAAAAATAATTCGAAAGTGTCCAGCATGTATAGAGACAAATCGGGAATAGGCCAGTGCTAAGGGATAACCCATGGAAAGGATAAGAGAAGATTGGATGCTCAAACTGGTATTAGGATATTTAATAAAAATGATATGTTAATCTTCAAAGCATAAAATTAATTTTTCAATAGTCAAAGGAATACAAAATTAGGAGAATATAGTCTCTTGATTATGTTATATACTACTTCTATTCATTATGCATAGGGGTGCTGTCAACGGAGGAGGAAATCACGGGTTAGAATTTTTCTTTAATTCATGCAATCTTTCTCAGAAAAACTTGACCTCTGCACTGAGAAGCCACATCCATTAGAACTATTGATTACTTTCATGGTTATATAATTTGAGGGTCAATTACACTCATGAGCTAATTTCTTTTTATTGGGCTCATGGATGACCCTAGAAAGTTTAAATGGTGACAGAGCGCTATAAATGAGAGTTATAAAGTTCCTTCAAGAAATTAAAATGCTTAAGTGAGCATAGCAATCTATGCGCCTTTGGGTGGTTACTCTGTACTTCTCAGTGATCACACTTCAGCAGGCAAACTATAAAAACTAGTGAATGAGTATGCAACCTTTTGATCTTGTGGAAAGGCATTGCCATCTACCACTACTGTCTAATTTTGGGGAACTTCTGTCTTTAGCCTGCTGCCACTGACTTAATAATAACCACAATTAATCCCCATCTGAACCACAATAGAGCAAGGCATGAGTTGTGCCAGGGGTTCCGGGTTGTTACTAAACTTAGTCTTAGTTTTCATCTTGAGATATATGTTGCCACCTAATTAGCCGGAAAGCAAGACCACCTTTCTAGAACATGCAGTAAGCAATGGCAAATTTAACTGGAATCTAGTTCTACTGAACAATTTGGTCTTAAAAATTCCACAGTGTCCAGAGTGAAAACCGCTTTAATGAAAATGTGGGAAAGCAGTGCTCGGGTCAGCTGTTTCTGTGGGTTTCCCCATAATGGTCTTGGCCCCTTTGCTCATAATACTGCTCCTCCTTCTCTATGACTGGCTCCAGATGTTTGCCATAGTGGCTTACTGTGGGTCTCTGCATCTGCTTTCATCAGTTGCTGGATGAAGGTTCTATGATAACAATTAAGGTAGTCTAGCAGAGCCCACAGATACAAGTCTGATCCACCATGACTAAAGTTCAGAGAGTTTGAGCTCTCTCAAAGATTTTGACAAGTGTGGTTACAAACAAGAGATCCTGACCTAGGGTGTGCTTAATTAGTATTTTGAGTATAGAGGTGCATCTTCTCCACCTTGACCAAAGGTCAGGGATTTCAAGTCTACCCCTTCTCCTTCAAGGAGATTGGCAGGAGGTTCCAGCGAGTGACTGCCTTCAGGATAGTGGTATATTCCTTATATCAAGTTAATGAAGTTTGATGCCTCCCCCACTTCCCTTTTGGAGTGGAGTATATACACAGATGAGAAATAACTGCTGGAGATTTCAGTATTCACTGAATTTCCCTCCTGGTGCTGTCCTGTGTTTCTGTCTTTTATTTCTCTCATATCTCTGCTCCTTTTGATTAATAGTTTTAATCCTCATGCTCCTGCCCTGGAACATATGAACCCCATCGAGGCTGAACCTTGACAGCAGTCATCAATCTGATTACAGGGGAAGAGCAGCTAAGGTACCCTCTCCACTATTGCTTAGATTCTTAGCTGGGGTCATCCTTGTGGATTCCTGGGAATTCCCCTGGTGGTTGGATTCTGGCTTACCCCATATGGCTCCCTCAATCAAGATACCTCTTTCCTTGATCTCCCTCTCTGTCCTTCATCCAACTAGACCTTCCTGATCCCTAGTGTTCTCCTCCCCTTTCCTCTTCTCCCCTCTCCACTCCCCTACTGACAGCTAGAGAACCAGCATAGGACTGAACTAGGGCCTCTGAATGTGGGGGACAGTTGTGTGGCTTGGGCAGTTTGTGGGACCACTGGCAGTGGAACCAGTATTTATCCATAGTGCATGAACTGGCTCTTTGGAGTGGATTCTCTATGGACAGATGCCTTGCTCAGCTTAGATACAGGGAAGAGAGCCTTCCTTGGTCCTGCCTCAAGTGATGTGACACTTCCCATGGAAGGTTTTACCCTCTCTGAGGAGTGATGGGGGTGGCCTAGGAAGAAGGTGGGAGGAGCCAGAGGGCAGGAGAAAGCGGGAACTGGGATTGGTATGTAAAATAAGATTGTTTTAAAAATAAAAAAGAATGGAAAAAACAAAATGTGGAGAATGAGAAAAGACAAGAATATAATAAATACAACATCTACTGAATCATTGAAACCTAGTCTTGCCATTTAGAATTTACTTTCAAATACTAAATTTGTAGTAGAAAAGGATTTTGAATAAAATTGAAACATTATTGGATATTGATAAAGAGACAAATATAGGTACTGGTTCAAATCCTGACTGTAGCATGCATGTACTGAACAATCTCAGGGAAATTTCCGAGTTTAACTTTTTGGTTTCAGGTTCTTTGTGTGTAAAATAGGGATGATAAAATCTAGCTGAACACCAGATTGACAGAAGCCCTCAATAAGAATTTATTGTTATTTTCTTGAAGAAATATCAAACATTATCTGTTCTACTGGGGTAGTGGTGGTAGCGGTGGTGGTGGTAGGAGAGAGAGACAGGGTGGGGGTTGGAGAACTCTTATGCAGAAAGGCTGATCTTCAAATGACTGTTCTGTTCTTGCCTCCTGAGTGCTTAGATTACATGTGAGTACCACTATCACCAAATCCAAGTCCAAGTCTTATTTTCTCTAATCTTCTCTCAAACTTCTGAAGCTTATGAAGCACTATAACTATAGCTAGGGAAGACTAAAGATAGATAGATAATACTCTTGACCTCCTTAGTTATATTCAGGTACCACAATCTGGATAGTTAATCTCTTAAAGGAGAGAATAGAAGGTAGGCTATTACTTGTTTACTTCCTCCTCTGAAAGTATTTGCTACTTTGATGCTTAGTAATTTTACTGTCTCCTATTCACCATTCGATATATACAAAGGGCTCTTATCACTCAATTTAACTGAGATGAAGTATCTCAGTACGATGACAAAAAGCTACTAAGCAGGTCAATTAGTTCTAAAAATAGTGTGAAACGGCTATTAAAATACTCTTCACAAAGTTATGTTACTATATCCTTTCACAAAACCTGAAGATGCCTTCAGGATAATATTCACGTTCATAAGGATAAGATTTGTATTAAGCTTTGGAAACAAAACTCTTAAGCAACTTACTAGTCTATAAATTGAGTATATTATGGTCTAGACTTAAAATACTTCCACTTTGAACATATTGCCAAGAGTTTGTTCTAGGCAGAAAAAGAAAATGAAAACATTGCTTATGACTTAAGTAGTGCATAATAACCTGAAGATATGACTTTATCATTAAAATTTCTTTATCACACATTCCCATTTCTAAAACGTCTAGACCCAATAAGTAGAAAACCCATGATTCCATGAAATAAAGTATTTATCCTCTTGTTATCCATGTTTATTCACAAATTTCACAAAATATATCGTGTAAATTCTTCTAATATGATGGTTGATCCTGATAAAACAATATTGAAATTATATTCCTGAATTACATTTTTAAATTGTGCATCATCAGACAAAGCATAAAATAAGAATTATTATGAAAATTCATAAATAATTTGAGTTAATTATACTACAAAACTCAATGCTAACATTAAAAGTTTTGAGTTAACTTCATCAATAAACGTATAATCTGACATAATCATTCATTTATAGGAGAAATGTTTAATTTTATTAGAATAATAACAATTTATTACATGATACAAAGTATCACAGTTTCTATAGATTATGAATCCCACAATGTTAGAATATCTATTTTACTCACACATTAAGTATTGATTAAATTGTGATTTTTAGGTAAATTACATGTGAATTTATTAGATACAAACCATAAAAAATCATATATATATATATATATATATATATATATATATATGGAATCATTTTTCCCTTGTCTACCTTGTTATTTGGGTGCTATTCAGAATTTCAAAATGCACAATCACCAGAAACTTTGCCAGCCATCATCAGAATACTTTAAATTTTCTTAAGCAGTTCAGTATTATTGAATCATTAATTCTGGCAATAAAAGCATATATATTAATTCAGAACCTGTCAAACATTAAACTAGTGAATGGCTTAAGAGTGAGCTATAATGTCCTGCTCTCTCCAGACATTTTCCTTTTAGTGTGTGACAGGAATATTCTTATACTGAATCATCATTAAAACACCTTTCTCTAGATTGTCTATAATAATTATATGCTTGTGTGTCCCACCACCTCTCTGTCTCCATCTCTGTCTTTGTCTCTGTGTCTCTCCCTCTCTGTGTATGTGTGTGTGTGTGTGTGTGTGTGTGTTCATGAACATGTATGTGAATTTATGGTAAGATAAAGAAGCAAATAGAATATACATTATGTTACTAACAATTTCTTAATCAAATTCTTTTACACCTCATACTTCATTCATTCTTAACATGTTGCTTAGGCATTCATTTCCTTCCTGTTAAAAAGCAGAAAGCTTGTGCTTTTTATTTGCTTCTTGTATATAATTAAAAATTTACATTCACACTAGCATGCTATTGATGCTTCTGTCGATCCTTTTAACATCTGGTCTAGTCTTTAAAATGCATGAAGTTCACTGATATCAACCCTTGCTGATAATCAGAGGACCTTCAATTAAGCACCTACAAGGCAACCAATGATAAACAGGGAAAAAGATGAAACAAATTTGACAAAGAATTCTTTCATAATCTATTTCTCAAAAGCAATTAGAATCCCTTCTTTTGGACTTAGAATTAATGAATTTTCATTAAAATTTAAATTTCAAATGATTCCAAGGATATCAAACTTGAGAAGTTCAGCTGATTGTCTACATAATAAATCACACCACAGGAACATGTCAAGAAGACTAATGTAAGTTCTCTGCCATCCTAAGTTTTGTTTCTCCTTGTCAGTGCTATGTGAATGTACATAATTGCTTTTGCTTTCTTGAAGGAGCTTTAACCAAACCCACTGTTATAACACTATATTTCCTCTCTTCAAAAATAAATTACATTTCAAAATCTGGATAATACCAGTCTTAGTGCACACACACACACACACACACATGCACACACATGTACACACATCATTGTTGTAATAATTGCATGTGATGTGAATTTTCTAAATTAAACATTAAATTTTTCACATTATGATAATTTGATTAAGTGAAGACATAAAGCCAAGTTGGACATTTTGTTACTAATACATCTCATATATGAAATTCATGCTTAAATTGATAGCACAATTAATTACACGAGAGAAGACAAAATAATGTATTATGAACATATTTATTTGCAAAGTTGACCTCCAAACTGCAGGTTCAGTATCTTTGGATTAAATAAACTGTAGATTAAAAAGATTTGTGGGCTTTATGTCTATACACTCTTTGAAATATGGCCTTTTACAACCATATTGCATGCCAATGAATTAATTCTATTTTGTTACATTGAACTAGGATGCCTACCCTCACCTGATCTGTTAATTTTCCAACAGGGAACTAGAAAGTTCAGCTGCAACACATTTTAACTCCTGTACTCGTGAGCAAGGTCTTCTTGACACGTTTTGGCTATTTAACACACCACTGAGTTACTTATGTACGTGAGCACACAGTCACACAAAGCAATGATAAATATTCCTACGGAATAGATAATTTTGCTCATAATGTAGTATTAGGATTACTTCTGACAGCATAAACTAAACTTGGCATATTTTACATCTGAAATATAACAGTAAATAACTATTAGCCTACTCTGTATCATGAGTTTCAGGTCAGACAGGGCTTAGTGAAGCCATGGTTCAACCCCGTCCCCCCCAAAATAAAATTGCAGGACAACAGGCCTTAAAAAGTCCAAAGTAGATGTGAAAATGAAATTTCTAATTGTATATAAATTATCTATGGCAGAATTTGGGAAATGTGTATTTTAAATTAAGTGTTTTACATGTAAAAAGAGATTAATATTTTATATGTAAAAGAATGATTTTCTTAGGGCTCACTACTTACAATTTTCTGCATTATTATTCTTTCATTGGCAATAATGAACCAACTGATTATATCAAATAAAAAGTACTCCCATTGTGATCAAAAAGAAAACAATTCCTGACATGACCTCTTATTCATATTTTGATATTTTGGACCTGGTATTCTTCACATATATTTTGGTATCAGATCAAACAACTCAAGCCTTAATGAAATAACACCTTAAGAGAATTTCAAAACATAATTTAATTAAAATTGATGTTAGGTGAAATTTCATATTTATTAAGAAAATGAACTGTCTAAATAATATTTGTGATTGCTCACCATAATATAGAAGGGAAGTAGATGACTGAAAACTGGGCGCATACAGTCTTGCTTTTTTCTACCACATTGGGATATATTAGCTTCAAAACCTAAGACTATTTGTGATTCCTATTCTTTAGAGAATAATTCATCACTTCACTCCTTCATAGATTAACTACAGGAAAATCCTTATCCTGAAATAATTAGAGCACCTATCTGAAAATTTGGAAACCTGGAGGATGTTATATTTAATCATGAATTATACTCAAGTAACTAAAAACTTTTCTGTTCATTTATTTCAGTTTGGGGTGGTGGCACAATAAAATAACAGTTTAAAAATATTATTGATCATTTTCTTTCCAAACAGATTGTTTTTTATGCATGACATGATGCATACTAGACGTCAGATTTACTAAGTTCAACAAATAATCTAGCATAATAGATGTGTGGGACAATATTACTTTCTAGAGGTTGTAGAGTAGGTTCTACAATTACTCAGCCAAATTTTATGTATGTTGTTTTTGTGTTCAATACTTTTGCAAAGCATACATTGATCTTTTTTTGACTCTAAGTACTAAAAGAAATTTTAATTAATCATTTTAGCTATGGTGATAGGTTGATGACTATACACAATTTCACTTATTTAATTTTATCTCACCAAATTATCATTCAAATCCTACACACCATCTGTGAATATACAGTTGTTTTGTCAGGGTAGATTCTGTCTGAGTTCAAGAAAGTTTTGGATTTTTTACTCCAATTTCAACTAATTACTATTCCTCTGAAATTGACATGTAATGAGAAAAGTTTGATAAACAAAAACACATTAGGTACCTGCATTCCATAAATTAAAGCATCATAAAATATCAGCACATTATTCACCTTAAATTGACTTAGAGGACCATATGCTAAGATGGGGAAAATACGGTTGTAATTATTCTACATAGATAATATCTATATATAATATAGTAAGTGAGAGAGCAGGTATGTACACAAGTTCAGAAAAAAATATAAGAATGGAAATTTGATCCAATGTCAATCATACAACAGTAAACGTAGAACATTTGGTATGATTTGAAATGAATGAAAATAATGTTTCACTAAACTACTAATAATTGTCTATGGAAATTATATAGCTAGGAATGAAGAGACTCTCTTTCCTGCAAAACTATTAACTTGGCGGTGGTGGGCGCACGCCTTTAATCCCAGCACTCGGAGGCAGAGGCAGGTGGATCTCTGTGAGTTCGAGGCCAGCCTGGTCTACAAGAGCTAGTTCCAGGACAGGAACCAAAAGCTACGGAGAAACCCTTTCTCGAAAAATAAAAAAAAATAAAAAAAATAAAAAACCAAAACAAAACAAAAAAAAAACTATTAACTTGGGTGTTATAGCCTGAAATGTGTATATTCTCCCAAATGCTCAAGTATAAAGACTTGGTCTGCAGCTTTGTGCTATTTGAAATTAGTGGGATTATCAGAACTGAAGCCAAGTATGCCAAACCTCCAACTCAATTGTTCTGGATACTTTGTCGAAGTAGCAGAAATTTGACTTGCATATAAGTACCACATAATTCAAAAAGGTTATCCGAGGGCTATGAAACGCCATCAACACTGTATTTAACCTTTTTGTCATCAAGAATTTGTAAATCAAAAAGATTGTGAATATATAAAAAGTATTTTACAACCATTTGGCACACTAATATCATTGTAAAAATGAAAATTCTAAATCACATACAAAGCTTCTAACCCATGCTACATTGCACTCCATAGAGTGCACTAATGTAGCAAATAAATGAGCAAAGTTGAAATGATAAATATCACTTGCAGCATGCTTTCTAAGAACATGACTTACAAGTAGGAAGCAGGGAGACTTAACCTTGAGGACCTGCCGAGATCCTATATGTAAAAACTATATATAATGCCCAATGCTTTTCTTTTGTTGACCTCATTTTATCTTCAATAATAAATATGAAAAGGACAATTTAAAGTTAAAACTGTAATTTCAAATTCATTAATGCTTTCACTAAAACTATTTTTCCATTCTTTTGAATTTATTGAAACTACTTCAACATCATAGAATGATCTAAGATCTCTGTGAGTTATTTGTACAAATTAGATTACCACAAGCTTGCACAGCATATACACGAGTCTATTTACCTGCGTTATAAGTATCGGTGTATGTATCTGCCTTGTTGGGTTCAAAATGATTTCAGATGAGTTGAACCATTTCCATCTGTTTGACTGTTACAAACTACTCTGCATCATGGGGAATTGAGAAGCAAAACATATAGCATGATATATATATAATATTCAAGCTTCTTGACCCTCTAGTCTAAATACATGCTTTTCTTATTACTTAAATTCAGTTTGTTCAGAGGATTCAAATTTTTTTAGAAAATATACCCTTTCATTTGATCATTTGAAATTGCTTCCATGTAATATTTGTAATGGATGCATAAAAACTGTAGAAATGGCATCACATGGTGTTTTCACACATACTGTATAATATTGGTGAAAATCAGCTAATGATTAAAGCTTTCTGTTTCAGTCCTTTCTTTTTTAAAAAAATACCTTCTGTTCAAAGGCATCTTCACGATCACATGATGGGTGTCTTATGAATCACGGCAGGCAATCAAGTTGAAACTCACTTCCTGGCACATTTAGTTAATGCAGCCCTATGTCCACACCACTTGAGACAGGACAGAGCCTGGAGCCCTCACTACCTTGTCTCCTAAACCAAGAAGCAGCCAGGGGCAGAATAACTTTCACCTCTTCTTAATATCTGCCCACCATAGGGGATAGAATGAAGGGTTAAGGTCCATAAAGCCTCGTGCACGATAACAGGAATGTCATTAAGCTTCTAGAGGATCCTAGGAAGATCACCATATCAATGCCCACTAGTATTCACCACTTTGAGACTACAGGGTGAACTGTCCGCCCTTCGGGTGTAATCTTCTTCTATACCAAAAGTTCCATTTTTCATCATATAAAACCCCCAAGGCTCATGAACCATAGCACACAATTTCCACTTCTGTGGATATACTATGGCCCTTCATTAAAATGAGGTTTGCTTCTAATAAGAAATACTTTTTAAATAGATGAGATTATGTTTTAGTCATTTGATTTCAAACCTAGAAAGACCCAACTTTGTTTCAATCTTTCTTGATCAATAATGGTTTTGATTGTTTTAAAAATACAGATTCAAATATCTCTGGAATGTTTAGGTATTTTTATATGTTAGTACTTTAAATATAGTTTAATCACTTTATGATAAACTAGGATGTCATTCTTAATAATCATGAATACATTAAAAATCAAAATAGGAAACAAAGGCAAGTTAGACAGGTACAAAAATAAATCATCTTTGCAACACAGAACTCATTGTTCAGTATAAGTTTTGATACATACAAGAAGAAATATAAGAGAGCACAAAGAAATTATGGTACTGATGGGCTTGGTGCTAAAAGCATTGGTAATAATAATAATAAGCTAGTGTAAAAAATGAATAAAAAATCAAAACAGATTTTGATAGTTTCTCATTATATTCCATACCCTATTAACTTTATACTATAAATTAAAGATAAATCAACAATTAAAAATTTTCTATAGCATGGAAGAATAATTGCTTGTTGCTTTACCTTTTCCTTTAATACCCACTTCTATTGTTGTAGAATTTTATCATTTTATAAATTCTATCATTTATAAAAGCTACTGAACGTTCACTTTTAACGATGAAGTTTGGGAATTTACCAAGAGCAAGCCAATAAATGAACAAATTTGTTGCAGCTAACTTTGAAGGTAATAACAGAAATTATTATACAGCCATTCTGAAAAATGTATTCATATGAAAAATTGTATTCATCACTTCATTTAATATTTTTGAAAAAAAATTGGAGATAAATTATTTTTATTGAACTAAGTAGTTAAAGCAACATTTTTAGCCCCTTTTATCACTATTCCTGACTCTGAACACATTCCTTCTTGCCTTAACTGGCAACTTGCCATGGGTTTTCAGTCCCCCAGTGAAAGTTGCTTAGGGAAGAACATTAATTTTTTTGAATTCACTAGGGTGTCATTTGGCAAATTACTGTGTATGAGCAATAAATCAAAGTTTGAAGATACATTAAGGAATCTCTATGTTTATTCTTTTGCTTTCTAATAAATTAGAAACTTATTACATTTCACAAGTGCATGCGTATTTTCATATTATTAATACTGTGGCTATAAAATGATAGATAAAGTATTGTGTTACAATCTCCTCTTTTTGAATGCTTACAGAAGCATATATGGTATGCATCTGTACTTTAAACCATGACACATGTCTTTGGATTGCATATGAAACTGAACAATAATCCCATTTGCAAAGGGGAAAGTGATTTTTGTGCTCTTTCTTTATGATCTATTAAGTTTTCTTTTTTTTTTTTTTTTTTGGTTTTTTCGAGACAGGGTTTCTCTGTAGCTTTGGAGCCTGTCCTGGAACTCCCTTTGTAGACCAAGCTGGCCTCGAACTCCCAGAGATCCGCCTGCCTCTGCCTCCCAAGTGCTGGGATTAAAGGCGTGCGCCACCACCGCCCGGCTGCAACAATTAAGTTTTCAAATAACAATAAAGTTTTGGGGATAGGAAGATGGCTCAAAAGTTAGGAGGACTTTGTTGTCTTTCAGAGGGTCTGGGTTTGGTTTCCAGCACCCTCATTATGACTTATAGCTGTGTGCAACTACAGTTCCTGTGTATCTGACACTGTTTTTTTTTTCTCTCTTATTGGTTCCAAGAATGCATGGGGAGCACACGCAGAGCTGTAGGCAAAACTGTCATATACACATAAAAATAAGTCTTTTAAAGATGTGAAACAGTGACAAGAGTGCCTTCACCACTTGTTTTGTTTTTATGTCAGCATGATATCCTATGGTCATTCGGGGAAAAGGATTATTAACTGAGAAAATGCCTTCAGAGGATTTTCTTGTAGGCAAGTCTGTAAAACATTTCTTTTTAAATGATGATTAATATTGGAGGGCCTAGTTCACTATGGTTGATACCACTGCTGGATATGTGGCTTAGGATAACATAACAAAAGAGGCTGAGCACACCATGAGGTACAAGACAGTAACTAACACTCCTCTTGTGACCTCTGCATCAGTTCCTGCTTCCAGGTTTCTGTCCTGACTTCCCTAGATGATCAGCAAGCTATAAAATGAATGAACTCTTCATTCCTCACGTATTTCTTTTGGCCATGATATTTCACCACTGTCAAAGACACATTAACTAAAATATCACACAAGTAATGAAAAGCAGATATTTATACACCATTTTGAAAACTAAATGTCAATGAACTAGAGCCAATAAGGAAACCCTTCTTTGCTTCTTTGCACAAAGGCCAATAATAAATTTTTGTGACTTAAAATGTTATAAATGAGCACGATAAAGGCTTCAAATTTCATTTCCTATAAAAAGCTTGATTGGAACAAAACTGGGCTTAATCACATATTTATTTTCTAGGTATACTTTTATTCTACAAAAGCACAGCTGAGTAGCTGAAATAGAGACCAAATAGCATTAAATGTTTGCAATGTGGCCATTTATGCATAGGTTTTCTGAACCCTGTTTTAGGATAGAACACATACAATGAAGTAAGATTGAATAGAGTAATCAAATTCAGATTTATTTCTAGGTCAATTATGAAGGTGAAATGGGGGTGTGACTAAGAGAAGAGAAGAGAGCTGTTTTAAAAAGATGGAAAACTGGATCCTAGAATTATTATTGGCATCCTTATGCTATCCTGAAGTCAAGGAAAGAAGATATGCTTGCTTTAAGGGAAACTGTGAATAGACTGAAGAGGAACAAAGCAATGTAGAGAGAGGGGGGGTGAATAGAAGTAAGAGATATCAGAGAGCCAATACTGGAAATGCACTTAAAGTTAATGCCATCTCATCATACCTTTTATTTATTTCAAACTCTACACATAAATAGAATTTAGAAGTGATGAAAAATTTTGTTGCACTTTGAGTATGAAATGCCCTTTTCCCCAGGCTCATGGTTTCGAACATTTGATCCATAGCTGATGGTGCTCTTTGGGAGGTTGAGGTACCTTTACGAGTGGAGTCTTGGTAAAGGAAATGAATGACTTGGGCAAGTCTTGAGGTTTTATAGCTCAGGTCCTCTTCCTGTTTACACTCTGCATTTTGAGTGCAGAATCAACCTGATCTACTAGTATCCTGAAACAATACTTTGCCTTCCACCATGTTTTCCCTACCATGAGGCACAGCATCACATTGGAACTATTAACCAAATTAAATACTTATTCTTTAAAACTCTTTTATCAAAGAATTTTATCACAGTACAGAAGGGGAACTGAAATACGCTTTGTCATTCTGAAAGAAAAAAAGCAAGGACAGGGCTACCTATAAAACTGTATATGAAGTATTAAAATAATTCATCTCTATTCACAATTCTTAGTTGATGATACCATCCAAACCCATAAGGCAATTTGTTAAGGTTGTAAAAATATAATGCAATAGAAACTCTCACAATTTAAATCTATTGACATGTACATATTTTCATGTTTTCACAATAACCACATCTATGAGCAAACCATACCTAAAGGCCATTGGCAGGTAAACAAACTATGCAAATATTTATTAATTTGGCAAGTCTTTTTGTTTTGGGAGTAATTACAACCATCTGAAAATTAACTATGATGATCTTTCTTGTGATAATGGTGGTTACCTTATGAGTTTTCATAACAGTCTATTAGACCCATATGCCCCAAACTATGATAACATCCAATCCTTTGGGATTCTAGTTTTAATTTCTTAATAATCCTAGGGGATTAAATTGTCCTAGCCTGGCGGATTCCATTCAAGGAATACTTATTTCAAACTCACTATTTTTAAGCTATTGTACACTCTACTGTAGAACACAAAGGAATGTGAAGTCATAGTTCTCTAGGGTATCATAACATAGGTAGGAAGCCAGGCAGGTTTACATTATAACTCAGAAAGAGATAATGCATTAAAAGAGGAAGCCAGAAACAAAATGTCTTCTCTGGTGAGAAGTACAGAAGACTTTATGCAGTATTAGACTCTAGACATAAAAGTAGCCTGATAACATCCTTAATAAGAGTCCCAGCAAAGAGTATTCTTGGAAGACATTATATATTACAGAGACACGACAGTGAAAAGTAGTGTCTACTTCCCTGTCAGGTTCATAAACCATGGCAGGGTCTCAGCTACCAGAATTATTAACAAGCTCCCAAGACGATTCTGATTCATGAGTTCTGCAAACTGTACTTTAAGAATTTTCCTAGGATATTTGTAAAAGGAGACACAGAGAGAGAATGAATATGGAAGAGCAGAAAAATGTGAAAGCTATGTATTTTCTGTTCATTGAAGCAAGACTGTGTGTAAAGAGGAGGTAGAGAAGAAATCAATGTAACACTCAGTGTAGTCAGTGAGTAACTTCTGACTATATATATCTCTATATACGATATTGTTAATCCTATTTATATATTTAACAATATTTTATATATAATAAATATGTATTTATAAATTTAATTTATATACTGTTTATATATAAATATATATAATTAAAACTATTTATATAAAGTTCAAAATTTGACAAAACTCATTGTTAAAAATCAAAATAGTCCTTAGCTATATGGGCACCATTGACAGGCAAATGGGGGTTTATGGGATATAATTAAGGTTCTATTTTTAATTGAAATAATGGAAATTAATTTGTATTATTTTATGTGCTTCTCAGTAATGTATATCACACTTAAATAAAACCTTAAAATTATACTACATAGGAAAAATAACCAAAATTTCTAAAATACTCTTAATAACTTCACAGCAAGATAATATCTTTCAATCCCCTAATAATTGTATGAAATTAAAAAAAAACAAAGCATAGAAGAAATGTTCAATACTATGCTAAAGATAATTTGAGTAGGAAAAAATAACTTACATTTTGAAACAAAATTTTATTAAAAAAACGCTTTTATGTACATAAGTGCTTGGTGTCATGTATATCTATGTACAACACACATGTATTGTTTTCTCATGGGGAAGAAAAGAACACTGAATCCCCTAAAACTGAATTAACAGATGGTTATAAATAGCCATGTCATTTCTGTGAACCAAGCTCAGGTCGTCTAGTACTATGGCACTGAACATTAATATCTACCTCCAACCCTAATGTAGCCTCTGAAGTTAAAGTCATACCTAGTTGTCCATTTAAAATCTATACTAAACTTGCTCAAAATTTCCAAATTAGAATGCCCAAATGAAAATTCTTGCTATATTTTTAAACATTTTCTTAAATATTTGCTATATTAATAAAAGACATATGACAGTTACCATTAAATTCCTTCTTTCTTATACCAATTTTGTTGACGAAAAGTTGAAATTCATTATCAATGTCTTTCCACTATAGGCATTGCATGCAAGATATCATGGACTCTACATTAATAATATAATCCCTGAACTTCTAGTCCTCATCTGTAAGCTACATGCTAAGCACCTGATTTCAGAATCAAATGAAAAGCAAAACTATTTACCATGACTAAGAAATTTTTATCTTAGTGAGGTGCGGCCTACTTCTCTAACCCACCAGCTGTCCACGCTTTATATATACTGCCTCTTTCAATGAATATACTCACTTGCCATTACTCTGAATACTCTGAATTGGTAGTGTTTTTCATTTTATAGTGTTGTTTTCATTATTACTCTAGAAAATCAAAATATATGCCTTTGATATTAGGATCTTTAGCAGATGGAGTAAATAAATAACAGTGGATAGAGAAAAATAACTTCCCAGAGCACCATTGTCTATATAAATGAAGAAACTGCTAATACAATGAAAATTACCACAAACTATTGTTGTGGAATGTTTTTTTCCCAGATATTTGTTTTATGCTGTGGAATATTTGTTTATCTCTGTGAAGCTGTGTTACCTTGCCTGTCTATAACACCTGATTGACCTAATAACATGCTGAATGGCCAATAGCCAGGCAAGAGAAAGGATGGGTGGGGCTGGCATGAAGAGAGAGTAAATATAAGGATAAATCTGGGAAGAAAAGTTTGAGGAGTAAATGAAGGAGAAGAGGAGAACTCAGTAGTCCAACCACCCAGCTACATAGCAAAATACGGAGTAAGAAGAAAAGAAAAGATACACAAAAATAGAGAAAAATAAAAACCCAGAAGCAAAACGTAAATGGGACAATTAAAGAAAACCTGACAAGAAGCAGGCCAAACTAAGGTGAGGAATTCATAAGAAAGAATAAGCCTCTGTGTATTTATTTGGGACCTGGGTAGTGGACCCCCAAAAGATTGAAGAGTAAAGAACAAAGTATAAAGAGTAAGAACAACTAACTCCAAACTTCCTATCCTAACCCCAGGAAGATTAGCAGGCATGGCAAAGATAGGAATTTGAAGGCAAATTTTACTTCATTTACTGACAAACTTTGCTTCATTGGTTTCACCAATATGTTTCTATTACCACAGTTTGTCATTCCCGAGAGTCCAAATCCTTTTAATTTGTCTTGTTCCTTCTTTATATACTCAAATTTCCTTCTTCAGAGGCTACATATAATGCCAAATTACTAATCACCCTTTGGGTTACTCAACCCTAAATTTGTACCTGATGTTGCATACTGTATATGTTAACAATCTTCTTCTTTGTCTATTTCTTGTTAATTTATAGTTTTCCATTCAAATTTTAATGGAGGAATCTGGTATTTAAGGAGAAGAGACACTCCTCCCCTTATGGCAAGTAACTGACATTGTTTTCATATACTTGTCCGTTTAAATACTAAAACTTATAAAATATTTTTTAACAATTTAACTCTAGATGTTTATCTAGTCCACATCTCATGTTTTCCTTCACCTTAAGTGGTTTTAGGGATATTTTAATTTTTATTTCTGTTTCTTATTGGAAAATATAATGCTCTCTAGTGGATGCTATGACGTATTTATTGAGTGCTGAGTTTGAGTACTAATGTATAATAAAACAAGACTTAGAATGGAGCTCTAGTAGTGCAATCAGTTTATTATATGAAAAAATGCCATGCATATTTGTTCATCTAATTTACAATGACCAAGTCTACCTGGTGACTACAGAAGCCACCAAACACCAGTAAACTATTCCTTGAAATCTCACAGTATGAAAGAAAACAATATTATAAACTGGACTTAATGCTGATTAAAAAGAAAATATTTTATAACTTTCAAGTGTTGATTCAAAAATAGTAAGAAGATGATAAATGCCTAGTGTTCAGTATAACTCCAGTGAGCTAGTAATGGACTTTGGTACTTATCGGCATAGGGACTTTTAGGACTATAAACAAGGAGAGGACCCTCCTTCTGCAATCACAGTGTTTTGTAATTACAGATAAAAGCTGGTCAGCATTTCCATTTAAAGAACTTAACTCAGCTGTTAAATGTCCATTAGCCTAATATATGGTTTATAATATCTTAGCTTAGCTTCTTATAAAACAACTAATTAGAGATTAATGAGATTTTTCAAATAAAATTATGTAAATACCACAAAAACATCACTTCAAGTGTGATCATTTTTAAAACAATTAAATTACATTCATTTTTGAATTTTCTATTTGTATGAATTATTTGTGAAGGGTCTAAGAAGAATGAGAGTATTATTTAGTAATAAGCATCAAGTTGCTATGAGGAAGTATAATACCAAAATTATTGTGGCAGATTGTGAGAAACTTCTCAGATACTTCATTAATGAACTTGCCCAAGGAGATAAGGTATTGCTGACAAGAGGTACAGCTCTCAATTCGTACATGGGTTTACTTAATTGCAGAGAACACTATGACTAGGGCTCTGGACTTATTGGAGATGCTATGGATATTCATGATGAATATAGAAATATGAAGGACCATTTACTTATATCAACCCAATTTCAGACCACTGTTGCACCATTCAAATCTCTAAATTACCCAAGTCACTCAGAGATTTTAGAAAAAGATCTCTAGAGATGGTTTATGACATTGCATTCATTCAGAAAGGCTACCTTGGTAGGGTTCAACTGGAGACTGACATAAGTCTTAAAAAGTTCTCCATGACTTTCTGAATATGAGAAAATAGGTAGTCTTGAGAGACTAAATACCAAGGCTAAATCTCACCCATCTCCTTAACTTTAAAGGAGACACTCATCTTGTATGAGAGTGCCTAGAATATTTCCTCATTTATCTTTATATATACATGTGTATGCGGGTATAATACTAGGTAAGAAGAAGAGGCAATAAACTAGGATTGGGGGAGCATGGAAGGAGTTGAAGAGGGGTAGGGCATGATAAAAATTCAGTAATCATGAATGAAATTCTTTTAAAAATTAACTTTTATGTAAGAAATGGCTGGCCTGCATCAAACACAGCTTTTTTTCTTTATCCACTTATGCTTCCTATTCTCCTCACCTTATATTAGAGTCTGGGGGAAATTCCTCAATAAATATCATAAAAATTAAACTCCATCTTAGAGTCTGCTTTATAGAGATTCCAACCTGTAATACTCTATTCAGTATTTCAAAGAAATCAAGAATTTTAGAATATTTCTTTTTTTCTTTTTGTCTGCCAAAATTTGTATTTATCCCTAACTGAAGATGCCCCACAATTTGTTTGTTTATGTTATTTCTCTTTGAAAATATATAACATGGTAAGAGAAAGAATCAAAAACATCCCTACCAAGTCATTCCATCTTTTCAAAACAACTCCAGCATTCAGTCAGGTTTAATGCATTCTATTTTTGTTAAATCTGAAGAAAGGGTCCTTATAATACTTCCACTTCTTTCCTTTATGCAACTTTTTAAATAAAGATTATTCATTAATTTCATTTCTCAAAAAGTACTCCTTCCTAGTGACATACATCCTTCTGTTAATTTTCCTATGCCATAGTAAATATTATGATGTAAATAAACTCTTAAAACTATTTCACCTTTCAAAAGCTCCATTAAAATTGAACACCTAACAATCTCTTACAGCCACACTTTTTCTATTTGTGTGATGAAAGCTCCATGTGAGCTAGATAGTTCCTTTAATGTCATTATTTTTAATTTGTAGCATCTCTACATAGTACAATAAATAATAGAGCTTTATAGGAACTAACATCAGACAAGAGAAAAACAAAATTCTAAGACTATGTTCCTAAGGGTTTTCTAATTCAGCTAACTGAATATTTTGAAAGCATTTATTTTTTATTTTTAAAATTTAATAGACTTTTTTTGTAAAACATACCAATTCATGTTCCCACTCCCTCCTATGCCCTCCACACAACATCTCACCCCACCCCCATCTAATCCTCAGAGAGAGTAAGGCACATTGCTTTGTGGAAGGTCCAAGGTCATACGCTGAGCAAGGTAAACATCCAAAGAAAACAGGATCCTAAAAAGCTAGTATTTGCAGTAGGGATAAATCCTGGTGCCATTGCCAGTGGCCCCTTAGTCTGTTCCAGCTATGCAACTGTCAATCACATTCAGAGGGACTAGCTTGGTCCTATGCTTGTTCTTTCCCAGTTTGGCTAATGTTGGTGAGCTCCCATTAGCTCAGGGAAACTGTTTCAGTGGGTGAACCCATCATGGTCTTGACCTCTTTGCTCATATTCTCATTCCTTCCACTCTTCAACTGGACTTTTGGAGGTCAGTCCAGTGCTCTCGTGTGGTTCTCTGCCGCTGTTTCCATTAGTTGTGTGATGAAGGTACTATGGTGATATTTAAGACAATCATCAGTCTGACTACAGGGCAAGTCAAGATCGGGTCTCCTCTCCTCTATTGCTTAGGGTCATAGGCAGGGTCATCCTTGTGGATTCCTGGGAATTTCTCAAGAGCTAGGCTTCTGCTAATCCTATAATCACTCCCTCAATCAAAATATCTCTTTCCTTGCTCTCAGCTCTGCCCCTTCTCCATCTAGAATATCCCATTCCCTCAAGTTCTCCTCAACCCTCCCTTTCTCCCCTCTTCTTCCACTTGTACCCTACCTTCTCCCCACACCCCCATGCTCCCAATTTTTTTTTTTTTTAGGCAATCTTGTCTGTTTCCAATTTCCAGGTGGGTCGATATATGTTTTTCATTGGGTTCACCTTATTACTTAGCTTCTCTAGGATCATGAACTATAGGCTCAATGTCCTTTGTTTATAACTAGTATCCACTTATGAGTGAGTACATACCATATTCATCTTTTTGGGCCTGGGTTACCTCACTCAGGATAGTGTAATTTCATCCATTTGCATAAAAATTCAAGATGTCATTGTTTTTTACCACTGAGTAGTACTCTAATGTGTAAATGTGCCACATTTTTTTTTTATCCATTCTCCTATTGAAGGGCATCTATGTTGTTTCCAGGTTCTGGCTATTACAAATAATGCTGCTATGAACATAGTTGAACAAATGCTTTAGTAGTATGATTCAAGACCTTTTGGATATATGCGGGATACTGAGGTAAGTTGATTTGTAATTTTCTGTAAAACCGACATATTGATTTCCAAAATTGTACAAGTTTGCATTTCCACTAGCAATGGATGAGTGTTCCCCTTACTTCACATACTCTCCAGCTTACGCTATCAGTGTTTTTTATCTTAGCCATTCTGACAGGTGTAAGATGGTATCTCATTAAGGATAAGGGAATGCCATAAATAACTAACATCTGATTATATATTTTGACCCACTCAACTCTCAGTGGGATGAGTGTATCATACCCTCTCAATGCCCATGGTTCTATACAGAAGAGGGAAAGGAAAGATTTTAAGAGTGCATTGCCCACCCCCAGCATGGGGGAATTGTCAAGGAAACAGTGTTTTCCAAACAGAGGACTGACACACATATGACTTCACAGAGAGTAGGAAAGAATACACAAGAACTGCACAGATTCAAACCAGACAAAACCCTAGCCCTGAGAAGTGGAAGTAGACACAAAGACCTGATTCTTAACCTAGAAGATATTTGAAATTGACCAGGAAGCAGAAGTGGACACATGCCCACATCCCTAACTCAGTCAGAAGTCATCTCCAATTGATAACCATTTTCAAATGAAAAAGTAGTTTTCTCCGAGGGAGCCTCACTGGGAAACAAACCACTCTTAAGGGTAGTCCCCATCTGCAACAGTAGATGGCCAACACAAAGTTAACTCAATGACTGACACAAAATGAATTCAACAGCATCTTTAGACACCCTGCATCATTATGGTAAATCAGGGCATGTTTTAAACCTTACAGATTCTTTGCATATACATTATGGCTTTCAGTTTTGTGTTTTCATATGATTCCTATGTGTACAAACGTGAGTGTCTCTGTGTCTATTTTTATTTTTTGTTCTTTTCTTTTGTCTCTTTTTCTTGTTTATTTGTTTTTTTCCTATTCCAATTTGTTTGCTTTTTATTTATCTTATTTTACTTTTTTTTGTGTTTTTTAGATGCCTCTTCATTTTCTAAAGAGAGACAGAAAGGGTATGGATCCATATTGGAGGGGAGATGGGGAGGGATTGGGAGGCATAGGGGAAGGGGAAACCATGATCAGAATACAATGTATGAAAAAATACTTTTAATAAAATTTAAAAAAGAGATAACAGGGGATATAGTTTTGATGCATAATGTGAGTACATTCAATGACATTCATATTATATGGTAAGGATAAAACATACTAATACCAATAGGATATGCTACTTGATGGTTTCAGGAGTACTCAGAAAATTTACCTCCTTGATGCTATTTATCACAAAAGCAACCTGGTAAGACATGTGATAGCACACTGTAATTGACATGTTTATCTGTGTGTCTCACTAATTCAATTAAGATTTATTTTTCAGGCCAGTAGATTGACCTCATTTTAATTCATAATGTTTTGAAAGAAATGCTTCTGTAATTAGAATAAATACTTGAGTGGAAAATGAAACTAAGGAGAAATTTGCCTCAGGACACTCTTGTTTTAGACATGAAACTCTGTGAATGAATTCGTTTATGATATTTTTCTCAAAAATACACAAATAAACCAGTACAGCTTAATTATGTTATGTAGATATTTTATTCCTTGGAGTCAGTTTTGAACTTTTTACTTTATCTATTTATTTAAATTCATTTTTTTTTTTTTTCTGAGAAGGTCTGACTAGGTTGCTCTAGCTATCCTTGAACCCACTATGTAGACAAGGCTGGCCTTAAATTCTCAGTGATCTGCCTCTCTCTGTCTCCTGAATGCTAGAATTAAAAGCATGTGGCACTCTACCCATTGAGATTTTTATTTAAAAAAAATTATAAGTTGACAGTACCATGTAAAAGGCTCTTGCCTAAAATGGTTACCATTTGCTTCCCAATGATGATGAAAGAGCATAATGTAACATCAAACATTGATTTACAACGTCTGATTATGGAGTAATTATTATTAAAGAACTGCTATAATTTGATCTTAAATGTCCCCCAAAGGCCCATATATCATGAGCTTTAGTCTCCAGTCCAACTATAAGGTGGAGGTTTTAAAATGTATACATTAGTGGTGGGTTGAAGTCACTAAAGAGGTACCCTTGAAGTCAATCATGGGGCCCTAAACCCTTCATTTTCTTACCTTTAGCACTCCATCCATTAATGACTGTTCTAAATTCTTTGCCATGCTTTGATGACTTCTCATAAGTACAAAACAGAGGAGCTAACCAGTCACAGGAAAGGGTTAAAACATTCAGCCAACATAAACCTTTTATCCCTTACAAGTAGATTATTTTTACTACTTCGCTACAGTAACAGAACTTACTGTTTTTTTTTCTCTCTCAGCTTACCTACAGTGAGTTGAATGCTATACCTACGATAAAGAAGAGAAGGGATTTTGACAATAGTTCTTATAAGAACTTTACAAAAATGAAAGTTAAGTTAGGAAAGCTGTCATTGAAGCATTAATTCAGGAGTTCGTTTTTTTTAGGGGGGGGGGATTCCTCTCAATTACAACTGGAAGAATGCTGCATAAACTTACTTCTAACACATATTTCTGTATCTTATTAACTATTGGCCTTTAACTCAAGATCTTATAGGATTACTAAGAGATCCATATAGATGTGAAATTTTAATAAAATATACAAATGAATATAAAAATGTCACCATATTCTGGATATTAAAACATAATTCTGCTTTTCTCCTTATTGATATATGGCATTATATACTGAATTTTTGTCATGGTTTTAATTTCCTCTTAATGTAAATCAATTAGACATGGAACTTCATAGCTGATTCGTTAAGATTGCCGATTGCCTCTGAGGAAGTAAGCGTCTTGATCTATAGCCACAAGTGGGGTAAGCTCAGTTATGAGTGAAGGACAATTCAAACTCTATTGTTCCATTGTTTCTGACCATGAAATTAGAGTTAGTGTTCAAATCCTAAAACATCTCAAAGTGAAATCAGACGTGATCAGGAGTACTCAGTGGGTACATCTGTAGATTTGAAAGTAAAATCAGTTTCTCCAATGATTCAGACACAGTAAGATATTTAGTCACTTGAAGGGTAGAACACGTTCTGTAACTGAGAATATTGGGGATTGGAAATTATTATTAATTTTAGCCTTTGTCTGGTGGGATAATATAAATGAGACCAAAATTCAGTGTAGAAAAATAAACCATAATAAATAATGATATAACAATAAATAGGTTGCAAAGAAGGCATTGGTGGAGAGAGTAGTCAAGCACCCTCTCTTATCTGTCTGCTCCTATAGTGACTTCCGCCAACAGATATTGCAAGAGTGAAATATGCTCTCATTTACTTCTGATCAGATAGCCAGTAAATAGTTTTATTTTGGCTTTCAACTCAAGCCCTCATCTTTCCCTTACATTCTTTATCTTCTCAGGCACAGTGTGAAAACATTGGTAAAATACCAAGATAAATTTAATAGAATATCCCTGTAGGTAAAACATTACTGATAGATAAAATAGTAGTGATAGGAAAAATAATATTTTAGCTTTTGAAATGACAATCTCCAATTTTTAAATTTCAATTACATACATCAAACACCACATCAATGAAATATAAGAAAAATTCTTTAAGCATCATGAAAAAGTATATAAGGTTTTTCAAAGATAAACAGTTTGATTACAAAGCATTCATGGTATAAGAAAGCAGTTTTCCTTAGTTACAGAGTAAGTAAATATTGTAGCTAAATCCTAAAATATCAACAAGAAATAATGGAAGCTTTAGAAACCAATTCTCTGAAAATATCCCTACTTACAATCCTCAAAGGTCTGCTTAAACTATCTTTTGGCAGTTTCAATCTTGACAGATAATCTATTGCCTGAACGCTGAAGCCAACAGATTTCTCAAGTTTAAAACATTTAAAAAATGCTCATACATAATGCACATATTGAAAAATAAATAGTTAATCAAGCTATTAAAGCATACACTTGAAAATAAATTATGAAAACATCATCAGCTCTGTTGTTTAAACACATAATACAAAATACAGATTATCAATTTAAAATTCCATATAGTGATGAAATAGAGTGCTGAGAAAAAGTCAAAGCAAGACAATAAGGCAATGAGTAAAAACATTTATAAAAATTTCTGAAAGCTGGTAAGGAACATACTAATGACTATAGAGGATTAGAGTTTATTTGCATTCATGAATGGTAATTGTCTTTAAAAGAGCTAACACATAAATCACATATTTTATTAGATTCTATGAGAAACATTAATGTTCATTATTTATTTATTTTAATAATTTCTTTAAGAGTCTATGTACTAAAGAGAATTCTGTTCATTAATTTTTCTTATTTTAGGAAACATAAGAGTGCCTCTGGGATAATTTAAGGGGAAGGCTGCTCTTATTCTTAAGGAGGGCTTGGGAGACAATTCTTTTAACAACTAAGCAAGCAAGAAAACAAAAAGCACAAGCAAGACCTAATTACATAACTAATTACTTAACAATACAGTCAAAATAGTTATTTTACAATATTTTGGCATCTTTATATACTTTTTATATATTTTATTCATTCACTTCATTTCTCAAAATGTAGGTATTTATTTTAGAGGGATTTCCCCTGTCTATGAGGTATTATAAAATGCATATTCCATTGACTGGCTCATTCTGTTTTGGGGATGAGTTGTATTTATTTGTGTGATTGTGGGTGCCACAGATTGCTGTCAGGTGGCTTCCTCTATTTCTCTTCATTTTATAATTGAAATCAGGCAGTGTCTCTCACTGAAACTGGGCCTCATTGATTGGCTTAGTGAGGCTGACTGGCCAATGAACTTCCGATACCCTCATTTCTCTGCCTTTCCTACAAGCACACACTGAGAGCTTTGCTTTTCTGTAGGTGCAGAGGATCTAAATACAGGTCTTCATTCTTGTGCAACTGTCACTTTATTGATAAAACATCTTCCCAGCCTTTATGTCCTCATTCTTGATAGTTAGAAAGTATACAAAAAAAAGGATAAAAAGAGTGGAAATAATCTTATTTTACTAATCATTAATCTTCATGCTAAAGTTCACTAAAGCCGGGCGGTGGTGGCGCACGCCTTTAATCCCAGCACTCGGGAGGCAGAGGCAGGCGGATCTCTGTGAGTTCGAGACCAGCCTGGTCTACAAGAGCTAGTTCCAGGACAGGCTCCAAAACCACAGAGAAACCCTGTCTCGAAAAACCAAAAAAAAATAAAAAAATAAAAAAAATAAAGTTCACTAAAACTGAGACAAATGTGAGTATAGTCAATTCAATATGCATATTTCTACTTTCTTAGAAAACTACTTATAATTCATACTAAAATTTGGATATTTGATTCATTAAAAGGCCCATGAAGTGGAGGCTTGATTCTCGGAGAGGTGTTAGTTGGGAACTGGGAAATCAATACAAAGCAGGACATAAGTGGAAGTTACCATCCAGTCTCTCTCACTCAGTCTTTGTTGTTTCATTTCTGCCCATGGAATGAACAGCCCTTCTGTGTTACTACTGCCATAAGGGGCTTCATCACAGTCCCCAAAGTGACTCGGTCAAATGATTATAGACTGAAGTCCCTAAACTATGAGCCTACATAAGTTGTTAACTTTAGGATAAAATTTTATTAGTATAGTGGAAAAGTGACTCAGAAAATTGAAACAAAGAAATTAGGTCTTTACCCAGACTATATATCCGCTGATATGTTTAAGGCTTTTGAATTGGTGTGCAATAAAGTCTTTGGAACTAATTGGAGAAGTTGTCTAGAAAAAGCCTTGGACACTGTAAGTACGGTTTAAAAGGAGGCTACACTGAGGGCTCAGAAGGACTGAATTCTGATAAGATTGCCAACAGGAAAACTGACACTGATTTTATGATTTCTGATGGAAAATAGCATTTTACTGATAGTGACACTAAAGGTCATCATTAATTTTTATTGCAAAGAATTGGAATTCATTTTGACCATGTCTTGTTAATTTGTGAAGTTGGAGGCCAAATGTCAAAGACTAGTTTACTTAGGATCGATGATATAAATATTGCCTATATTTTAATTTAGCCAAAGTTATATTGAGAATTTGAAATGAAGAGGAATGGAGCAGAGCAGAAGTATTTGACAGGCATGGAAGGAGAAGTCATTGACATAGACAGAAAGAAGTCAAGTACTTTGTATAAGGTGTGAGGAGAAGAAAAAGCCCAGAGTGTGTGAAGTCCCAACTGAATGTGATTTACACAAGGTTTCTTTCCATTGCTGTGGAACATTATTTTAACTAGGAAAGGATATGCAACATTTGTTTTTGTTGTCAAATGTTACTTTAATGGTATAAATTTATGTTACATTTGTTCTGCTATCTTTGTTAACAATGTAAATTTATGCAACATTTGTTTCATTATGAAAAGATGTGTTGTTGTTTCACCTTGCCTGCCTAAGGTAATTAATTCGTCTAATAAAAAGCTGCATAGCCAATAACTAGGCATTAAATGGATAGGTGGGTGTTTCAGGCAGAGAAAATAAATAGGAGGAGAAATCTAGGTTGGAGAAAGATGAGAAAAGAAAGAGGAGAGAACATGGGAGAAAGAGAATATGCCCCAGGCCAGAATCCATGTAGCCACCATCTAGACATGAGAAGCAGTGAAAGTAAGACACACAGAAGTTAAGAAAGGTTAAAAAGTTAGAGGCACAATATAGATGAAGAGAAACAATATAAAATCCAAGATAAGGTTGGGCATTCATAACTAATATTAAGTTTCTGTGTCATGGTTGGTTGGCGGCCCCAAAAAAGAAAAAAGAGTGGTACAGGCCATATCAAATACCAATGTTTCAGGCTGATAAGGAATTACCAAATAACTCTCCAAGCATCCGTGAGGCTCAGGGAGAGGGCAAACCATCCCTCTTGGAACCAGTGTGAATGTTGGTACTTTGTACAGAAAATACCCTTTGTAGCTTTCTCCCCTCCACCACAGGTATTTATCCCTTGAATACTTTTCCCCTACATAGACTGCTTCTATTGGGGATTAGCTAGACCTGACTCCTTGATTCAGGTGTATATCATAAGCCATACTCCTTGTTAAGTTGTATAAAATAAACACACTTATCTATAGGAAAAAACACAGCTTCTCCATCAAAAAGTCCAGTCCACCAGATCACAGATGTTCTGTGTCTGTGTGCCTTTAATTTCTTTCTTTTATTCCCTTGATATCCTTAGTGAGAATTCTGGAATCCAAGTTGTGCAAGGACTCAGGGAGGTCCAGAGGATCCATGATGCCTCAGAGGCTTCGCAGGAATTTTCAGTTGCCCAACACATGCCCAAAGGTTTACAAAGGCACCTTTGCTATAAGGACTCTCTATTGAGAGAGATAAGAACACTTGAGAGCTTTGTATTGCCAAAAGTATCTGAGAATTATAACCTCTATTTGTTTGGCAAGGTACTCAGGGAATATTAGAGTTTGGTTCATGTAGTTCCAGGCATAGCCCTTGCCAACAATAGGCCTCTATGTTGGTCAAATTACCTTAGCTCCTCAAAGAAGACAGGGTGATTGAGGCTTCCAAAGATTTTAAAGGAAACCCTGGGAGGGTAGGTGGTAAGTTACAGAGTCGAAGAGTATACATGCAGCCCTTCAGAGTGGTAAGTGAAAAATATCTGAATAAAATCAAATCTGCAGGGTTTTAGAACCCAGACCAGTTGATTCTCAGGTCTTGCCCATCTGTAGCTGTATCTCTATTGTTTTTTAAAGTTAATTTTGTACACAGGTCTTATAACCGGGCTAATTATTCAGAAGCTATAAAACATACAAAATATATTAGATATTCATAATCTTTTTACTTGCATGTCTTCCCATATTCTCTAAGCTAAACATTCTTCCCCTAAAATATAATACTCCTTTCCTCTTTGCGGTAGTTTGAATAAAAATGGCCCCATGGTCTTATAGAAGCTGGTACTATTGGGAGCTTTGGCCTTGTTGGAGTGTGTATGGCACTGTGGGAGGAACTGTGCCACTGGAGGCAGGCTTTGATGTTTCATAAGCTCAGGCCAGGCCTTCTGAAACTCAGTTTATTCCTGCGGTGTGTGCATCCAGATGTAGAGTTTCCAGCTCTTTCTCAAGCACCACATCGGCCTGCACGTTGCCATGTTTCTCACCATGAAGAAACCTCTGAAACTGTAAGCAGCCCCAATAACATGTTTTCCTTTGTAAGATTTGCCTCGGGAATTTTGTGTCTTTTCTTAGAAATGGAAACCTGAACTAAGACAGCCTTCTGTAATTAAAGAATAAGCGACAGTCTGACACCTCCATCTACTATAGACAGTTTACCCATCATATGCCATGGAATCATCCATTCAGTGTTCTTAAATCTATAGAAATGAAAGGACCCAACTCTGCCTCTGGAGCTAGGATTCCTTATAGCCCCTGCCACCCTTTACTTCTGTGGCATTAATAAGTCTTCTAATAAATTCATTACCTAAAATGACAGTCTGCTTTAGTGTTCCCCTTAAACTTAAACCGAATCATTTCACATTGACTATCCTACGAAGAAAAAGCAAATATGAATTTGAAAAATCCTGCTGAGGGAAGCTGAAGATGTTTAAATTTTGAGGAGTGCTGGAATAATTGCAACTCTTTGGACTATGGATGCAGAGTAAATATATTTTCACTGTAAGATAAACGTGAAGTTTGTTGATAATGTATATCAAGTTTGGAGATAAAGGTCATTATTTAACTACTTTGATTTTAAATATTCCCCAAATGTTCATGGTTTGGAGGCTTGATACCCAGGGAATTTGTAAAACCTTCAAGAGATAAGACCTAATGGGAGTTGTTTAAGATATAGAAGATTCATTTTGATGGGAACCGTGGTTGTGAAATTTTTCCTCATGTCTTTCTTTCTTTTTCTTTCATTCTTCCTTCCTTCCTTCCTTTCTCTTTCTTTCTTTTGTTCTTTCTTTCTCTCTCTTTCCCTTCCTTCCATCCTTTCTTTCTTTCTTTCTTTCTTTCTTTCTTTCTTTCTTTCTTACTTTCTCTTTCTTTTTTATTCCTATCTTCTTGCCTACCAACAATGAGTTGGCTCTGACTTTCTTTTATAATACTTTCATATAATTAAATGCTTCTTATTAATGTCAATAGCAGCTGAGAGCGTACTGTATGCTTTTCAAATAATATGCCTGTTAATTTTAAAAGGATTAACAACTGCGAAAAGTAAAGAACCACCTCTTACTCATTTTCGCATCCCTCCTATATATTATATATTTAATCATGTTTAATCATCCCAATAAGGCTAACATTACAGATAAAAAAGCTTCAAAATGCACTTAAAGTCACATAACAAAATTTTAGAATGAATATGTAAACGCAAGTCTATCTGAATAAAGAATTCCTGTAAGCACATAGCAGCATATATTTAATGTAGATGTCTTTATGTGTACTGTGAATATGTGCCTCTCTCAGTGGTTGATAAAAAAGCTGGTTCAGACGGTGGCCAGGCAGAGTAGAGCCAGGTGGGAAATCCAAACAAAAATGTGGATAGAAAGTAGGCAGGGTCAGGGAGATTCTATGTAGCCTCTGAAGAAGTAACATAAGAGTACATCACCAGTAAGCCATGGTCATGTGGCAATACACAGATTAGTAGAAATGGGTTAATTTAATTATGAGAAGTAGTCAATAATAAGCCTATGCCATTGGCCAAAAAATTACAATTAATATTAAGCCTCTGAGTAGTTATATTTTAAGTGGTACAGTGACTGGTGCGCAGAGAGACACCGACCCAGGAGGACCAGGCAAGATGGAGAAAAATGTCCAATTACATATGGCACCAAATGTGGGGCAAGTATATCCTTATAAAACTGAAGAAACTTTAAAAATGGGCTTATAAAACACATAGATAAGAATCTCACCATGGAACTCAGGACCACGAGGGGTGCATCCACACACTGAGACAATGGGGATGTTCTATCGGGAACTCACCAAGGCCAGCTGGCCTAGGTCTGAAAAAGCATGGGATAAATCCGGACTAGCTGAACATAGCAGACAATGAGGAATACTGAGAATTCAAGAACAATTGCAGTGGGTTTTTGATCCTACTGCACATACTGGCTTTGTGGGAGCCTAGGCAGTTTGGATGCTCACCTTATGAGACCTGGATAGAGGTGGGCAGTCCTTGGGCTTCCTACATGTCAGGGAACCCTGATTGCTCTTAGAGCAGATGAGGGAGGGGGACTTGATCGGGGGAGGGGGAGGGAAATGGGAAGCGGTTGCGGGGAGGAGGCAGAAATCCTTAATAAATAAATAAATTAAAAAAAATAAATTAAAAAAAATGAAAAAAAAGAAGAATCTCACCATGGTACCACAAAGGAGGCATTTTCTTTTTTTTTTTTTTTTTGATTTTTTTCGAGACATTTTCAAGTCATGAAGAACTCTGTATTACAGATTTAGCTTTTATTCACACAGACAAAAATAAATAAATAATGGTTTATTGGTAGTTTGCTACAAGGTGCTTGGTTTTGGCATGGACCTGCTGCTTCCCAGAGCTCGTAGTAAAAGTACCTCCACAATACTGGAAAGACAAAAGAGAAGGAACCATCTTCCAAGGCTGCTGCCTTGATTCTAGCCATTCCCTCATAAAGTTATAAAAGCTCTCCTGGTCAAAAAAAAAAGATTACAGATGCACAATAAGGACAGATTCAGATATAAAAGACTTTTAAATGGGTCAAAATGTGTTTCTTTTAAAAAAGAAAAAAATAAAAACAGTCATAATTTAAAGCAATAATTTAAAAATTCTTAAAAAGAAATAGAGGAATTATATACACAAATATATGTAACTGTATATATTCTATATAAATATATATACCAGAGCAAATACACACACACACACACACACACACACACACACACACATATATATATATATATATAGACATGTAAATACAGAAAATGTACAGACTCTGGATTATGTACATTATTGTATTTTCTTTGAAATTTTTAACATTAATGAGCTAACTGTTGTGATTTTAGGGGCTACTCAGTTAAGCAACCATGTATATTTTAAAGGTATCTTGACATCAAAATTTAAGTTTAAGAATATGTTGCTTTAGAAAAGAGGTTCTGCTTTTGTTTCCACAGATGAAAACCTGCGGATTCCTTACAGGTTAATATGGTTTGATTGAAAAAAAAAAAAAAAACCCTGAAATGTTTGTCAAGATGCTTTGTTCATAGAAAGCAGGAAAAGTTTGGAGAAACAACATCCATGTTCTCAAGAGTTGGGAGATTATAGATGGTCTTTGGTAATTTGGCAGGTTATGGATGTTTGTTTTATTTAGGTAAATACAAAAATATAGGACAAAAAGACAACTATTAATCTCACATATTTTACATTGACATGAATTTTGGTATAATAATACAAATTTAAAGTTAATTTTATTTCACTGTATATATGCTTCTATTATTGTTTAAAGGACTTTTCTATATTGATACAAATTTAAGGTCAATTTTGCTATGCTACACGCATATTTCTACCCTTGTTTAAGGTATTATGCTTATGCAGCTCATTTAAAAATGTAATAGTCATCTGTAATAGTCAAACTTTGTTAGTTAGGTGTTCTAGATATACAGAGATATATTTCCAATCGATAGGTAATCTTTAAAAATCATCAAAGACCTACACAATATGGAATTTAAAATGTTTTAATAACTTAAAATTCTTTGGATGTGAGATGTCTGCTAATGGTAGCACCTGTTATTTCAAAGAGGATAATGGGCATCGAAGAAACTCATGGAGCTTGTCTTTAATGTGGCAAGGCTAGTCACTTGGGAATGATTCTGTTTTGTCCTAGACTATTTGATTGTATACTATATAAACTGTCATGCTGGACCCATAGGAGAGTGACTGCAGAACTCGAAGATGGGACCTTCAGGATTCTGGCTTCATGGGAGAGTGCCAGACATTCTACAGGACATAGAGGAAAATTATTGACAAACTGCTAATATTGGTAGAACAGTTTCTAATTTACCACTTCACTGAGAGACCTGCCATACACTCTAGGCCTATAGACTAAATATAGGTGCCCCAGTGTTACAGAAATCTGTGGGTAATTGTCCAGGAAGCCAGATATTAATGTCATTTCTCGAGTTTTAAAAGTTGCTTCAAATTCATTTCTAGTTTACTTAGGTAGTATTATATCCTTCTTGGGGCTTTGATGGAATTTAAGACTAGATAGCTATAATTATAGCTTTCCTTAGTTATGATAAACAATAAATTAGATAGGAAACTTTAGATTAACATAGGTAAGAGAGATGATAGAGTATTTTCTTTAATTTTGTCAAATACAAATAGATTAAACATTGTAACTGTAATTCTTGCTTGATACCTGTTTTGTTATATTTAAGTTTTCTATGTTAAAGTTAACTCTTCATTTTTAATTAGACAAAAGTGAGATGATGTGGGATGTCCTCTGTATGCTATAAATATGTGTCTCTCATCTGTTTGATGAATAAAGCTGTTTCGGACCAGTGGCCAGGCAGAACAGAGCTAGATGGAACGTCCAAAGATGTAGAGAGAAAGATGACAGAGTCACCTGAAGAAGTAACATGTCAAGGCATCACTGGTAAGCCACTGCCATGTGAAAATACACAGAAAAATTGTTAGTAGTAGGTAGTAACATGCCTATGCCATTGGCCAATTAATTACAATTAATATTAAGCCTTTGCATGGTTATTTTTTAAGTGGTTTTGGGTATTGGCAGGTGGAGAGAAACCAGTTTCTGTGGGATCAGGTGAGATGGAGAAACATCTCTATTTACACATATTGACTTGCAAGAACTCAAATTAATGCTCAAGAGCCACTCATGCTCATCAGTCAGCAAAAGAATTTGAAACATGCAAATTATTTGTTTTTAATTTTAAATATTCAGGAATATTTATTAACAATCAGCAATGTGGGCTCATGTATATTACAAAGAAAATTTTAGAAACCAATGCAAAAAAGAGGAAAATAAAAACAAGGCTCTCAAATGTGTTATGAACAGTGAAAGGCATATACACAATAACTGCAAGAACAACAGTAAAACTGTTACCCTGTCAGAAAGAAAAATAAAAGAACTAAACTTGTATATGTTTCCTTGGAGAGACAAGGTCCAGGACAGGTAAGAGTATGATATCCATATTCTTCATAGGACTTATTAGATAACTGAATGCATCTTTTAAAACAAGAACATACATCCAGTTACCCATGTATAAACCAATAAACAATTATCAAAACAAGGAGGCTTTCCTCAAATTCTACTTCAAATCCAAATGATTGATCATATACTTGTCATTGATTTTCTATAATAAGGTATTCTATGTTTATAGCATATCCATCTATGACTGTAAAAATGTGATAGAAAGATAATAGTTATGGCTTCAATAGCAATGTGCTTGCTTGGCATTAAAAACAAAACTGTTTTTTTAAAGAGAATTTAGAAATAGTCATTTAAATGAGTTTTATTAATGGTTATTTATAAAAATGAAATCTTCAAATAAATAGTTCCAAAAGAAGCTAGAAATATAAAACCATATCCCTATAAAAAGAAAAAATTATAAATACCTTATTTATACATACACATATAATAAATGACTTCTTAATACTGACATAATACTCAGTACTATAGAAATTATTTGAACATATCACATAATTAAGTCATATAAACGAGGTCTTTTTCTGTTTATCATCAAAGAGTAATTTTTTTCCCAGTGACTCTCAGAAAATGCTGGATAAAAGGCTAGAAATATCTGTCTTATTTAGGACTTCTATTGCTGTGAAGATTTACCATGAATGCAGGGACTCTTATTAAGGAAAACATTTAATTGGGTCTTTTTTACATTTCATAACTTTAGTACATTGTCAAGCATTGCAGCATGCAGGCACAAATGGTATTGGAGAGGTAGCTGAATGTTCTATATCTGGATCTGAAGACAGCAGGAAAAAAATTGAGTCACACTAGCCTTATTTGAGCTTCTGAGACCTCAAAACCTTGCCCAGTAATACATTTCATCCAACAACACCACACCTACTCCAATGTGGCCACACCTCCCAATAGTGTCTGAACCTAAAAGCTATGTGGCCATTTTCATTCAAATCACCCCATTCCACTCCCTGTGCCTCTTAGACTTATAGCTATATCATAATGCAAAATGCATTTAGTTCATCTTCAAAAGAGCCTACAGTCAATACTAGTCTCAACATTGCTTAAAAGTTCAAAGTCTCTTCTGAAACTCATACCATCTCTTAATTGTAATCCCCTGTAAAATCAAGAAAAAGTAGATCACAAACTTCTATCATATGATGGCACAGTGTATGTTAGTGTGTATAGGTATGTGTATATGTGTGTGTAGATAGATAGATAGATAGATAGATAGATAGATAGATAGAGAGATAGAGAGATAGAGAGATAGAGAGATAGATAGAGATCGATTGTTTGGGCAAAATCCAAACTCTGTATTTCCATGTCTCTTGTCAAAGTACTCTTTAGATCTCCAATTCCTTTCAGCTTTGTTGACTGAAATATACTTCTTTCTCTTTGACTGGTTCCGCCCCCTGTCAGCAAGTTTCCTCAGCAGCTAGCTATTGCATTACTATGACATTTCCACCATTTTGGTGTCTCCAAGTTAATCCCGGCTTCACCTTCTCAGATTCACACACAATGGCCTCTCTAGGCTTCCATGCAGGGATACCCTTGACATATTCTTGACCTCATCAGTATTCTTTAGACACTGAATGAGATCCCATAACCCCTTCCTTCTATCCATGACTCTAAAGTCAGATCACAAGGCCAAAGCTCTCAAGTTTTGCTGCTTGCTAAGGCTGGAACATGGCCCCCCTCACTCAATTACCACCTCTTTTTTTATGGTTTCCTTCAATTTAAGCTTAGCTGGCTGAAACTTTATGTGTGATCTCAAACTCACAGATCTACCTCCCTCTGCCTCTGGAGTGCAAGGATAAAAGGTATGTACCATTTTTTTAACATTAATTTTTTTCTTTAATCTGTTTTCACAAGTTGGAGTCTTAGCTGGGTAGGATCTTGCCCTGAGTTCACCATCCATTTTGTTCCATTTAACACTAGAATTTTATCAATTGTCCTTGAACACAGTATTTAGCTCCATTCAATTCTCAGTTTTTCCCTTTTCTCCTCAAATTGTACATTTTGTAACTTTCCTTGCTATGCCTGCTCCTTTTCATTATAGATCTGCATACAGTTCACACTAGACTATTTTGAAATCCCCGCTCCAAGCATAATTAATCAGAAACTCTTCAGTTTATCCTTAAGGAAGTTTTTTTTTTTTTGGCAGGTGGGGCAAGAGACGCTGGCAGAAAGCTGCCACATTTTTTTTTACATAAATATCACTAGAATAGTCTCTAGGCTCATATTAATATTCTTCTCTTCTGAAACCTTTTGAACTTTGCCTTCACAGTTCAAATCACTCTCTGCTATAAACTGGTTTCATGGCAACAAGTTTAACATCACAACACTGAAAGAACACATTTATAAATTGAAAATAATTAAATATTAATTAAAACTAAAAATATTCAAGTAATATGCACTTAAAGAAGGAAATCAAAGGGTCTCATAGATTATGATTATATATTAACATGCATATGCATTTCTTTTCTTGTATGTATATGACTTGTGTAAGAAGTGTATGTATATAAATGTACATGTATATTGGCATATTAGCATCAATTTATATCTACATTACATAAATCAGTAAGTGTAAGCCTAAATAGGAACTGGGATGTATTTCTAGAAAGAAATAAATCTTAACAACATACATCTAAGGATAAATATATTTAAAAATGTAACCTGTTCTACAGAATATTTATTTTATTAGCTTTGTTTTGATTATTCTGATTATAAAATGAGAACAAAGATGACTGGAATTTCTATTTTTGTATCAGGCACCATGTTAATATTATGGCCATTCTACTTTGCTCACAATATAGTCTTCAGAGAATATCGTAAATTACCATTGTCTTTCTTACAATGATTAAGAAATATTAGTATATTTCAAAATAGAGATTGATTAGCCCATCCTCCAATTCTTTCCAAAAAGAATGTAATAACATAATTTGTGCATCGTTTGCTCCAAGCTTAATATTTGGCACACAGTAGTTGCTTAGTAGAGTTTCCTCAAATAATATAATAGATTCCATAGATCTAATCATGTTCCCATACTTTACTTTCAGCATTTTCCCTGGGCTAAATATAATTATTTCAATCAGAGCACTCATTAAATAGAACCATTTGATTAACTTATGTTTTTATGAGGCTTAAATCAAAAGCATTTTGTTTGTTTCATTCTCTTCATTTTAAAGCCCCTTTAAAATAGATTACTGTTTTATTGCCTTAGTAAATATAGAATGTAGAATATAATTTTAGTCTTTACTAATGATTGGGGCCATTAAAAAGTTCCACAATCATCATGCTTACAATTATTCTTTGAATATATCGTTGCATATATGGAAAGTTTAGGCCTTTGGATTTGTGAGACACATCTAGATTTTTCTATGTACCATATTAAAATTGCTTTGGGAAATGAAGTGATGATAAGAATGTATCCTACATTGATGATTCTTTCGTGGATTTGCATGAAAGAACCAAAGCTGCGTAATAAGCTATTTCAGTTTCTCCTCATATTATCAACACTTGACCTCTTATGTAAATAAATTTGATATAATTTTATTCTACTCCTGAATTTGGTACATTTACTACTTTCTAATCTATTTATAACTGAATTTTGTTATTAATCCATTCTCAAAAATGAGAGAAGAAACAAATAGAATATATTTTGAATAATTTGTCTCTAAAACACTTCTCTTGCAGGAGAGTCTTCACCTAAAAGATAAGTTTTGAAGATTACACAGGGGATTCATATTACCTGAGGTATATTTATTCATAAGATTACTTAACATTATGTATCATGGCTGAAAAGCAAGTGGATGACAGACATAGAAATAGAGCCACAGAGAAAGACAAAGAATGAAGAGTGATGGAGAGGGAAATGTGATTGTCTATGATTTTCACATATACCATTATATAGAGAGAATGTACATGGATTTATCTCACAAGAAAGTGAGAAAACTTGGTACGGCATTACCTCCACCAACTCTTCTTTTCGTTATTCATTCCTTTACAATGATCTTTTTAGTTTTTTTCTTTCTTTAACCATAGTAACCCACTTTTCTTCAGATATAAAGTCAAAACATTGCATTACCCCTCTCTTTCTCTCTGTGAGTGTATGTGTACATGTGTGTGCATGTTTGTTGCCATCAATTTTCTATGACATATTTCTCTTGTTTTGTTCTTTCTTTACTTGGTTCTTGCATTGAGTGCATCATTAAAATGTCTAGTTATTTTCCTTGTATTACTTGTTCAATTCTTCTGCTTGCTTTTGGGCACTTGAAGCTGTCCATGCATCACTCCTGCTCTCATCTTTTTCTATGAGCTCTATTTTTAACTTCATAAATCTCTTTCACTTTTGTTTACATTGATGGTGTGGAAGTTCCTTCTGTCTATGTGTTGCTTTTATTGGTTAATGAATGAAGATATGCTTTGAGCCTATGGCAGGGAAGAACAGAACTAGGTGGGGAAAATTAGGCTATCTACTGGAAGAAAAAATGGCAGAGGCAAAAAGAAACCATGGAGCTTCTGGAGATAGATGCTTGGAAAATGACACGGTAAGCCACAGACACGTGGCAACAAACAAATTAATGGAAATTAGTTAAATTAATATGTAAGAGTTAGCTAATAATAAGCTAGAGCTAATGGGCCAAGCAATGATTTAATTAATATGGTTTCTTTGTAATTATTTTGGGTCTAAGCTAGCCAGGCAGCTGGGAATGAACAAGCAATCTCCTTACTACAAAGGACACCAATTGCTTTAGGTGGGATTTATAATGTACCTTGTTGAACAATTCTATTCATCCATTTCAGCTTTTTTTTGTTTTTATTGCTGTTCTGTTTTGTTTTCTTTTTTAGTTTCTAGCTAGAGGAAAAGATTTAGTGTTCGATGCAATCTATGTCTATGCCAAAATTTACTAAACAAATGCATGACTTTCTATAGAAGATATACTTATCAATTTCTTTAAGATTAATGTAAAATATTTTATTCACACGTTTTTGTGATTAAGATATCAATGATGTTACAAGTGTCTATATTGGGTCACAATTTATTATATTTTGATGTATATATTCTGGTTTCATTTCTTTTTACCAATATCTTGCTTTTCTTTGTTCTTTATTGAGAAAGCAGTGATGTCATGATGTCAGAGTTGAAAATATGTTATTAATATCTCTCTGAGTTTATAACAAATTTAAACACTCAAATCCTCAATTTGCAAAAATTTTGTGGCAGACTAAACGTCAAAATTGAGAGGTAATAAACCGAACACATCCCTCTATTCTCATTTTCAATACAGCTATTACTACTGTTCTTCCCTCATTACAATCAGTTCCTAATATTTAACATTAATTGTTCAATAGTTTCCATTGATGAAATATCTCTTAAGTGTCTTCTAAATTTAATTTGATTTTAATTAACAGAAACATTATCTGTTCCTTAATAAAAGTTACAACTTTAGAGATATATTAGTCAAGAAGATAATGTTTTAATTAAAATTTGTATCATAATTCTTTAAAAATATACTGTATTGAGAGACACTGATTAACAAATATTATGATTTTATATCTTTTAGTAAGGCAAACTTTATATTAGTTTCTTATAATGTTTATCCTCTGAAAAATAGATAAAATTACAAACAAGAATGCTTAAATATCTTTACTTTTAAGAGCTATATACAAAATAATTATTCTACTATGTATTTTATTTAAAACAAATGTTATAAGGTTAATATTGTCCAATAACATTTAGAATCACATAACTCAAAGTCATGGAACACTTAATTTAGAAAATGAATTTCAGCTTCTTTTAATTGCATCCATGCCAAACTTTGTGATTAACACTGAACTTCATGCTAATCTGACATGTTAGCATTGTTGTTTTGAGGTAATATTGCATGAGATTTTATTAAAGGGCATAACCAATAATTTCCTTGACAGTGGTAAATGTATTAATGATTAGTGCATATCTCAGTGTGTGTGTGTATATGTGTGTTTGTGTGTGTGTTAAAAAAAACTGTTTCACTGCTTCCCTACAATCACCAACACTTGATAAATTTCAATAAATTGGAATGACACATACAATAACAAGTGAAGTAATTTTTCTAATAGGAGAAGAATATTTCTTTGTCTGATAATATTCTAAATTAACTGAAAATAAATGAACACAAATGAGTTATGCCATACATTTCTGATGACATTTCAAATATATTCTAAACCACTGTAATGCAATCAATACCTAAAGGTCTAAGGATTGATTGACCACTGTTTAAAGTCACTCTAATGACTATTGTTTGTAAACATTTATCTTTATAAAATAAACCAAGTATCTCAAATTGTGTTTAAAAACACACACAGAAGTTTCCAAAAATACTTAGCCTGTAGCTTTTGACTCTAACTCTAGTTAACTTCAAATATATGTTTAAAAAGACCCATTGCATATATCAACACTACTATGGAAAAGGAATTATATTAAGGAAAAGGAATTGCTGGTTGATACAAGTATAAAGTGGAAAATAAAGCTAGCTTGTCTGGTTGCTTTATCCTCAGAAACTATACTCTCTATAAACATGTTTCTTTTCCCTCTTAATGAAAGAGGGTGCTTGAGTGACATGTAGAATACCTACAGAAAGAAGCAAGCTAAGCTTGGACAGATAGCACGCTATCTTCTTAATTGGTGACTGCATCTTTGGGTAGCAATTACCACAAATAAGATTGGCCATTGCAGTGCCTCTTTAAACTGAAAAGCAGAAGAGATGATGTGGACAACAATTGAGAAGGAAAAGGCAGAGTACACTTTAGAAAAAGAAGGAATCAGTAACAAGAGTCACTACCTGTATCTATTTAAGCATTATCCTTCAACATATTTGATGGAGAAATATGTTCGATTTATTTGATATATTAATAAAAATACTATCATATCATATTTGCTGATGATGTTATTTGTTTTAAATCTCTGTCTCTCATACAGTTTCTTTCTCTCTTCTATTTTCTCACCCTTTAATTTTTTCACATCTATCTGTCCCCACACTTCCAACACCAAAATACACAGATACTCACAAATGTATCAAATTATGTACCACAAGCCAATCTTTTGAAAAATCTAATTATCTTGTAAATGCACTCAATGATAAACAAAACTCCATGCATTTGAGTGTTTAATGGAATAATGAAGACATATTCACATAATCCAAGGATTGATTATAGTCCCTTTGTCACATCTCTCAGTACCAGGGAAGTCAAAATCTTACTGTAACTAAAGATGTCTCCCTCATACAAGGACGAAAGATTGCATTCAAATGTATAGAGAAAATTTCAAATGAGAATTGTAGGAGATTCGATTCTGTTTTCAAAGATCTCAGTAATTTATTTTTGTACACAGTACATATTAAAAAGTACCTGCTTTTGGATAATGAAAATTGATTTTTTTTAAGCTGAGTTGCTCTAGTAAAACTTACATTAGTAGGTTAAATCCGTTTGTAACATTTGTAGCTTAAAATTAATAAGCCTATTTGTGACACTTTAAGTGATTTAATTTAAAAAAAATTGCCAGAATTAATGTGGAAAACTAATTTTCATTTTAATTATTTCACACAATACAAATGTTTGTATTTCTACACATTCATTGCCCATATGATCGATTCATACTTTGTTCTAAAAGAATTGTATTAATGGCTGAGTCAAAAACTTGAGTTGAAATGCTTCATTATTCATGTTCCATAAAACTCTTACAATCTATTTAAATTGATCTGTCATTCAGAGCTCTGCCCCTTTTCGTTGTTATAAATTGCATTTCAGTACTTTGAGTCTCTATACTGTCCATAAGTCATATTTTATGACTGAGCATATAATGAAAAGATAGTGTACAACATTAGTTACAAGGCTAGTTCACAGCCAAAGGAGAAAATCATTGAATAGTATCTTTAAGGAAGCATCTATATTCTACTATGCTTAAACCTTAGAATATTGAACATTCTTTATCAGATTCAATTTGTGATAGACAAGTATTAAGTTCTGTGGCAAAGTGAGATTTTCCTCCTGAAATAACATTATTGATTAACATCTTTTAAAATTTGCCCTGTAATTTTCATATGTGATTAAATATTGACTTTATAAATGCTGAAAACATGCAAACTTTAGAGTAAAAATGTATCTTCTTCTAAATGTAATGATAAAAATACACTTACATCTTCTAACATATTTATCCAAAAATTTCTATTTTCTCTGACTGTCCTACTTGCAATATATTATACTAATAGAGCAAAACATAATAAGCTGTACATATTCTGTTTTTGTTTATTTATTTGTTTGTTTTTGAGACAATGCTTCTTTGTAGCTTTGGTGCCTGTCCTGTAACTAGCTCTTGTAGACCAGGTTGGCCTTGAACTCACAGAGATCTGCCTACCTCTGCCTCCTGAGTGCTGGAATTAAAAGCGTGTGACACCACCCGGCTTATACACATTTTGTAGTACTTCATGAAAACTTATTTAAAATGTCAATAATAACAGTAGTTTGAAATATTGTCAAATCATTTTTGAGTAAAAAACGTGAAAAGAGAGAGATATATTAATATCTTTCAATGATAATAAATCTATATTATTAATAATATGATCTCATTAATGAACTCAACTTAAAAATGATAACATGAATAGTTCTCAAAGTGATAAAATGTTTGTGACAAATGGATATTTCAATGTAAAATTTAAGTTAGTTCTGCCATGTTTAGTAAGGAGCTATTAAGGTCGAGTTGAGTCTGATTTTCAAGATGAACTACTATGTGTGTTATTTAACCTCTTCATGCCTCAGTTTCCTCATGTGTATAAAAGGATGCTTGAAAAGAGGATTGTCTGGATCCTTATAGTTTTTTAGTTTATGATATTTTATCTAATTCAAATGATTTATTCTTTTTCCTATATCTCTGAGAGAAACGTAAGTTAAACACAATAGAGTTCCCACTTAGATTTGACTTCTGGTTATTTCAGCCATTTTTCTACACACCCATGATCTTTGTCACACTTATATTATACATCTGCATCTACACCTATATTTATATCTATATATCACAGTTGTATCTAGCATTCTCTTTCCATTCAGTCTCTTTACTTCAAGATCTCCACTTGAGAAATGTCATCAGCAGGCAAGTTAAGTCATCATGGGACCAAAGAAATTTTTTGGGTCCATTGCAAAGTTAATTTTATATTATTTGTACCAAATATGATACCTACATTGAATCCAAACAGACAGGTCTGTGTTGGTAAATGGAAAAATCACCTTTGCATTGTTCTTCAGACTTCCAAGACTGAAGGTATATCAATGGGCATGAATACTTCTGTGGAGCATGTTTTAACCAAGAAAAAAAAGTACATGTATAATAAGGACTTTGATGAAGTCTTTCCTGTGTTATTTAAGTACCTTGTGGTCTGATCTTAAATGGAGTGGCTCTATTCCATGCAGTTTAATGAAGAAAATTATTTCTAAATGACTTTCTTGTCTCTTAACTGTTTCAAAACAGTGAATTCAGCTTTGTGGATGGCTCTTAATTGTGAAGCAGTTTCATGCAGTAGAAAATTAATAGGGTGGATTTGTCAAGGTTCTCTGGAGAAACACAGCTGTAGAATGGATAAATGTATATAATTCTTTCATGGATTGAGGCTGACCAATAATTTGAAAGAACTGCATTGTGAGCCAGTAAGTCAGGGGCTCGTAAGAATTGACAGTGAGGTTCCAGTATGAGATGCAATAAATTTGAGAGTCCGGAAGTGATGATGCACAGCAAGATAATTGACATTTTCTTATTCTTTTAGATTCCTTTGTCTACTTATATCTGAATTTTTATATTTGCAAAAACTTCTAACTACATGTATGTCCAAAGTAAGTATGACTGTATACATATGGTTGCACATATAACAGAATATGATCATGACATTTGAAAATGTAGGCAGAGAGCTGGTGAAACGGCACAGTGACAAAGGTAACTGGCCATCACACTTAATGACATGAATTCAGTTTCCAGAATACATATGATAGAAAAACAAACTCCTTCAAATTGTTCTCTGGCCTTTATATACATAGAAAAACAAACAAACAAATTGCAATTAAAAATAGAAAATGTATAAAGCATAAAATTTAAGAGCAAAAATAGTATTTGTTTTTAAGGAATTTCCCTTTACAGTGATAATTGTCTAAATTTTCAGAGATAAGTTAAAATAGATTAATTAATATTTACTGAAGCCAGATTGCTGTCAGTCAGTATGAAATCCACTAAAAGAAAACATTAGACTAACATGATAAATAAAAAGATACTTTCCTAAATATCTGATACACATAAGTAAATCAAGGGCAGTAGAGAAAATGATTTAATGCTATAGTCAGATTGACAAGGAGAGCAAAGAATACAGGGATGAAACTAAAGTGTGGTGCACTAAAAAGCATGACTTTATTCATTATAAATTTTATAATCACATACTATCATATGCTTAATATGTCTAAATACTTTTAGGAAAGTTATCTCTAAAATTGTTAGTTGGAACTCCCTATCCATATACTCTTTTGTCACGTTATAGCTATTTAATGGATTTTTTTATAATGCAAAAGGGATTTATCAGATAATAACGTACATGGAATTTTAGAACAGTTGCAAAGTTGATTTCTTGCCATAAAGTATAGCCATTACGCTAGCCCACCCTCCCCCAGTCCATACAGGAGATCTCTTGGGAACTTGAGAGATTGGTTTAGGGGATGGGTGGAGAGCGAGAGTACTGAAAGAGATGACTGGGGGTCACTTTTCAGGTTAAGGTAGAAACCTTAAGTAAGGGAAATTGTCATGAATTTACAAGGATGACCCCAGCTAAGACTTCTAGAAATAGTGGATGCAAAGCTTGAAGTTGCCAACTTCCATAATCAGATTGGTGAGTACCCCAATGGACATGAGAGAGCCTTCATCCTGTAACTAATAGAAAAGGATGCACAACCAAACATTAGGCTGAGCTTGGCGAATACTGCTGAAGAGAGGAAGGAAGGACTGTAGGAGGTAGAAGGTTTAAGAACATCACAAAACAACCATAAAAACAACTAATCTAGCTCATAGGAATTCACAGATTCTGTCTGAACCAACATCCAGGCAGCCGGCATGGAATCTAACTAGGCCCTCTACATATGTGTGAAAGTTGTGTAGTTTGGTTTACATGTAGGACTCATAACAATAGGTACTGGGGCTGTCCCTAATACATTGGCTGGCTCTTGGTACCTGTTCATCATACTGTATTGCCTTGTTTATCCTAAATACAAGGGGCTGTGCTTAGTTTTATTGCAACATGGTATGGCATGGGAGGTCTGATCTTTTCTGAACAGAAACAGAGGAGTAGTGTTTGAAGGGGAGTCAGAGCAGAGGAGGGGAAACTGTGGCTAGGATCTAAAAAGTAAATAAAATAAAATAAAGCCATCATACTAAGAAAAATCATTATCAGTCTATTTTCATAAAATACGAATGCTCCCAGTCTGTATTAATATAAGAAAACACTACTAAAATGCTTTAAATTGAAAACTTTCTATGCAAAGTACTAGCAATAATGAGCTTCGTTTTTCCACCTTGCTCAGCTCATCTATCCTCAAATATTTTGAAAACAAACCAATGTCATTTTTATATTCTTAGTGGCATTATTTACTTCTTAGCTCATGGTTCATGCTATCTGATTCAGCCTATACCCACATGCTTCCTCAGTTATTTGAATGTTCCCTCTGTCCGTTCTATTTGCACGAGAAGAATCAGCAGCCAGAGCGTAGGTTTCATTATCTTGAGATTTCAAGCACCTAGAATAACACTGTGCTTCATTTTATTGAAAATTCTATATAGAGAGGAGACTTAGATGCATGATTTCTTCAGCAAATACTAATTTAGTATGCCATGGCAAAATGAATCGCAGGGATATCCAAAGAGATATGGATCAATAATGAGAGAAAATGAGATACTCATTTTATACTTTTATTTCCTAGAGTGAAAAGGAGATTAGAACAAGGTAATATCTGGTACAGTAATAGCTAATGTCATACAAAATTTATTAAAGAAATTGCAATTGCGGAAATTATCAAATAAAAGAATATTAGAGGTAGAAGAATCATTTCACATGCTCCTTTCTTTTAAGCAGAAGTAGATTTGTCTGCTGTCCTAACGTAATGTCTATTTCTTCCTGCGAGATTCTTCCTTTTCCATTATTGAGCACTTTTGGACTACTGGTTTTCTGTCTGAAGATGAATACTAGAATAACATGGACAATGATTTTGACAATATGTAATTGGTTGTCCAGTAAATGATAGAGATTAACCAAGGGGTAATTATAAGGTTTTGTGTTGAATTTTCACATAAGAAATTATAGAATACATGGGACACAAGCCTAACAGTCATAGGAATATGATAGTCCTGTACCTGTACATATCTATTCTGCTTTATTGATCCAATATAAACTCATAGATATTGCTTAAGATTTGTGAGGTTTTTTAATCTTTTAAAATTTTTACTATTTCAATTTTTATTGGGAAATATTTTTTTCATACAATGCGTTCTGATTATTAATTCCCCTCCTTCTACTCCTTCCAGTTCCTCCTTGCTTCCCTACAGATTCACTTTTAAATGATATCCGGTGAAAAACTATTAAAATTTTCCAAATATCTTCAACAATATTAAATTTGTCATATCTACCAGGTAAAGAGAAACGATCATCCATTATAAAATTTTCCTTTTCAATTTATATTTGTTTAAAAATTTCACGTATTCATATAATGTGTTCTCATCAAGTCCAGTTCTCCCCCTTCCTTTTCAATTTTATTTAATACTCTCCACAACTATTCCCTCTCAATTATGTATATGTTTTTTATACCAACCAACTCTAATTAGTGCTTCCAGCATGGTTGCCAGTGTAGGGTCATTTACTGAATTATGAGTAGACTCACTCACATGGCTTGCTTTCTTGAAGAAAACTGACTCTCTACCAGTAGCCATACATTCCTAATAGCTCATAAAAGAAGATCTTCCTAACAGATTACCTTTCAATGTCTTCTACATTTTCAGTGCTACAACTTGGGTTTAATATAGTTTGTTTTATCTTAAATATACCTTTATATATTTTATAACATATAACATAATTTTATAACATTAAGATTTGGGTTTTTTTTTCTCTAATTGGCTGAGTCTTACCTAATAGGTATTTTTTCAGTAAATTATTAAATGTGTTTATTAAGTTGTTTGTTATATGTTAGTTTTCTTGTTTTGAGACAATGTTTCATGTAATTCATGATGGCCTGGAACTCTTACATAGCTCTGGATTAACTCAAACGTGACTCTTCTGTTCCACCTGCTGAGCGGTGGATGAGCGGGCACTCCTAGTCTTCTATTGTACTAGGCACCTAACTGGATCGCACCCACATTTTGTGCATGATAGGCCACTTCTCTCATAAATATGCTCTACAGCCTGCCCCAATCCATCTATTTTCTATAGAAACAAATAAAATACACAAGTAAAATTAATTTGTAGTTTGGTCATCCTGAAGAAAAATTACTGCTACATATGGTGCCCAAGATAACATTACACATGTCCACATAAGGCATGAGAAAGCTTTAAAAAGTTCCAAACAAGCAGCGTCCTGGCAATCATGATCTCTTAGGTAAATTAGGCATATAGGGGGCAGGCTTATTTTTAAAGGCTCAGCTGGGCAGCTGAACATTTGAACAGCTTGTCCAGAGTACAAATGCAGGCAGACACAACAAATTTCCAAAATGTGGCCTGCACATACTTGCATGAGCTTAAGTGTTCAAGAAACCAAACTGGTGGAGCCATCTGCCAGCATACCATATGCTAAGCAGAGCTTCCTGAGGGTAGCCTAGCAATTTTAAGATGTGGCTCACAGAGTCAAAAATACGCTACAGATATATGGAAAATCATATACCGAGCAAGAAGAACATTTTACTAATATAGCATGCTTAAAATGTGCAGAGATGGTGAAGAAAGAAAAGAAAATGAGGTCAGAAAGTCATAGAAAAATAGTTTAAAAATAATTAAATATTTATATAAAAAATAAGGTATTGAAAAAAGAATAAGTGATATGAAGATGGGAAATACACAGGGTTTCTGGATACTGTATGGTGTTGTTTCACTTTGAATTTCTTAAATCTAATATTCAAAAAGAATAGCTGCTAAGAAATATTGGATTATGAAAACTGCTAAATTAAACAAACCAATGTATTTAAAGAACATCTTAACTTCAGAATGGAAGTCAAAAAATATGCTGCTTTGAGGGAGAGATTTTGCTTTTGTTTCCACAGGAAACAAAAAGCTATAGATTTATTCAAAATTAATAAAGATTAAATTTGATTGGCAGAGATGTCCAGAAAATCTTGTCTGCATACTTGAAGGAAGAAACTAAAAAAAAAAAAAAAAAATTCTACAGGACAGAAGAAAATATGTTGATCCTTCAACATGGGGTTAGCCCTGAGGCTGGATGAGACATGGTAAATCGTGTTATCTTGTTGGTTATAGAGTCCTCATGACTTACTTCTTTACAGTTTCGATATGCTGTCCAAAAAAACTTATAAAGTTGACAGATGCCTGTTACCTACTCAAATGTAGAACAAAAAAATCATCTTCTGCTGAATTTTGCACACAAAATATTCCATACTTGTGTAAATATAGATATTTATGTTATCTTTAAAACATTATATGTTTCAGAACAAAAGAACTAGACACAAATAAAGACAAGTAGCCTAAATGATCCATTCTCTCAAAATGCCTTATTACACTTTCCTAAAATTTCTGCACTCAAAACAACATCAATGCTGCTTACTGAAATGGTCCAGCTTCAGAGACTGCTCTGGCCATGGCTTCAAATAAACTCTGACCTTTCCCATCACACAGAGACTAAACCAAAAATAATATAGTTAGCATTCCCAGTACTTTCAATTTCATCAGGGTGACCTAAAGTTGTCATCTTTCCCAGAAAACAGGAAAAAGTCTAGAGAACATGATGCCCACATTTCCAAGAGGTAAGATCATCGTTTTTTGGTTACTTGGTAGGTTATGAAAATTTGTCATTGTATTGTGGGGTTGGTTACAAGCTGTTAGTAGTCATGGTGAGAAAAAATAGATTAGGTTCAGGTATCTCTTTCTAAAGAAATAGAAAAGGGGGTATAAAATGATAGGATAAAAGTGAATATTATTAAATCTATTATTAAACTATAAAAGCAACCACCAGTCTCATATATTTCAAATCGGTATGGGTTTTAATATATTGATATAATTTAGGTTTATTTTTGTCATAATATATATATTATATTATATATTCTTGTCTAAAGTATTGTTCTTAGATAGCACATTTTTACAACTAATGAATATTTCTAGTCCTTGAAATCTATTTAAGATAATGAAGAAAGACAAGTTAGTAGTTAGTCATCTATAACAATTAAACTTATAGTGATGACAGGTAAGGTTTCAGAGTTCAAAAGGGATATATTTTAAATACATTGCCTTAAAACACCTAAGAGACCTACAGAATATGGTCTTTAAAATGTTTCTATAAAATAAGGCTTCTATGACAGTGAGAAAGTCTGCTCTTGGCAGCACCAATTTGCTTCAAAAAAGCATAATGAACATTGAAGAACCTCCATATACAGTTTTCTTTCAATGCGGCAAATCTAGCTATCTGTACAAACACACACACACACACACACACACACACACACACACACACACACACACACACACTTCCCTTCACTCAACTGCTCAACCGGTGGCAGTATTCTGTCCAAACTCCAAACAGGGCAATCAGGATACACATACACACAGACACAAAAAAAAAAAAAAAATTGCCAACCTTTCCCAGGACAAGGTAGGACATGCTCAAAATCCCTGCTTCATAGAGAAGTCTGTCAGATATTCTAGGCCTAATGATTGAATATGGATGAACCAATGTTGCAACAGAAACTTAGGTGACTTTTTTTGGTAGCCAGCTGTCTCTGTCATTTCCATAGTTTTAGAAATAGTTTGTCCTGCACTTCACTCGAGTAATAATATATCCTTTTCAAGTCTTTGATGGAGTTAAAGACTAAAGAGTTACAGTTACCATTTTCCTTGTTAAAAAATTCAAAAAAATCACAAAAATGTCTAAAATATATGTTTAAGAAATATAAAACTTTAAATTGTTTATATAAGGAAATATTTTGAGGTGTAAAAAGGTAGTTTGGGTTGGTAATTTAAGTTGAAATTAGAAGGGGAGGGGAGAGGAAGAGAAGGAGTAGACAAAAATGTATAGCTCAGTAGAATCAGTAAAAAAGGCATATTTAGTTACAGAACTTTGGAATCTTCAAGATAGGATGAATAATAGAGTACTTTCTCAAAATTTGCTAAATACAGATAGACTGGACATTTTAGATGTAATTCTTACTTGATAATTGTTCTTATTGTATATACTTTTACTATGTTAGAATTAAAACTCCTTTTTTTATTTAGAGATAAAAGGGTGAATGTTGTGGAATATTTGTACAATGTGTGAATATATGCTGTTGTGATTGGTGTAATAAAACGTTGAATGGCAAATAGCTAGGCAGGAGAGAATGGGGGAATTTGCAAGGATAGGAAGGAAGAGATGCAGGAATCTAAGCAAACAAGAGTTGCTAGTTAGATGCAGAGAAAATAGGTGCAAGATGGAAGAGAGGTAACAGCATGCAGCAGAATGTAGATTAATATAAATGGGTTAATTTAAGTTATAAGACCTCATTGAGAAGAATCTAATCAAGATCTAATCTAAGTCTAATTTAAAATCAAGCTTTCATAATTAATAATAAGTCTCTGGGTCATTATTTGGTGCTGGCTGTGGAAAAGAAATTCTGATTACAAGTCAATGATTACAAAGGTGAATTTCAGGCTAATTTCTTTTTTCTATATAACAATAAATTAATTTATTAAAGATACAGTCATTTGGGTAAATGTTAACTTGTAGTACTTGACTATATACATATGCACTCTTTAATTTCATCACTTTTAAATTCATTAGTTATACGTCATTACATAATTTTAGCCTCATTGATGTAGATGTTTCCTAGTGAGTATTAATATTCAGGCTAATATCTAACTAAATCCTCCCTCAACCAAGCACACATTAGATCTGCAGTGCCTACTTGAGTAATCTTCATTATTTCACCATGAAAACTGTATAAATGAATGACTTTGAATTCATAAAAACTAGATATTTTGTCCAGACATAAAGTAGTTTCACCAATTTTTTGGTAAATACAGATTCCCATATTATTCTCTTCTATTAAACAAGAACTGGAGAATGTATTTTATGCTACGTTTCCTAGGTGGTATTGTTTATCACCGAAGATGTGACCAGTGACTCCACTTTACATGGCTAGTTTCCTTTGGAGAAAAAGCAAAACAACACAGGCAAAGTTCCAATGCAATCACAAGAAGGGTATTCTAGTTTTCATAAGTATACATTTCAAATTCTTTGATAAAACTGGTGGTAGACCAATTACCACTCTTAATTCTGGAATATGACCTAACTTCATAAAAATAAAATTGCTATTGCTTATGTCAGGAAGGAAGAGGCAGATGTCTTTAATTTTTTTCCCCTGTGGAAGTATATGGAGGCAAATCACTCAAATTAAAGTTCAGAGGTAAATAAAATGAATTTAAAGAGATTGTCCACGTAAATGTCTAAACTGGACTACAGTAGTCATGCTCACTAAGAAACAACAATGTGCATATCCCATAGCTAGTGTATTCCCCAAATCTCAATTTGTATAGTAAAGATTCATAGTACAACTCAGTAAGGGCACACTTTCATATAAATATGTAGCACTTCAAAGTAATCCTAAGACATAAATATATGCACCAAGTAGCTAAAATATATACTTTTAAACAACAGAAACTCAATTCTTGTTCTTCTACTATCTAGGCAGAAGCACATGTTCCGTTCTTTTCTCACTGACCCTTCCCAGAGACAACTAGGCTTATTTTTTAAAAAATTTATTTTTAAGAATTATAGCTGATAAGAATTAAATAAAGCATACATTTCTTTAGTAAACACACCATGTAATAAAGAATTATGACCAGTGTGTTAACAAGATAAGTCACAACTTACTTTGAATTTATAAAGAACCTAATCCGTGAAACCTGTATGTATTTCTTTGACAGGCTGATAATAGCATAGATTATCTAGAGCTATTAACCATGTTATGAAAAATTCTTGTTCAGCCAAACTCTTTAAATCCATATTCTCCTTTGTATAAACTTAAGTTCTCAATACAATTTTCTGCCAATAGAACCATTATTTCTTTGTAGCTTTATCAAATCTGAATTTGCAAACCTGCATTTTGAGTCAAACATTCATTCTTCACACAAACCATGGATTTTCATCAGTTCAGACCTCTTTGTTAAAAATTGAAATCTTTTTACATGTTTCCATGTTTTGCAGCAAACCTTTCTTCTAGTGACTCATTCACTAGTAGTCTTTCTTTTATCAGAAGCCACAAAGCAATTTTTGCCTATAGAGCAGAATCTAGCAAGAATTATATAGCATCAAATATTTTATTATGCATGACAATAAATTATTACACCCTTACTTACAAGGCTATATTGTTTTTGTCTGCAAACAAAATTTAGATATCTCAAGGACAGAAACAATATATTTGATTAACATATTTAATGACACAGAAAACATTGATTGTGGTTTACTTATGGGATAAATAGAGTATACCATGAAGATAGAGATGGCAAATAAATGTTCTTGAGTTTCAAGGGGATTCTGTCTCTGCAATTCAATCTAATAGTTACTAGAAGAAGGTCATAACATAATGCTCTAGACCATGGTTCTCAAATGTTATTGTCCATCCAATCACTTAGAGGGCTTATTAAAATACTTAATGCTAGTCATTACTCCCACTGATCTGATCTCGAAGATCTGCAATAGGTCCTGATGATATATTTCCATCACAATCATATAGGATGCTAATAGTGATGTTCTATAGACAGTGATTTAGAGGAGGGAATGGCAATCACATGGGAGAATACGTGAAAAAACAGGCAATGGAACAGAAAGTCTACTTTGATCAAGGAGCTACAGTAGGCTCTATGGTTGGCTTACATAATACACAGGAAGAAAATGTGCCATGTCCGTTGTGGACACATAATAGTTTTAGTGGATTGTTTATTTCATGGTAAGGAGTGTGAATTTTAAAAATATGAAGAATTTATGTCAGAAATACTTCAATAGGGAGGGACGTCATTACCATTGGGCTTTAGGTTTTGAAAAAGATTTTAAAAATTAGATAGGATTGCAGAGGGGTTTGTATCATATTGAAAGTTACAAATAAATGATGAAACCTATATTATTATTTCAACATTGAATGTTTCATATTATGTTGCAGATTAAGGTATGGTGTGTCTCAGGGTTCTTAAGCAGACAAAAAATCACCCTCATTGTAAAGAAATGACAATTTTCTGTCAAGCTTTTCCATTTATCCCTAAATGGAAAATGAATACCGAGTAATCCAATGCCCTGTGTCCAAATATAGCAACATTTTATCCACGAGTTCCACAGATATTCTAAACTATTGTAGCTGAAGTAACATTTGGAAAGTTTATGATTATGGAATTGGAAAGACAAATACTGAGCTAAGCTTAAATAACCTAGCTACAGTTAATAGAAAATCAATCCTAGAGTTCAGGTAGTTAACTTTTCTCATTGCAATGATTCCCATAAAAGCAATTTCACAATTAAATTGACTATAATATGAATTGTTGTTATCTAATTTGTGTGTGAACAGGAAATAATACTTAATTCATAATTATAACACCATTCACTCTGAGCATATCTGCTTTCAGAGATATTATACACATGTTCATTTTATAGCACTGAAGTATAGTGCACAAAAATGGCTTTCTAGAGCCTCTATGGAAAATGATATGATACCATTGGTCACCTCTTTTCATATAACATTTGTAGGCATCACAGTACCTGACATTTCATAAATTACCATATTATCTTCCTATAACTCAGAGGAACTCAGCCATCTGACAAGAAATTGCTATAGCAGATCTACTCCTCTGTGAGCTTTTTTCCTTTATAATTTTTTCTTCAGTTTTACAAATAACTCCTGCAAACTATTCAGTCTAATTTTAATTTTTGGAACATGATTAAAACTGAAATTCATTATCAAATGATGAACTCATGCTGTCCCTCCTATCAGTCATTCACAAATAATTCTACAATGGGATATATATTTCAATATATTTTCCTCTGCTATGTTTATGAAATATTAAAAATTATATAATTCATTTTCCTAATTCTTTGAGATTTTCTTTCTAAGTATGTGGATGTTGAATAAATGTTGCCTCCTGTTTTTATTTGCATAAGCATCAATAATAGTATTCTGCTGCTAAATTATAGAAGAAATTAATCCAAATGATATAGTATTTTTATTTAGCTCAGACACATTTAATTTATAGCCACATATTAACAGAGAATAAAGAATTCATAATTGTCACTTACATTTGCCTCAGAAGCTATTGAGGGTATTAAATATGTTGATGCCATAGACTTATAATTGATAATGTAATGAATTGGGAATATGGTGGCTGAATAATCTGAAGCAGATGGTTATTTCTGTGCATGACTACATTACTTGACTTTTTCCATTGACCTCTAGTGTTTGTTCTCTTACCCATTCTCATTAACAATTTAAAAATTGATCTTTGTTGGGGTAGAGAGATTGTTCAGTGCTTAAGAGTACTCACTGCTCTTCCAGAAGACCCGGGTTCAATTCTCACCACATGGTGGCTCACAACTACTATACTCTTTTGCAGGGGACCTGATACCCATGGCAAAACACCAATGAACACACAAAAAATGGATCATTGCATACTCACTTTAAATTTTCAAATTCTTCCACCTAACTACTCTTTGACTTCATTGATTGTATTCATCTCAAACGTTTCTTTAAAATCCTAATATCCAAGTTATTTGGGTTTATTTTTCTAGGAAATGTCATACACTCTTGAATTTTAATTGTGGACCTCACTTCTGATCATCTCTTCATACATACCCTCAAAGAAAATTGCATGTTACTTTTTATGATGGAGAAAATTTCTTTAATTTTTTTTTCTGGAATTATTGTACCAATTCTAGGAAACCATATCGTTTTTCATAGTGATTCCTACTATGAGAACACCTATTTACTATTTAGCAATGAATGATCACAGGAAATACTCAGCAAATTATTAATTAATTGGAGCATGAACAGCTCTATACTGTACCCCCATTATTGTTTTAACTCCGAGTAAATAATTTTTGATGTATACTTAACTTTATTAAAATTTCCTAAAACAGGCTTCCTGTGTGAGGACAAGCATGATTCTCATCATTAAATATGAGAAGATATTATTACAAAGAGAATATGCATAAAATACCAGAAGAAAGTATAGTATTCACATAAAAAAAACAGGCACGTTGATTATTGAAATCAAATTGAAGACCCAGACATAAATCCACATATATGGAAACCTTATTTTTTTTATAAAGAAGCCAGAAATACACACTGGAAAAAAAAGACAGAGTCTTTAGCTAAAGGTTCTGGTCAAATTGGATGTCTACATGTACAAGAATGCTAAGAGATCCATAGTTTTTACCCTAAACAAAATTCAAGTTCAAGTGGGTTCAAGACCTCAACATCCAACAAGATAAAATGAAAATGACAGAAGAGAAAGTAGGAGTAGCTTTAAATGAATTGGTGCAGGAGACATCTTCCCGAACAGAAAACTGATAGCACAGGCACTAAGATCAACAATTCATAAATCTCATAAATGCAACCTCATGAAACTGGAAAGTTTCTGTAAGGCAAAGGGCACTGTCATTCAAACAAAGCAGCATCCTAATGAATGGGAAAATATTTTTACCAAATCTACACCAGATAGAAGACTAATATTCAAAATATATAAAGAACTCAAGAAACCAAATAAACCAATTAAAATTAGATACATATCTATACAAAGAATTCCCAAAAGTGGAATTTCAAAAGGCTGAGAATCATTTAAAGTGTTCAACACCCTTAGTCATCAGGGAAAATTCTTTGGGAATCCATATTACATCTGTCAGAATTGCTAAGATCACTAACACAAATGGCAGCTCCTTCTGGCAAGGATGTAGAACGCTGGAGACACTTCTCCATTGCAGGTGGGGGGTCCAAACTTGTCCAGCTACTATGAAAATCAATATGGAAGTTCATTAGGAAGTTGGCAATGTATCTACTCCAAGATCTCACTATACCATCCTTAGGCATATACCCCAAAATTGCTTCATTCTACCGTAAGGACACTTGCTCATCCATGTTTGTCGAGGCCTTATTTATAATATCCATTAACTGAAAAAAACGTAGTTGTTTCTCAATAGAGTGCAAACTGGTACAGCTGCTTTGGATATCAGTATGCTGATTTTGCAGAAAATTGGGAAACAACCTGCCTCAAGACCCAGAAATCCCACATTGGGGTATATACCCAATGGAGGTTCAATCATACCACAGGACATGTGCTCAACTATGTTTATAGTAGCATTATTTGCCATAGCCAGAATCTGGAAACAACCTAAATGCCCCTAGACCAAAGAATAGATAAGGAAAATGTGGTCATTTACACAATGGAGTACTAGACAGCACAATAAAATAACAACATCTTGAAAATTGTGGGCAAATGGATGGATCCAGAAAACATCATATTGAGTGAGGTAATCTAGACCCTGAAATACAAATATAATATATACTCAATCATAAGTGGCTTTTACACATAAATCAAAGAAAGTCCAACCTACCATTCACAATCAAATAGAACCTAGATAACAAAGAGGCCCCTAAGAGAGACATATATGGATCTAATCTACATGAAAAGTAGAAAAAGACAAAATCTCCTTAGAAAATTGGGATCATGGGGATCATGGGAGAGGGTTGAAGTGGAGGGCAGAGGAAGGGAGGGTAGCAGAGAAAAAAATTTGTAGCTCAATAAAAAAATATAAAAGAATAAAGAAAATATGGTTCATTTATACATTGGCGAATTATTCATCTGTATAAAAAAACTACATCATGATATTTCTAGGCATAGATGCAACTGGAAAAATTATCCTGAGTAAGATAACCCAGAGCCAGAAAGATAAATATGGGATTATTTTGCTTATAAGTGGATATTAGCTCCTACATAAATGTTAACCAATCTTCAATCTATAGACCTAGATAGTTTATGTAAAGAGAAGAGGTGTAATGGGGAAACATGGGTCTCCATGGAAGGGGGAAATAGAGTTGATTTTATTGGCTAACTAGGGGCATGTGAAGAAAAGAGGGTGTGGTCAGTTGTGGTGGGAAATAGGATGGAGTGAAAGAATTCAGGGAGAGATGGCTGTAATTGGAGGGCATTTGGGGAGTAGTATGGAAACAATGTGTAGTTAAAACTTCCTGGAATGTGCGTAGTTAATCCCAATGAGGACTCCTAGAAGAGGGGAGTACATAGTTTCAACTGGCCATCTGTTGTAGGCAAGAAATGTTTCCAGTTCAGGCACTGGGTTGAATTCAAGTGAGTTGCTGTCCAAGGGGTTCCCAAACAAACCCGGCTGTTGCTAAGATACTGGATTTTTCTGCAGATAGTGACAGGGTGACACCTTTTTTTGCTAAGGATAACACCCACACTACTCAATGAACATGGAGAAGTCAAGCTGGTGCTTTTACATGGTGCCTTCACTTGTACATTCTTGTCCCTTCGGTGTGGGAAGGTACTCTTCAGGCTACTGAAAGAGAAACAAGGACACCAGCTCTGTCACAAAACCTTTTATCTACAGTCAGAGATGTACATTTTAATAAGGACCTGAGCCCTGGAATATAGGGAACTTAAAGGCATTAAAAGTCTTCATTTTGTTCTCTTGTTTTAAAATCTTCTAAAGATTTATAATTATAAAATAGACATAGTGCTTCTAAGCCTAGGCTACCAATTTTCTGGCACTCATAATCTTGTGCCTCTCATACTTACAAGAGCTTCTACTAACATTACACCGAGTGATAGACTATATATTATTTTATTAATTGGGGGAGGCTAGTACAGAACACAATTTACACAGCAAAAGCTTACTAATTTACTTTTATTAAACAGAGAAAGCTCTATTCTGTTGCTTCCCCCAATGTCAATGCTTCAATGAACTCTTCCAAGGTGACTTTCCCTGGCCAGCATAGCTCTAAAATTAAGAGTACCAGTTAAGAATCACTTGCTAACACTAGTTCTAGCAACTATGGTGGCTCCGAGAAACACTGGAAACTTGTTTCCCTGGAAGATTTGTTCTTAAAATAAGGCTTCTTGGTGATGATCATCATCATGACCTAAACAGGTGCTCAAAGTAAATTTTTACGTTTGAAACCTCATTAGAAACTCCAACTGTGTATTGTAATAAGAGTTTTCGCAAGCTTTTCATATAATTTTGAATTAAGATCGAAAGTGAAAACAACCATTCTGCAGTGTCAAGAACCTCAGAGATTAGAGCAGGAAGTAAGAAGTTCCCTGAGTCTCTAGGATTGAGAGCTTCCAAACACTAATGAAGTCTGAGGCCACTCTTCTTATAAGAGGAATGTATGTATATGGAACTGCCCAAGGTAAATAATGCAAGAGCTTCCAGCACAATTTTGTGCTAATCTTGGCTCGAAAACCGAGTTGCATTTGCCAAGGTGAATAGGGTTGTCATGTGTGAATAGTCCTCTTGTTCTCTCATCTGACACCTCCTGTATATATGCTTCCCCACAGTGAAGCAGACAAATCTATTTTCCCTTTCAGTTCCAAAGCCTTTTATCAAGCACAAAAGATAGACAGATGAGTAAGTCTTGGACCCTAGACACACAGTCTTGTAAGAATAATGCCTGGTTTGTATCTGTTGGTGTCTCATTATGGAATATTTTCTCATCTTTTTTGTCATTCTCCTCCCTCTCCTTATCTGACAAGTTTCCACAGTGTTGGTGACTGACTTCAGCCCACTCTTACTAGGACTTCTGTGGATAACACTGTCTCATTCACCTATTTATTATCAATTATTATTTGGAGTAGGTTTTTTTTTAATTTCTGAAGATTAAACAATGAAGATCAAAGAATAACAATATATTGTATTTTAAGGGGGAAAAATTTGTCTGTGAATAAATTGCCTTTGAATCACCACATATGAAACATGGACAAGTGGCTAGAGTGTAGGAAAATTTCTAGGTTTGTGAGCACTGGGGAAAAAAGGAGAAATGAATTTAAATGAACTTGTCATAGTTATTGTAACCTGTTCTACTCTTGATTTTCCTTGTTATCAAGGTTTAAGGCTGCTTGTTTCCATTTAACCTAACTAAGCTCATACAAATTCTGTTGGCAATGTCTGCATTTGTCAGGGTGACTTGGAAATGTAGAATTGTATTCTGATACTCCAAGGTGGTTAATGAGCCTCACTGACTGGTTAACAACCCATATAAGATTGATGTGCATGGAATGTACTTTAATAGAAACCAAACCCTTGCCTCCCTGATTTATACACCTTTCACAATTATAGGTCAAACGAAATTTCTGAAGTTCTGGCTACCTGGATCCAAATTTCAACACTCTGTGACACTAATATTAGAATTTATGATCATAATTACAAATGCATCCAGTATACTAGGTAGGGAACGAGCCTGGACATATGAATATTACTTAGTAGTTAATGAATTGTATAGAATAATATGTAGTTTGGCAGTCCCTTCAGTTTGCAAGTGTAGCTATATAAAAATGTTGCTTTATAAACATTTGTTTTATCCACGGCTACAATGATATAAATGGTAGTTATGTATAATACATTTAGACATATTATCACAAGATGTGAAAATAATCTATAAGCCCAAAAAGGATGTAGTTAAAAAGAGGCATCTTTCTGCTTATTTTTAATCAGTAGAAATAGGAATATTCACACTTAGGGAACAGAAGATGAAGGGCTGATCTGGTATTTTAACTGTACTTTATCTCGGTTTGGCTCAGTGGGTGTTCTCCCTGCAGCTGGTTAGACCCTTCCTGCCTCTCTGCTTCGGATGCCTCCATGTAAAGGTGGTGACACTGGTCCTGACCTGAAATCGAAGCTGCTTGCTGCTTACTCAATTCTCATGTTATGTATAGTTTATTCAGACTGCCAAAAGCAAATCATGGGATGAAAGAGGGCTCTAAGTCAAAAACTAGAAAAATCTGCTAAATAATGTTGGTTTTGTAAGTCTTTGTTTTTCAAGTATGATTATCAAAAGGATGCTAACATAGTCCTTTCATTATATTAAAAATGACGAAGTGCATAGCTAATGAGAGGCAGGTACAAAAGGTAAAGGAGAAAACTGTGAAGACCACAGTGACTTGTTTTAAAGGAAAAATAAAACAAGTAACATGTTTTAGGGTTTCTAAAATTCACTTGATTTTAGTCCATTCACTTTGAAATAAGAAGCAAGGGATGTTGATTTTATCACAAATAGAGAGTAAAGGCCCAGTATTATATACATTCTCCATGACATGCCTTGAGGCCCATTCCTTGGCAAGTCTGTATATGCTCGACTATTACCTAACTAGCATTATTGTTTTTCCGTGAATTTCTTTTAATATATAAGCCAGTGTGTAAAAAGAGTATGCTAAAATTCAGGCCCCAGTGAAATCACCTGCCAATATAAGACAATAATGCACATCCTCTAACTTGATAAACATGAAAATTCTATATTGACTCAGACTCACTGAGTGTAGAGTAGATCCAAGAAACCGTTTCAGCAATTCTTATATGAGAAACAAAGGCCTAAAGATAGGCTTATAAATTCATATGTGTATAAGTCAGCTTGGACAGCCATTTAAAAAATGAAGAATATTCAGGTATTAGCCCATTATCACATAGGCTTAGGAGAAATGTCTAGAGCTTTAACAAACTGTCTATTTGATTCTGAAAAAATGTTCTGCTAATTGCACTGATCATAGACTCTATCCTAACTTCTACATATGTTATTTAACATCCCAGGCTTCTTCCTACTTCATTTCCATTCTTTTCTATTTACTATTCACCTACTATATCTGTCCTCTTCCTTTAGTAGAATTTCTTTAGGAGGTTTCCTTTCTATGTTTCCAATTTGTATTCTTCTTCATATTTTTAAAATATTTTCCTCTAGTTCTCCAGACAACCTTCCTTATCTCTCTTGCTATTCCTCTAACTCATTGTTTATAATAACCTTGCATAATGTATAATGTTCTTGGAATGCCCTTGGATAATTTTAATATTCGTTCAACATTTTTTTTATTTTTTATCAAGAGTCAGTATTATTCACTGTGAATTATGAAAGCAAAAATCGCATGGCAGAATAGTGTTTATGCCATAGATCTTCAATATTTGATATATATTGTTACATTATTTATTCACTTTTGTTAAAATTGCTTTCAATATCTATCTCTTCTGCCAACAATGTACTACTCAAATATGAAGTTCCTTGAGATCAATCTATCCTTCTGTAAGTTCCTGGCCACTATCATAGTATCTAGAATATAGCTGTTGTATTATAAATCTCTTAATGCTTCTGAATATACAAACTGTACTTTGGTAGAAAACTGTAGCCTTTGCTGTAAGACATTTTGCTCTTATCTGCAAATATGAGGCTAACTTCTCAAACAGACGTCAATGGTGATGTTTATAAATGGGTGTTATATAAACAATACACAAATGGTAAGAATTTTCCTCCTCCACGGGACGTAAAATAAATTATTTAATCTAAGGAAAGATTTGTCTGTAATTTAAACAGTTCTTACCTCTTCCTTTATTTTGCAACACATAAATATAAAAATAACTCAATATTAAAATCTCCTAATTAAAGCGAGTGAAGAAAATCTTTGTTCTTTAATAACAGTGGGCTTCTTTCACTTGGGACATATGCAAATCTCCATTGTCTCAGATAAACTAGGTGTCTGTTTATTGCACATTCACCCCATATGCATATAGGAAGGGGGAGCAAAAATAGGTGGATATCCTTGTGACAACATGTATTTTTAGATAACAGTTGATGCTAATGGGGCAAGCCCATCTAATTGACCGACGGTTGTTGTTGATTTTTGTAGTTTTTGAACTTGACCCTGAATCTGAATTGTATAGGACCTTATTCAGATAGTTCTGGCCCCACTGTCTACAAATTTCTGATACAGAAAATATCCAGCAGGCCACATAAATTCACCCAACACTTCAAGGGTGATACCGATCTGGGAATCATGCTTGGAGAACCACTACTCTGCTCTGTAGTGTGTGTGTGGAGGGGGGGAGCAGTCTACATATGCCAAAAAGAAGAGCATTGTGCTCTGCAGGAATAAAAACAAACCTGGAAAGTTAAAAAGAAAAATACTTAAGCCAACCATATTTTCTAAATTAATTGCACTAATACATATATAAATTTTTATTCATAAACTATTCTAAATTTACTGATGTATCATGTATATTTGTAAATGTGAAATAATGTAATTATGATACCCGAAACTCTAACAAATTATGCTTGTTTTAGGACAGTGTGTGATTATTATGGATTGGGTATAGCAAAAATCATGATGTTTTCTTTAAAGAAAGAATAATAAAAGAAATAAACTACATACCTGAGTAGTTATAGTAGAACCTACATGATATGCTATGTAAATTACAGTATATATATTTTTAAGATTCTAATATATATATATATTAGATTCTAATATAATATATATATATATATATATATATATATATATATATATATATATATATAGTAGTCTGTTATTTGAGCTCCTGGTACATATCTAAAAACTTTCCCAATGTTAGAAGTACTTAATACAGTAACAATCATACCAATTTACTGAGCATTACAACAAACCTGGTACAAAATTGCTACTATGAGTTATGCTTAATTATTCATGACAACACACCCCATGAAGTTGGCACTATCAGCATCTGTAGTTTAAATAAGTGTAAAGCAAATCTTTAAAAGATTAATTTGCCAAAACCACATGGTTGAAAATTGCAGAACTTTTTAAATTTGTTTGGTGAAAAGCACTACCCATTTCTGTTTGTGCAGCTGAAAAGTTTACAATTACTTCTGTTTGACTCACTCTCAGGAGGTTTAGATGCTGAAAAAGTAGACATGAGAAGAAGCCTCTATTACCTAGAACAGTAAATTAGGGTAAAACTATTTTTCCGTTTATATGAATCCAAAGCTCTAATAAATAAATTATTTATTTATGAGATAATAAATAATTAATTTATTTATCTCCTTTGAGAGAGCTCGTTATTAAATAAATATCAGAAAATATTTTATAAATTGTTTATATCAACTCAATATATCTTCCTCAAATATCTGTTCTATTCAAACATCAAGATTAGATCAAATAATCTGAGGGATAAAAACAGTCAAAAATAGATTTTATTTGGGGTCATATATGTTTTTTTCTTATTTACTTCATTTATTTATTTGTTTTTGTTTCAAATATCTTCTTATAAGATTGTTTCTTAAGATATTCTATGAGTAAACATATAGATACTGTAAAAGAAGAGTTTCTTACAAAATAATACCTGTTAGAAATCAAGAATTTACTTGTACAAATAGCAAAGTACACAGTAGTTCTGAAATTGCTGATAATAGGTGGAAAAACTATCCATTGAATGAAGAAAAAATTCCTTAGATAGTACTTTGTGTGTATGTCAACCCTTTCTTAAACTTGAGTAAGTCAGTGGCATATAGGCAGTAGAGGCATGATAGCTTTATTTTCAGGGTTTCTGTATACTCTGTAGCTAAAACTGCTTAGTGGGGAAAGGCAGAATCACATTATGGATTTATTTTGATAATCTTAATGAGAAGCAATGGTCATTCTACTAGAATAGCAGTGGATATAAATATAACTACAAAGATAATTAAAGGGATAAATTAAAAATTAAAAAGATAGAACCAGGTCACATATTCGAGGGAATAATTTAAAGATCATAAATAGAGTCAGAAAAAATCTAGGCTTCTGATGTGGTTAACTTTACTATGTTAGATCTAAGAGGTAGAGCTGAGGAAGAACAAGCTTTATGATTGTACTTATATTTTCTAAAAACATAATCATATATTTAATTATACTCCATTTATTAGTTGCATCACATTAACTTGTGCTCTAGTAAAATATGGAAATTTTTAGACCCCCATCCCCGTCCTAGGGATTCAGAAATTTGAGGATAACTGCCTTACCTTCCTGGTGAATGTTACTCATATTTGAGCCCTAAAACTCGTTTTATGAATTTTTGTGCATCTGTAAAAATTGATTTTCTGTCAACTTGACACATCCCATCACAATCTGGGAAGAAGAAACCCCAATTTAAGTACTGTGTATTGGCATACAGACAAGTATGTGGGTACTTTTTCTTGATTGATGACTGACAGGATTGTGCCTATTACACTGTAGGCAGTGCCACCTCTGGACAGGTGGGTCTGGAATATATAAGATATCAGGCTGAGTAAGTCATGCATAGCAAGCCAGTAAGCAATCTTCCTCAATGATGTCTGCATTTAATTCCTGCCTGCTGTGGAAAAATGGTCTTTTATCCTGTCACTTTTATTTTAATAAAATGTTGATTGGCCATTAGCCAGGCAGGAAGTATAGGTGGGGTGACCAGGCAGGAAGTAGAGGCAGAGCAATGAGAAGAGAATTCTGGGAAGAGGATAGAGGCAGTCTCCAGTTGTCATTCAGTCACAGAGGAAGCCAGACATAGAGAAAGCAAAATGAGAATGCCTCACTGATGAAAGGGACCAACCCACATGGCTAGCACAGACAAGATTTATTGGCTAATATAAGTTAAAGGAGTTATCATAAACTTGAGCTAATAGGTCACCAAGTTTATAATTAATGTAGTCCTCTGTGTCTTTCTTTGGGGCTGAATGGTTGGTGGACTGGTCAGGACAGAAACCTCTGTCAACAAATGGTACCATGTGGACAACTGTATCCACATAAAACCTGAGAGAGCTTGGGAAATAATTCTAGACAAAAAAAGAACAGAGTTAAGCATGGCTTCTTGGTAGCATTTTGAGAGGCTTCCTGATTCAGTTTTAGAAGCAAAAACTTTGCAGCTATTTTAAGAGGCTTCACCACAAAACACTTAAATGGTGTTTATGAATAGCCTACAGCATGTTTCTTGGTGGCAGCACAGACGTTGAAACTTCATAGAGTGGTGGCAATAAACATGACTCCTGCTGGTACCTCCACCATGAGGCTAGATTCTCAGAAAGCTTTGGTGGATCCAGCGACCAAAGCCACAACTTTAATTCTAACCATATCACTTAGCAAGTTAAAGACTCATGTGGTCAGAAAAGGAGAGATATACAGAAACAATATATTCAGATGAAGAAAACCTCTAAATGATTTACAGTGTGTATAAAAATATATGCACGCTTGGGAGAAAAAGGATAAAGTCCTTAAAATAAACATAAAAGAGAGTAGTTGGGTGTGGTGGCAAACACCTTTAATCCCAACACTTTGGAGGCAGAAGAAGTCATATCTCTGTGAGTATAAGGACAGCCTGGTAACAGAGTGAGTTCCAGGACAGCCAAAGATACACAGAGAAACCTTGTCTCAAAAAAAGCCAAAAATTAAAAATGAAATAAAAGAAATAGAGTTTAAAATAGAGTCCCATAAAAATGAAAAATACACAGATAGTCTGGATACTGTATGTTATTGTGTTGTCTTTAAATTGTTTCATGGCTGAGGAAGGAGCAAAAGCTGCTAAAAGATATTTGATTATAAATGCTGCTGGCTTAATCCAACATATATATTTTGAAATTGCTGTGACTTCAAAATTTTAGTCAAAAGCTATGTTACTTTGGAGAAGCAGTTTTTCTTTTGTTTCCACAGGAAATGAGAGGCTGTGAATTCATTCTTGGCTAAGAAAAATCAGGTTTGATTAGGAAGATCCCCTGAAGAATCTTCAGTGGGAGCAGATTATCCAGATGATTCAATATTTCAGAGGACCTCTGTTGGAGTTTCCTCTGAGTTCTGTCTCCAGAACAGTTTCAAGACTGCTGGCTGAGGTGACCAAGCAAGCCTCACAGAATATTCCATTCAGTACTTGACTATAATTCCAAATCTGCTTTAGGTCCCTGTAAGTATATCAGCACCCCCAATGAGCAGGAAATTGCCTGGAAAACTATGCCAACATTCGCAAAAAAAATGGATTATGAATGTTTCTCTTTGTTTAGAATATTAGTTGCACAATTTTACAGATAATGCTCTGGGAAAAAGCTAAACAAAGGATATAAGACTCAGAGATCTTGTGTTGAAAAAATTATTAGGGGAGTACTGTGGGACAATGTTTTTTTTTTATCCTGTCACTTGTATTTTAATAAAACTCTGATTGGCCAGTAGCCAGGCAGAAAGTATAGGCAGCAGTTAGGCAGGAAGTAGAGGCAAGGCAACGAGAACAAGAGAATTCTGGACAGAGAAAAGAGGCAGTCTCCAGTCCTCATCCAGTCACAGAGAAAGCCAGACACAGAGAAAGCAAGATGAGAGTGTCTCGCTGATGAAAGTTACCAAACCACATGTCTAACACAGACAAGAAATATGGGCTAAATATAAGTTATAACAGTTAGAAGAAGCCTGAGCTAATAGGTCAACCAATTTATAATTATTGTAAACCTCTGTGTGTTTCTTTGGGGATGAATGGTTGTGGGACTGGGCAGACAGAAATCTCTGTCAACACCTACATTCAGATTTTTACTCTGCTGGTGTTTCTTCCCTAGCATTGCTCAGTATCAGACTGTGATAGTGACATGTTAGGCAAGTAAAACCTTACATGGATGACTTTCAACCAAGTGGCAAGCTCACAGTCATGGTTATATACAGAATAAAGTTGTTCTTGAGTCAGTGCCAGGGGATGTTATATAAAGCTAACCCTCTTGACCTCAACAGAAGCTGCAGAGAATATTGTACATGTGTTTTAAAACCAGTAATTATGCATGCCATTTTCTGTGCTTTGCAAAAGTGCTAGACAGTGGTGCCAGAGAAATTGACATTAGCAATCTAAGTTGAATAGGTAAAATTGTAGAAGACTTTGCAACACAAAGTTGATTAGGTACACATGACAGAGATAGCACTTTTTAGCCGTCAGTCTCTGCTTGATAGACATAAATAGCTATTTTCAAGGCTCAAACACCCACACTTCCATCTTTAGAACAATGTTAGAAATTCTGGATACTTGACAGTTAAACCTCTGTTGCAAATTATCCTCTAGCAACAAGACATTAAAGCAAGAGTTTCTGGTGTTTTGATGCTTTTAAATATGGAACCTTAATGATATGTATAAAATATGGGACTTAAAATTTAATCTAATAGTTCACTTGATGTGTATGCACAATTAAGAAACTCCCACTATAGGGGAAAATAGGGTAGATTGATATGATTAATGTCTAAAAGCACAGAAACCCCAGCCTCTACAACAGAGTATAAGTTAGAAATTTGTGTTAAATTTCTTGATTTTGAGAATGTAAAGCAAAGCTGAATGTTTTAAATTACAGTTTCATAGCATTCTGGGATATTGCAGTATATTCTGAACCCAGCAGTTTTGTTCTTGGACAAAATAGTAAGGTTGTTGCTTTTGTTTGTTCAGTTGTATTTTGTTTTTGTATGTGTTATCATCCTACTTTGAAAATTATTTTTTTATTAAATGACATTTCTTTTAGCCAAGGCACCTAATTGAAAAAACTTATTTATTCTTTATCAGAAAATATTTACTTATGTAAGTTTACTTTATTCTCGTCTATGGTATTCATAGATTGTATTCTATTCTATTGAGTTAAAAAATGTGTTATCAGCAAATTGTAACATTTTAAGAAATGCCAACTTTGTGACCTTGAGAAATGCAGACATCTTGGCATGTGACAACTCCTCCCAAACTCTTGCATGGTGAGGAATAAACTATAGAATGACTTCTAGGAGCTTACAGACCACGTCCTTAGAATAAAGGTAGCCTATCCATGTAAAACTGTATTCCTGAGAAAGGTCAACTGTCCCAGAAAAGTTTAATCTGTGTCCTAGATGACATACAACTGATGCTAGCCTGACTTGCCTTTCTTAGACTGAAAGAGACTTGCAGTCCTGTCTTCAAAAGAGGTTTCAAATTATAACCATGCAACTCATTTAAACTCATATTTCTTTTTCTCATGTACCTGAGAGTCATCCCTTTGGAATATAATCACTAAAAAAAGATAAGGCCTCTGTCTCCTATGCCATGTGGAAGGATAGAATCTTGACTTTGATAACTGCCATCCTGCACATACAAGTAAATCACATTTGCACTGGACAGCATTTTTAATTTACTTTCCTGGCTGTATTGAGCTAATTTATTCCTCCTCCCTCAGACTTTCTTTTTTTTTTTTTTAACATACAACATACAGGCTTTCTGTGTATTTTCTATCTTTATGTGGCTTATTACAATTTTTATTACTCTGTTTCTTTTTTTTGTTGTTTTTTTTTATTGAGAAAAGGAGAAAAAAAAACAAGTTTCCACCTCCTCCCAGGCTCCCATTTCCCTCCCCCTCCTCCCCCCCTATGCCCCCTCCTCCCACCCTTCTCCCCCTCCCCCCACTCCTTTCCCCCTCCCTCTCCAGTCCAAAGAGCAGTCAGGGTTTTCTGCCCTGTGGTAAGACCTAGGACCTCCCACCTCCGTCCATATCTAGGAAGGTGAACATCCAAACTGGCTGGGCTCCCACAAAGCCATCTTTTAAAGCTTTCAGGTCACCTCTTCTCAAATCAGAAGCAATCTCAGTTAGACTGAATAAAAAAGCCATTCCCTCACCTTATCCAGCTGTGTTTTTACTTACAACATATATAATCTCAACATTACTCTGATAAACGTATTATCTTTGACAACCAAACATGAAAAAAAAATGCTTCAGCTTTGTTAAAATTCTGAAAAGACAAGACCATTCATATTCGAGGTACTTTTGAAAGTAATTTCACTTCCTCTTCAGTGTGTTCCACAAACAGACAAATTTGAACCTTCAATTACATTCTATCATAGTAAGAAGTTGACTGGACCATAAATGAAAAGACATGTGCTCGCAATTGCATTGCCTGAGTGCTAGTTATGTACATTATCCATCTCTTCAATGAAAACAAAGACTTTCCATTTTTTTCTTTTAGCTATAACTACTGCCATGAAATGTAAAACATATGAAAAGTAGGCAATTCTCCTGTACAGTAACCACTTTGCAATTTGATTTCAACTTTCTACACAGATATCCCTCTCAATGCTGATAATTTTCAGTGGAAAACAAAAACTGTACAAGAATTTTGAGAAGAAATAACTCAAAATTTGTGATAATATTTGCTAACCATGACCAGTTGGATCCCACTCAACAAAAAGTAAAATTTATGAAGGAAGAAAATTTTGTTTACAAAATAAGTGTAATATTTCTTTTGAAAAAGGTATCATATATGCCCTAGAGAAAGTCTATAGAGAAAAGTAAAATGGCATTCTTATATATATTTTCCTTTGTATGACTCATATTTAAAATAGATATCTCTTTTCTGGATATATCCTGTGACACAAAATCTTAAATACTAATATGTTGAAATATAAGTTTTAAAACTATATTCCAAATAGTTAACCAATTAATATTTACATTCTTCTGATAAATGCAAAGTATCAATTCTCTGAACATAGATTTTTATCGTTACACTTTCAAAATAATTATGCCATTCAAACTGCTCAGTTGCCTGCAAAACCCAAATTGCTTGAACATTAGTTTTAGAGAAATTTTCATGAAGCCTTTAAACTCTGAGTGTCAAATTCAACATTTAGGCTCCAAAGCCTACGGGTGGTATTTATTACCCTTCAACATTCACATTCATCATTTTTTTTAAAAAAATATGTTTCAGATTGACAAAACTGCAATTGTAAGTCAGGGTTTAAACTCATCCATCCCATAACCTTTATAGTTCCTCTTTATATAAAGTCTTAGGACCTGCCAATTAGCAAGACACCAGGCACTGAGAATAACTTAAAATGTCTTTATGAAAAAGGTTCAAATACAAAGTATAGACGGAAAAGTTAAAACAAACAATTAAAGAACTATCTATTTTAATTACTCTGAGTGTTAATATCATGTAACATTCCTTAAATTTAGCAACTAATAGAAAAATTAAATACCAACAGAGGTTATAAAGTATTATAAACAGCTGAAAGTAAGTCTCCATTTTATGATATATACTAAAATTAGTTTACTTTAACTTAAAAATTAAGATATAAGCTATAAATTTAGCCTACACATTTTTGCAGTGGAACTCATTACACAGCAAAAAAAAACATAATTATGAGTCTTAAGTTATTTAATCTAACACTGTTTTGTTGGATTGTTATAAAAGTCAATACTATGTAGGCATTCAGTAAAACATGAAAAGTCATTTAATAGACTATTTTGGATGTCAACCTGTAGAAGAATGAAAATAGACCCATATCTATCACCATGCACAAAACTCAAGTCCAAATGGATTAAAGACCTTACTATCAGTCAGAACATATTGAACCTAATAGAAGAGAAAGTGGGAAGTACCCTACAGCAGATGGGCACAGGAGATCACTTCCTAGGTGTAACCACAACAGCACAGACATTAAGGGCAACATTGAATAAATGGGACCTACTAAAACTGAGAAGCTTCTGTAAAGCAAAGGACACTGTCACCAAGACAAAAAGGCAACCTACTGACTGGGAGAAGATCTTCACCAACCCTGCAACAGACAAAGATCTGATCTCCAAAATATATAGAGAACTCAGGAAACTAGACTTTAAAATGCTGATTAACCCAATTAAAAAATGGGGCACTGAACTGAACAGAGAATTCTCAGCAGAGGAAGTTCAAATGGCCAAAAGACACTTAAGGTCATGCTCAACCTCCTTAGCGATCAGGGAAATGCAAATCAAAACAACTTTGAGATATCATCTTACACCTGTCAGAATGGCTAAAATCAAAAACTCCAATGATAGCCTTTGCTGGAGAGGCTGTGGAGGAAGGGGTACCCTCATCCATTGCTGGTGGGAATGCAATCTTGTGCAACCACTTTGGAAATCGGTGTTTCGGTTTCTCAGGAAATTCGGGATCAACCTACCCCTGGACCCAGCAATACCACTCCTGGGAATATACCCAAGAGATGCCCTATCATATGACAAGAGCATTTGTTCAACTATGTTCATAGCAGTATTATTTGTAATAGCCAGAACCAGGAAACAACCTAGATGCCCTTCAATGGAAGAATGGATGAAGAAAGTGTGGAATATCTACACATTAGAGTACTACGCTGCGGTAAAAAACAATGACTTCTCAAATTTTGCATGCAAATGGTTGGAAATAGAAAACACTATCCTGAGTGAGGTAACCCAGACCCAAAAAGATGAATATGGGATGTACTCACTCATAATTGGTTTCTAGCCATAAACAAGGGTCACGGAGTCTACAATTGGTGATCCCAAAGAAGCTATGTAAGAAGGTGAACCAAAGGAAAAACATGTAGTTGTCCTCTTGGCTATGGGAAGTAGACAAAATGGCCGGGGAGAAAATTGAGATCTTGGGGGTGGGGTGGGATGGGGGTAAGGGGAGATGGGGAGAGAAAAGGGAGAAGGGGAGAATGAGGGGAACTTGGGGAAAAAGGAGGATTGGGATAAAGGAAGGTTGGATAGGGGAGCACGGAAGCACAATTCTTAGTTAAGGGAGCCACCTTAGAGTTGGCAAGAGACTTGAACCTAGAGTGGCTCCCAGATGCCGAAGGCAAGGTCCCCAGTTAGTTCCTTGGGCAGCTGAGGATTGGGAACTTGAAATGACCCTATCCTATAGCAATACTGACGAATATCTTGCATATCATCATAGAACCTTCATCTGGTGATGGATGGAGATAGAGACAGAGACCCACACTGGAGCACTGGACTGAGTTCCCAAGGTCCCCATTAAGAGCAGAAGGAGGGAGAACATGAGCAAAGAAGTCGGGACCACGAGGGGTGCACCCACCCACTGAGACAGTGGAGCTGATCTATTGGGAGCTCACCAAGGCCAGCTGAACTGTGACTGAAAAAGCATGGGATAAAACTGGACTCTGAGCATGGCGAACAATGAGGGCTGATGAGAAACCAAGGACAATGGCATGGGGTTTTGAACCTACGTAATGTGATGGCTGTGTGGGAGCCTAGCCAGTTTGGATGTTCACCTTCCTAGAAATGGACGGAGAGGGGAGGACCTAGGACTTACCACAGGGCAGGGAACCCTGACTGCTCTTTGGACTGGAGAGGGAGGGGGAGAGTAGTGGGGGGAGGGGGAGAAGGGTTGGGGCAGGGCGAGAAGGGTGGGAGGAGGGGGAGGGAAATGGGAGGCTGGGAGGAGGTGGAAACTTGTTTTTTTTTCTCCTTTTCTCAATAAAAAAATGGAAAAAAAATAAACAAAAAAAATAATAAAAAAATCATAAAACTAAATGCTAGTTGTCCACACTGTATACCTGTTTTATCCATGCTTAAATGACATGAGAGTCTGTGATGTTTTCCAAATGCTTTGTGAGTATAATTGTCATTCTAATACTGTTCCCTTCTCCATTTAACAAGTAGAATAATTACATAGCAGAAAGAAGTTGATAGCAACTAATGACACAGTCATATAAACTTGTGACAGGAAACTTCATGATTTTCAATCAGTCTTCTTACAGAATCTAAAGGTACATTGAAATCATATGTATACATATTTGGAAATGTTATTTCTAAGCTTATTTCCTTGGATTCTGATTTTGTGGCCCAGAAGCATTAACTATTTGCAGGGATAGGCTTTAGAGAGTAGGAGCAGTTACAAATAGCTGTTATACATAACACAATACTCTTACTTTTAAAGGTTGTTTAGATTGCCAAATAGAGTTTTTTCCTTTAGCCTTTCATTCTCATTAAAAAAAAATGGCCTCAGAAAACTTCAGATTTTAAAACAATTGGACTTATTTTAGCTTTGCTCTTTTCTTTGAGGTCACAGTGACATCTATGTTAGGAAAGTCTATCATTCTATTAATCATAATTCCAAAACTGGTGTGGGATTGTTTGTGACTTACACCTTAATATAATAACTTTTTTGTATAAACCTAAAATAAGATCCTATGGAGCAATCACAATTCAAGAAATTACATATTATCCACCTCATGTTTTAAAACAACTCATTGAGTTTTATATTTTAAAATCAAACATTTTTAATCAAAAGAATGAAATCTGACCCTATATCTAACAAAATAATATGAAAACAACAAATCCTACTAAAAATATATCTAAGATCTAAAATAAGTCTAGAAACTATGAAAATACTAAAAGAAAACTTACAGGAACTATCATAAGACATTCTTATACACAATGATTTGCTTGTATGTGATCTCAACATCACTAGACATAAAGGTCATTTAGATATAATAGCATTATATAAAACTAAAAAGCTTAAGTGTAGCAAAGAAAAAAATCAAAATAGTGAGAAAACCACCATAAAGGGAGTTAATTGTTTGCAGCTATTTATCTGACTGAAGGTTAATAATCAAAATATTTACGGAACTCACAAATCAAAAAAAAAACTTAAGATGTGTAATTATTTAAATAAGACATTATTTAAAATATTAAAATGGTATATAATTTCATTGTAGTGACAATAGTTACTATGAAATTGCTGTTAATATTTCCCAGAAAGGGGAATTCTATTATGTGATTAATAGGAATATATATTTTAATAAAGTTATAAAATATCAGTAAGAGGTTCCTCAAAAAAGCTAAAAATAGATATACTAAAGGATCTGTTCATCACATTTCTAGGAAATAATCTCAAGCTGTTGCAGGGATACCTACAGATTCATATCTTTTCAAGCACTAGTACATAAACAATAAATTTATTTAAAACATGATTGACAGAATAAGACAATTCTCCCACACCAGAATATAGTTGTCTATGGTTTGTGGGAGGAAGATGAAAATGTGGTATATACAACAACATTATTTTATTTGGCCAAAAAGAATGAAATTGTGTCCCTGAAATATAACTGAATGATATTGAGAGCACCTTAATAAAAATAACTCAGACACAGAAATACATACCACTGCTTGTTCCCACTCCTATTTCGAAGTGAAAATAGTCATTGTTTGTATAGAATAATGATTATTAGAGTTTGGGGACAGACAATGGTGTGTGGATAAACAGAGGTTGCATAATCAGTACTAAAACACAGTTAAAAAGAGAAATGTTTGTTCTGGAATTCCATATCACAGAAGGATGATACAGTTCACTGATGGAGGTGGGTCTTTTATCTTATCTGTTGCTTTCATTGGTTAACTAATAAAGAAAAGAAAACTGCTTGGCCTGATAGGACAGAAAATTAGGTAGGCAGAGTAGACAGAACAGAATGCTGGGAGAAAGAAAGCCCAGTCAATCAGTCGCCATGATTCTCCCACCCGACACAGCCGCAGGTTAAAATATTCCCTGGTAAGCCACCTCGTGGGCTAAACAGATTATTAGAAATGGGTTGGATCAATATGTAAGAGCTAGCCAATAAGAGGTTAAAACTAATGGGCCAAGCAGTGTTTAAAAGAATACAGTTTCCATGTAATTATTTCGGGACATAAGCTAGCTTGGCGGCCGGAAGCTGGGGCGGCAAGGAACGTAGCCCGTCGCTCCTACAACAGTTCACAATGAGTAAAAATTTACAAGAGAGAAGTACAAATAACATACACATATGAGAAGCAAAGGTCAAATGTTTAGATTTGATCAGTACACACTATATTCAATAAGATAATATGTATAATGAATACATCTTTATAAAAAGTAAATACATCTAGATGACAAAGATTTCACATTTTTCTTTTTATTTGTAATATTCTTTGACTCTCTCCTTTCATTCACGATTCTTCTCTAAATTCAATTTGATTTCACTGTTTACCTTCTCTATCTGACCTTACTCCCCACAGTCACACTCTACCACATTGTACACTTTGATGCTTTGTATAAACATTATCAATATTTATAATCTGTACAATCCCTGTAGCTCTTTCATGATAATGTAAGATCATTGTGAGTCAAAACATTAGCTTTTTTCCTGACCTAGGTTAACATCTAAAATAACATCCAATATACATACTCAATCTTGTTCAGGTAATTCACCAAATATTAAAAGTTCCACTTTCAACAGGTATTATTTCCTTTTTAACTTTATTTTAAATATAAAGAAACTGAGGGTAGATGGGTAAGGTGGAGGCTCACAGTCATATACCAGCCTTATATAGGATACTTTGATGTGAATATCACATTGAGAAACACAAAAGTTAGCATGTACTACTGAAATGGTTTCTGAGTTAGGCAAGGTCTATGTTGATTAATAAAAAAATATTTAAAAGGGAATAATATCCAAAACGTTGAGGAGTTGACTGTACTCTAGATGTTTTACAATACATTTTCTGTAAATATTATGTCTGTCATAATAGTAGTTAAAGATCACAATATGCATTACGATGTTCTACCCTGCAAGTTAAAAGTCTTCTTTAGCTCGAGACCCTCATTTTTGTTACATTAATTGGAGGAGACAGGAAGTGCCCTGTCTCTGTTTTCTAATTTTACAGTAAGGAAAGTACAGATGCCTTGTAATTCCAAGGCTTGGAGAGAGCAATGAAGTTTATCTTTATAAAAGCACATTTTACATGCCAGAACAAGGCTGAGATGGAAGGTTGTCTCACTGTATTTAATTTAAAGCTTTGTGTACAGGTTCTCAATACATAATAAACAAGTAGGTAAACAATGAATGATACAAAAGAAAATATAAAGCAATATAGATGGAATGCTTATTGTAAGTTAGATCTGTATTTGTTTCCCAGTTAGGATTAGGTAACAACCTACATAAATGGGTAGGTCCATTACAGAAATCACTCCGAAAAAAAAAAAAAATTGTGCAAGGAAGCAACTTTCCATCGTGGTCAAATTACTTCAGAAGCCTTGAATTCATGAATAAAACACTCCATCAAATTTTATGCATCTCAAGCACTTCTCCCACATTTAAATTCACAGCATCCAAGTGAGGTAGGGAAGGAGGAATATTTCATTTTTCTTATTTGGTGAAATGAAGATAATGAGGCACAAGGAGGTTAATGATAGATTTGAAGTTAATGCAATCAGTCAGCAGTAGAATCTCCAGTAGAATTTAGGTTTCCAGACTCTCAATTAGGGTTCTTTTCAAGATACTATGCTAACTACATTTTCTTGTTGAGGGAATTTAATGTGGTCTTGTATATAAAAATGTCCACTATATTTTTCCCAACTAAGGAATCTTGATATTAATTCAAACTCTTAGGCCTAGAGTAGGTGAATTTATACTGGATATTTTAGCACTGAGGTTAACTCAGGCCATAATCTGTTTCTCTCCCTATGTAATCTCTCTTTCCCTATATTCTAGAATTGAATTATCCAAGTTCATAGAATACTCTTTGAAGGTATTAAATGCTATGTGTGAAATTTATTGACTCATCATTTTTATTATTTATTTTAAAATTCAGAATTGTAGTAATTGGAAAAGCAGAAAAAGGTGAGAGGAGACGACAAGTTGTAAGTATTACAGAGAGAACATCGGATTTTAAGATGCCTACATATCTTGCCACCTCATTGATAACTCCATTTTTCTCTACTTTTCTGGTTTGACCCACTCTTTAATTTAAACATTTTTACAAGTCCTCTATTTTATAGCTATACCCTTTTGTGAGAATATTTTTTTCATGCGATTATTTTCAAGACTTCTAAATGTTATCTTATGCCAACAAGTTCTAAATTTAAATGTCTAACTTGGACATGTTTTCTCTGAACTTTCAAGTCACAGATTTGCTGGAGGAAGCCTTGCAGTCAGTGGTTACCCACCCACTGGGGTGTGGCCTCTTTTACTATGTAAGCCAATGTAGAGCATGCATCCACACTCTTTCTGGTTGCTGGATTCGGTTTCTGTTCTCAGCTCAAGCAGAAGATTCTGATTTGTGAGTTTACCCCTAAATAAATAACCATCTATTTCTCAATCCTGAGCTAGTGTGGGATTCCTTTTGAGTGTCCTTCCACACAGATTCACTTGCCTGCTCAGTTTTACCACTGCAGTCTAATAGATTTCCAAATTTAATGTGCTCCCTGCCAAATAAAACCACCCATTTTACTTACAGTCTTTACCATCTCAGTTGTAGATAATTTTATCCCTTTCAGTGAAATGAGGTAGAAATCCTGGACGTATTCACGGTTCTCTTTATCTCCCATATCTTTTATTCAGTCCACGCTGGAATTCCTGCTGGTTCTACATTTAGATTCATACAGAACAGGACTTCTTCTTAACACTCTGTACAAGGCTACTATCATATTTATTTGGATTGCCATAATTGCCATGAAACTTGTCCCCTCTCTGCAGGTATCCCTAGCCCAGCAACAATCTTTATAAAACCTATGGCAGTTTTCTCTACAAATCTTTCCATTAGCACATTTTACTCAGTCAGAAAGAGGATATTACTACATTGGCTTTCATGTTACTTTATCAACCTATTGACACAGTTTACAACGTTCTATGTACGCCAGATAGAATGCAGATTAATTGCTAGGGAAGCCAGACAAAGGGCTGTATTCTATGTTTAAAGCTACCTCAAGTCAAAATGCGTGTCCTTGAGATAAGAAAAACATTCAGATTTTCACTCAGTCTGCCATCTCAGTGAGTAATACCACAGTATTATACATAAATCTTAGAACTACCCGTTCAAGTTTTTTCTTTGCTCTTCTGCTTCTTTTCCACATTTCTCACAATTTAGAATACTATGAAATATTCTTATATTTTATGATTACCGGCTACTCTCTGCAACATGAAAAAGTCCATAATATGTGGACTTTGTTTACTTTTGTCCATTATTTTTTTTTTTTTGGTTTTTTTCGAGACAGGGTTTCTCTGTGGTTTTGGAGCCTGTCCTGGAACTAGCTCTTGTAGACCAGGCTGGTCTCGAACTCACAGAGATCCGCCTGCCTCTGCCTCCCGAGTGCTGGGATTATGATATACTACTGCATGACTCATAGTAGGGACTTAATATTTGTAGCAACTAACCTGCTGCTAGGAAAACAAATGTCTTACAAGTCTATAGTTTATTTTAGAATAAGAAAATTGAGCAAAAATGATGAAAGTGGGCATATGCAGATGAGAACAAATTCAGACAAGGTAGAGAATAGATGAACAAAATAGGATGGAGGACAGTGACAAGCCTGTCAGATTTATTCCCCTGGGTGCAAAACAAAGAGGCAAGGATGATGGAGGAAAGATCACAGTAAAAGGAGAGTTTCTTTTTCAAAAAGACTAAAAGAAATTACTTAATTCTGATATTACTTCAAATTCTGAATGAATTATCAATTTGACTCTATTTTTTCCAGTATTACATTATTTCCAAGGTCTATTTATTTCTTTTAAATTTTACTACTGGCTAGAAGTAGGTGTATCCATTGCTTGCTTGAGTTTTATGCAAAGAGAAAAATGCATGAGGAAGCAATTTACTTTGAGAAAAGGAATGTCAATAAATAGAACACATGGGAGAAATGTGTTGGGTGAAATCAAAAAGGAATGTCAGAGGTGAAGACATGTGTTAATGCTTAACGGAACTTGCAAGTAAGTCAGTCATAAGCAATTTTAATAATGTTAGATTGTATTGCTTTATATCGAGAATTATATTACTTTTTCAGAAGTCTTAATTTTAATTGATACTTTTAGGTTAATGATCACAGAATTGTGTTAATATGAAAGAAATGTCATTCATGAGTTTAAAACTACATAATTCATTTTCATTGCTAAAAACTGCCAAAACTATGAAATCTGAAAACTTATAAGGATTATGTAATTACTTACTTTATTTCTAAATTTGCAAACTAAAATGTATTTAGATCATATACACTATGTGTACATTCTTGTATGGTTCTTCAAATTATAATATACTGTCTCTATCAGTTATAGCAGTAATATAAAAGATATTTATAGAAAATTCTCTAAGACTAAAGCAAACTACATGCAAATACATGGAAATAGTTCCTTTCATAACACAGCAATAAAATGTTTCTGAAAAAAATGCATGCTTTAGAATAAGTGATGTTCACATAATCATTCTAATAAGTTGCTAATTTTTATTTACATGCATGCTTTATTAGCTATTTAAAAGTGCTTCGTACCAAATCAAATACTATTGAATATTTTAGGTTAAGTCACATATTTAACTTCAAATTTCAACTACAACATATACTTTATTTAATATTAATATTTCATTTGAAGTAATAACAATACACATAAAATTCAAAAATCATGAATGATAAAAACAAAGTTAATATGAAATTTATTCATTATTTTGTGGACAACATTGATGGGGGAGTGTCATATATCAATCTGTTGATTTCATTGGTTAAGCAATAAAGAAACTGCTTGGCTGGCCCTCATAGGTTAAAACATAGGTGGGAGGAGTAAACAGAGCAGAATGCTGGGAGGAAGAGGAAGTGAGCTCAGACCGACATCTCTGGAGCAGAGACGCCATGCTCCCTGCTCCCAGGCGGACGCACGTGATGAAGCTCCAACCCAGGATGGACGTAGGCTAGAATCTTCCAGGTAAGACCGGTGCTCACTAAGGCCGATGCTCACAGATTATTAGAGATGGGTTGATCGGGATATCAGAATTAGCCAGTAAGGGCTAGAGCTAAAGGGCCAAGCAGTGTTTAAATGAATACAATTTGTGTGTTGTTATTTCGGGGCATAAGCTAGCCAGGCGACCGGGGTGCTGGGGACGCAGCCCCGCCGCTCCTATTACTACACAACATCCTATAATTAGACATTAATTGGAATTAGCATACTGAAACTATTTAGAATTCATGGTGCTAGATATAATCAATTCCATAAACCACTAAGAATTTGCTCACATATCAAGTATTAAACACAAAGAACACTATATAATCTATTTGCAAATTGTGGTAATTTCTAATATTTAATTTGCAAGTTGGGAATAACTAGGAATCTTGCATGAACATCCATCAGTAATCTGCAAATGTCTTGGTTTTAAAGACCTCTTTTTACATAAATTTTAGCTGTACTTTTATTTAAATATGTGTACCTCTGTATGTGTCTGTGCAGGTGGGTACAGGTATTGTTGGTAGACAGAGGACCTGCTGAAAGTTTGATGCTTGCTCAATATGGTTCCTGAGGAACATAGTTCCTGACAATAGCACTATCTGCTAAGAATCAGTGAGCCACTTTTCCAGCCACTAAATATGCTCTTTAAACATCTGTTTTCCTGCAGTTGTAAGAATGCTACTATACTATGCTCTCTCTCCTGCTGTCCCATAGCCGTATCCCAGCCATATTTCCAAGTATGATATTCAATGAGCCAAAAATAAACCTGAATGCATTTATAACAAATAATCGCTGTTGGCCTTACTTATTTCCTAGACAATTGGTCACCATTTCCTTCCTTCTTATGTTATGTTCATTAGTCCATCTGTTTCTTTACAAAAGTCCCTCCACTCTTGGTGGTGGAGGTTAAGAAACAAATATTCAAGAAGAAAATAAACTCAAATAGAAGGAATGTGAGCAAGGAGCCAAAACTGAGGAAGCTTGGAAGAACCAACATGAAAGTTTAAATTTTAGCATGGCACAGCATTTTGCAAAAGACAAAATGATTTTTTAAAAATAGTCCTTTAAAATGCAATATCTAATTCCCTCATAGTCAACTGGGGCCGGAGAGATGGCTCAGAGGGAGGGGGAGAGGAGTGGGGGGAGGGGAAGAAGGGTGGGAGGAGGGGGAGAAGGGTGGAAGGAGGGGGAGAAGGGTGGGAGGAGGGGAAGGGAAATGGGAGGCTGGGAGGAGGTGGAAACTTGTATTTTGTTTATGTTGTTTTTTCTTCTTTTCGCAATAAAAATAATAATAATAATAAAAAAAAAGAATTCTACCTGCTCTTCCAAAGGTCCTGAGTACAATTTCCAGCAACCACGTGGTGGCTCACAACCATCTGTAATGAGATCTGGTGCCCTGTTGAGTTAGAGACCTGGTCAGGTGTACTCATCAACTTAGACCATGAGACCACGGACAAGTTCAACAGAGCCCTCATATATGGGCTGCCCAAGCATGCTTCGGTAAAGTCAGGGTATAAATTTTATTTCAATTAAAATGTCAAGCTCTCCCTATTTCGTCTGCCATTTAGAAAATAATATTCTATTATCTATAGCATCATTATCATAGATAACAAAGTTATTTTAACATGGCCTATTGTAGTCTCTTAAGTACGTTAAAGACTTTTAGAATGCTAAATTATACTATAAAATGATTGTAATAAGGATTACAATCCAGGAATTGCTTCCCTCTCTGATTCGGTGCACTTGTTCTGTAAATTTCAGTGCCAACATAGAAAATATTTTATGGCCATCAACAAAGACAAAAAAAAATGTGGTGGATGCTTAAATTGCAAAGTTAAAGAAAGCACTTCAAAACTTCTACACTTCTAATTCGATAGTGTGAATATAGAAGTAGAGGATGTGAAAAGAAAACAGCAATAAAAGAAAGGTATGAGCCAAAGTCGTGAAAAAAAATATATCCAGAGAGAAAGTGCTAAGCTGCCCACTAGAAATGGCCTCCTACTGTGATGCTCAGTGATGAGATGGGGAAGTTGGAGATTGATTTATAGGCTGTTTCCAGTTCTTAGAGAAACAGTTACACCTTAAAACTGTCTATTGTGGGGCATTTAACCGAGTTGTCAACCTGCACAATCTCCACCGCTTGGAAACTCACAAGACCCCACAATACTGTTTTCTATATAGTTAGAAAATCACAGCCGTGTTACTATGGCTGTGATTCCTATACGTGATTGTTTACCACAATCTACATTCTCAGTTATTTTTATTTTATGACCAGTAGTGATCACTATTCATGATTCACTGAGAGCTACCAGCACATAATTTGGTTTGGCAGATTTGTGTTTGTTTAAAATATCTACAGCTGCAAGTTACTAGTGTTTTGATAGACTGATGTCGCACTTCGACTGTAGCCATCTCAACTCCTTTTTCCTTAGTCTCAAACCAACACATTCCCAGAATTTGCACCAGAATCATCTGCTTCCACCAAAGTAATAACTGCCTCAAAATCATATAATTCATTTCACATGAACCTCTTAGATGCCATTTTTTGAGATGGAGTCATGGTATAGTCCTTGTTACCCTGAAATATACTATGTAGACCAGACTCGCATCAGCAAACAGAGACCTGCCTGTCTCAGCTCATTCAGTGCTGGAACTAAAGGTGTACACCATTAAGCTCAGCCTGAGGATTTCTTATAAGGCTAACAGAAAATTAAAACTCAAAGTCGAGCAGCACAGTTTGTACTTTAATCTTGACTATGCTTGTTGGTTTATCATTATTCTTTCTCAAAATAATCATAATATTTATTACATGGTAGAGATTAACTGTAATAACTTTTGTTTTTCCTTTGTCTCATGAACAATGTTTCAGGATCCTTGAGGAATAGAAACTATCTATTGGATAAAAAGTGCACAGTGGTTGTGTGCTAAGAACTGGGCAGATTGATTCACTTTACCCAAGGAATTTCAACTAATGCCTGGCAAACTTGATATTTCAAATCTTGAAATTTAGCTCCTGACCACTTGAGGACATTAAGGGAAATTATAGTTCTGTTATTTTTTTCCCCATTGAATCTACGCCAAGTGTCTGGCATGTGAGTTAATAGGTACTCAACTGATTTTCACTGTAAGAGGATAAATGCATTGTCTATGATTTCCTGAATTGTATTGTTATTAGTCCTTTGAAAAGGATATCCAGATGTCCTATCACTTAGTAATTGATTGATTGAGGATCTTAAAAGGATTTTTTTGGAAACTATAAAAGCTAATATAGCTCCTGAATTGCTATATAGACTCAGTATTAAAGCATAGATACTTGAAAATCTGATACTACAACTAATTTTCATTCTATCCCATTTCTAAAAGAGAGAATTAAATTGCAGAGGCAAAATATTTTATACAAGGCACAAAGGATTCACTGCTTTTTTGCTAACCTATGCGGATGCCACTAGTCTGACCACTCTGAAATCACCATAATAAAACAAGTGATACAAAGACACCAAATATACTCTAATTAGGTCAAAATGTTTACAGAATAAGGGAGTTACATGCTCTTGCATTCCTTAATTTCAAATAATCATAATTATCAGGGTTAGAGAGGAAAGCCAGCATTACGACTCAGAAGGATAGAATTAGTAATTTTAATATCTGCAATTCATTTGCTATGCAACACATGAAAGGGCTTTGAAATATTCATGATTATTTTATAAAAATAGTCATTTATGTTACTGTTTAATGACAGTTCTCCACCTTGTTTGTGATGTTGATTATACGAAATTGTTCACATGATTAAACACCAGGGAATAATATCAAAGGCCTAAAATAAAAGGTCAGACATAAAAAAGAGGGACATCAAAGTAAGATCTGTAGTTTACTTACTCATTTGACACTAATGTCAATTTGAGGGGCCCACATCCTCCGTTACTTCAGATAACACTACTGAAGAGAACTGGGTGATGTGAATGAAAGAATTCTCTGTACTCTTTTACTACTCATGATTTTGTGAATCTCTCACCGTAAAAACTAAAACACTTAAAAACCCAGTACAAAGCTGACCGAAATTTTAATACAGAGCAAAATCACAAGAGGAAAAGGAGAAGAAAATGGAGTCTGGCTAATTTTTATTTTGAACTGATTATTTCTTTCATACTAATAATGTAAAATAAAGTTGATGCTTTAAAAAGTTTTGAAATGTCTATTTTCTTCACAAGGATTAAGAAAGAATGGAGAAATTTCTCCATACAAGTGAAAGATACATTAAAAAACTTGTATCTTCAGTTTCCATACTACCTATGTAAACTGACAATAGGTAGCCATGAATCTTCGGTCATGATAGAGTTTGCAGATTTCAAGACATGACTTTAATTCACTTATTGTGAAACATCAAGTAATATGATATTTTAAAATATGTATAACATATTGTGTCCTCAAAAAATTTAGTTGAATTTTTCCTAAGTTGTTTAGAAATAAACCACCTTGAGTAATTAAATGTAACAAATTATAATTATTTAATTTTAAATGGTCAGGCCACATTTGCTTCCTTAGGTTACTTTTTACAAGAACATCACTTGGAAATAAATTGTTGATGAAGTATTTAAATGGCAGCACATGAAAATCTTCAGCACTGAAATAAAATTAAAGTTTCAACATTAAAGACCCCTTAGAAAATTTGGTCATCAAAAGACACAAGTCTACTTTGATGTGGGTTCTGTCATTACATTAAATTAGACATATCTCCTCCGAAGTTATATTGGTTATGAAAAGAAAAGTGGAAATTAAACAACAGTATCACCAAATTTACAGCATGAAATACAGATATAACACGTGCTGTAAAACCCTAATATTCATATGCTTGAGAAATTTATCCTCAAGCAGCTTAGACAGTACTCTCAGGAAAGGAACATGAGGGTAGTTCTCACCCCTGTTAATCCCTCTACATGCTGTGCAGTGACATTTAACATTTAAAATTGAATATTGTTTATTCCCTCTTTTGATGACCTAAGTATGCTGTTAGTTAATAGCAATTGGTGTGCAAAGCCTTAAAACTGCAATTGTTACTTTCCTGTCTTTTCCGTGCTTCCTGAGGCGGTTAATTCCTATTGTAAAGACGCTTTTCTTCAGTATTGTTTACAATTTAGTAATCCAGAATTCAACTGATTAAAGAGCTGAATGCACACACATGTTCTCCAGTCCATGTTCACGTTTGCACTCTCATTCTTTCCCTTCCTCCCTCCCACCCAACTTCCAACAAGATCTTATACAGTTTTTCACAGAATTAAAAGACACGTGCTGAAAGTGAAAATTTCCATTTAAAATGAATGCAATTTTGTCTGTTTCATAGGTAGTGATGAGCCCTTAGGTTTCCTTTGATGATGGAAAAATGACAATGGTGGAGAATAGAGAGATGGAGATAAAAGACACAGCTAATGGGTATAATAATTCCTTGATTCATTTGTCTTTCATCTAATACACATTGTGGGCTAACAGTATGTCTTTTGCTGTGAGAAAAAAAAAGAAGTACTTGAGCGTGGCAAATGGCTTAGTTGGAAAAGTTTTTCAGTGCTATCAGGCAACCCAAGTTCAATCACCAGAAACTCTCTGAAGGCAGAGGGAGAGAACTGACTCCATAAAGCTGTCCTCTGACTTCCAGATACATCTTATATACAACCACTATTTATGCACACAAAAACATAGACATTGATATGTGACATGGTGAGTATAAACATGCATGGGAGCTATAGAATAATGCTTCAGACTACTGCAAATGGAGGTGGTATCCCCAAAACATGTCAGACTTCTCAGGGCAGTAGAATGCCTTCTTAGAGCCCTGCATGTCCACAAAATGGAAAAGAAGTACACAAAAGAGCACTTGCTATAAGGAGGTGCTCAGCAAATCATGTTAGAGCTTTCTGGCCGCAACAGGGATTTGCTATTTCTTCTATTTGTTGCACAGCCTCAAAAGATTACATGGAAAGTGTCTGACATACCTTATCTACTTTTATTGCTCGTCTATGCTCAAACTAAGCAAAATATTTTTTTAAATCTTTAAAATTTGCTTCTATTATTTGAACTTGCTAAGTTCCCTTGGGGGATTTATTTCTCTACTGTATAAAGAAAAGTTCAGAAGATGAAGAAAAACAGTGGCCAATGCTATGCAATGGGCATTGTCTTTTCTTTATCAATGCAGGTATTATATATAAGAAATCTTATTCATTCCATGATATTGTAAAACTAATATATCTTTCTTTGCAAGAGTCTTTAAATATAGACAAATCAAAGTCTGAATCTTCTCCTTTATTCTTGCCCTGTAACCTTGGGAATGTTATTTGATTTTTACTACTCAGGATCCTCATTGATACATTAAATCCAAAATTAGCTGCATACTTCTTGGAATGACATGGTGCATATAACTGCCTATCAACGTGTCTGAACAATAGTCATGAATTTCAGTAACAAAACCACTACCATCTATGAACACACTTTACATGGAATCTAGATTCCTTCTGAGTCTTAAATCAGCATTTGAAGCAAACCTTTTATGTAACATTCTCCAAAACACCCTTCACTCAAAGTCATTTTCTTTGCAATGTCTGTGTAGTATAACAACCTTTATCACACTATTTAGACTCTCTCTTTGATTGGTTCTTCAGTACGTTTAAACATTTGTGTGCCAATCCTAATTTGCAAACATGGTGTTGCTTATGAAATTTTTATGTTGCATGCTTACCATCTAACAGAAACTCTAGTATTATGAAGAATCTCAATATAACCTATTGAATATGATTAATGTCACAAGTGAATTTATTCTCCCAACCTCAATCTTTTCCTAAATAGATGCAGTTTTATGGTAATTCACTTCCTTAAATTCCCAATGCAACATTTGATTAAAACACTTAATTTTTTTTAAAAAAAATATTCTTCTGCTAATACCATTTCTCCAACTCAGATCACTCACAAGGAACAAGAAGTACTAAGAATCAAACTAGGCTCACTTGTTAGGCAAGCCCTTGATGTGATTCAAATAATGTTGACTAATTTTATGCTGTAGAGGGTCAGAGTGTCTCTGTATAGTTAAAAGCTGAAGGAAGGTCTTGTAAGCTGTGTCTACTAAACAATAATTACTATACCTTAATAGTTAGACATCCAGAGTAACCAGAACCTTGGAATTTGTATGTGACTATGAAGCCTAATCAAATACCATTAGCAATAATTATCTAATTAACTCCGAAGTCATGCCTATCATCTCTCACAAATTTTAGACAAAAAAATCTTTTTGATCTATTTCTACTATTTATGAAGGTATATCACACTATTCTCTGGAAAGCCAGAAATCCCAAAGGCTAAATAAACTTGCCATGTATATTATAGAGTCATCCTCAGATTAACATTATAGTAAAATAGTTTTAAAACTGATTTAAGTAAAATTTTATTGTAAATAATTTATATTACCATAATTTAAATTTAGATATGCTAAATTATATATAAATGCTATCTGAAAGTCAGGTTTTATTCTGCTAACTCATGGAAAAGACCAAAAGAATATACTCACAAATGTATTTTGGTCAATGAAAAATAGGAAGGAGGATAATAAATAAAATTATCATGGCTAAAGAGATAATATAACTTTCATTATGCCTAATTATATATACAACTTGTCAAGGATATGTTGGTTTTTCAAAAACAATATGCACATTTTTAAATTCATCTTCTTTTAAACATTTATAATGATAAGTGATAAGCAATATCCTCATTGGTTGAAGCAAGAATTAAGTGGGGATTAATATGCTCAAATGGGAGATGGGAAGAGAGGAGGGAGTGGGAAAATCTTGGTTGGAATGTAAAATAAAAGGGAAATTTAAAAAAAAAAATAAAGTATGGGAAAAATAGAAAACCAAAGGAGAAAGCTAAAAAGAATACAATCAAAATACATAGTTTGACATTTTTAAATAGTTAATAAAATAGCTGATTCAAAAGCTACCATTAGGATATTACTGGAACTGGTAATATTAATGTTGGTAACAACAGAACTTGCAATATTTGTGATGTATTATAGACAAAGCACATAAACACAAACAATAGTGAGTAGTTATAATGTACTTAATCATTGGGCCTTTAGTATACTCAGCCTCGTGGTACCCCATCGTACCTCCAGCGGAAAGAGCATTCAGTGATATCTGGTAATCTCTTCTAAAAACGATTTCTAAGGAGTTAGTGGGGGGCGTTATTTTGAGTTCAGCATTGCATGCTAAATGCATTAGTCAATTGCTCTGAAGGTTTCTTCCTCTGCTGAACTCTGAGAACTATGCTGAAACATGTCTGCAGTAATAGAAAGAATAAGCTCCCCAAACTCCATATTGTCAATTTCTAAGACAACTGTGACTTCCAAAAAGCTAAAAAATGACAAAAAGCAAGCCAAAAGGCCATTTTATGCTTAAAATTTATCATCTCCATGTCACTGTACATTTATATTTTAGATAAATATATAGAAAGAACAATGCACAAAATAAATGAAAAAAGCATAACCATAGGGATAAGACACTATTTTACAACTTCTTGATAATCACAACTTGAAAAGATCTAATGATGTGATTATAATTTAACTCTACTATTAAAGGTATTATTACTCAAATAGACCTAGAAATTTCAGTGGCTTATAATGAAAGTTTTAAGAATGCGATATCATATTTATTTGTTATAATCCATGCATTTTATTAGGCATATGAAATATTACAAGACAAATAGGAAAGTAAAGGGAAAAACAAATGAAAAAATGTTCATGAATGGTGCGTTTACTCCCATACTACTTTGTGCATCTCTCCTGCTTAGAAAATTACTTCCATGTGCGCATTGAACACTCAGATGCCATTTATTTAGAGTGTGGTCTTTTTTATAAAGAAAAATGTATTATTTTTAACCCTATACTTCAAAACTATGTTCATACTATTAAAAATGAGGATATAAAGTTATGAAAAGTGTCATGTGGAGAGAAGAAAGAACAAAATTGTAGGTAGAAAGATGGAGAGAGCACAGGATTAAGGAAAAATAATGGAGGGATGAAGGAAAGGAAGAGGAGAGAGAATGGATAGAGGCTGAAAGGACATACAGGTAGACACACACACATTTAGATATATAGATATGAATACATATAACATTTTGAGAATTATTAAAGGTAGCTTGCTTTAGTTTCATTAAGTAAGCAATAGAATAGAAATAGCACCCAATTTATGAAAATATTATAAATGTTAAGTTTATTAACAAGGTCACATTCTAGTAGATGAATTAGTATTAATTACTTTTACTTGGGATTTTACTGTTTAACAATCTGACATATATATCTATGTAGTTTTATGTATATGTTTAAAACAATCTAATAATGAACAATGTAATTTAGTTCAAATCCCCCATGTATGAAACATTGATGTTTTATTCATTGCAAGCTAAGTAATTATGAAAATAATCCTCTATAACATATGCAGTTTCCCATCATATAGATGAAAATAATTCAAGACTTAATGTACTGCCCATTGTATTAGAGGTGGGCACTTTCTTAGACAAGCATCAAAACCAGAAACATTATCAATCATGATCAATTTCGGTTCCAGAACTTACACTTATTTGCAGCTCAACCTTTCTGGTCCTCATTTTGCTTATCATGTATCTATATCTCAGAAGAGTTGTTGTTAATATGAACTAAAAAATAGCTGAATGTGAACTGAACGCCACGAACATTACAACCCTAAACAACACACCTTACATCACCATCAATCCCATTCATACTATGAAGACTAACATCTTCCACTGCTATTACTTTTATTATTACTATTATTTTCTCATTTATTATTATGATCAAAATCCCCACATGTCTTATTGTACAGCACATTACATTTTCATTTCATTAACTGTGCACATACGTCTGTCTTATTTTAAATAGTTTAAATGGTACTGTAAATTTAGGAAAGTTGAGAATGAATCTTAAAAATATTGTGACTAAACCAATATGTTATACTTATCACTATTTTCCTCATCATATATGTGTGGGTTATCCATGCTTTTCAATTTGACACATTCTAGGTTTACTTAGGGCGCATTTTCCTGGGTGTGCATGTGAGGGAGTTTCTATAGTAGGTTAACCAAAGTAGACGGGCCCATTCAATGGCGGGCCCGGACATTGCATGGACTGGTATCCTGGACTAGATAAAAAGATCTAGATCACTAACACTAATCTTTAAATGCTTCCGACTCATGCATTGCTACCATCATTTTCCCAATATTATGAGCTATACTTAAAAAGTGTTAGTTGTTACAGAATTCAATCACAGAAATAAAAAAGTATATTAAACTCATCTTTTTCATAGCATAAAAATGAAAGCATGTTGCTTAATATTTTATAATTATGTATTTCTGGTCTAAAGATAAGTTACCTTTTGATTTTTTTATAAACTGCATGATATAAAGAACTGCCTCTCTTGATTTTTATGTTTAGACTTACACAGAAAAGGAGACTGTATAGTCCAATACATTTCTATATACTCATCATATAAATTTCAATAATTATGGACTCAAGGCCAATATTGTTTCATCTACATCCGACCAATTTCCCTTCAATTCTGTAAGACTTATCTCAGTAGCTATACTGTTGATGCTTAAAATCCCTATTTAATATGCTATCGCAGGTGCCATGACTGGTGAGTGATAAAAAGAGTTGTTAGAAAATAGAGTTCTAGTCATTCATAAAGCATCAGAGACTCATCCCTATGATATATGTAATATGTGACAATTATTGTATAATTGCTGAAACAATTATACATATATTCACATATGGTTTGAGGGAACACAAAATATTCTTGATTATGTTTATAAGTAAAAATAATATCATTTCCTAGACAACTTGCTACATGATATAGATATATATGAAGTTTAGAACTTAAAGAACTGAAATACAACATAATATAGTTCTATAAAACACCCTGCAATGTTAAGAGGAAGTGTATTGCAAAGAAATCTACCTTGTATATACAGATGTGAACATACTTGCATACATGCATACAGATATACTTATATATGAAATTTAGAGTATAATATTAATATACAATACTAATAATGTAGAGATTTAATCTCATCATGGTTTGAAGTACCTGTTTGCTAACTATATTACCTAAAATCATTACTTTCTGTATTTACTAAGGCATGCCTGGGTGAGCATATTTGGTAGGTTATTTACTAGAGCATTAACATCTTATCAATGATCATAACAAAAAAGAAAATGATTTTCTTTCTCCTACTTCCATGAACTGTCATTGATTCCTCAGAGAAAGGCTGGGCCTTGGAAGCCTTTCCCCTCTCATTGTTAATGTTGATAGGCTCAGTCTTTCATTGGTCTTCTGCAGGAAACCAGGATGCTGGAAAATCGTGGCTCTCCGTGTACCTTTATCTTTATTTACCTTCTTTTTCATGGTGTTATGGAAATAAAGTTGTATAAATCTCCCTGTTTAGAATGCTAAATCAACTATTCAATATGTGTGAATTCTAATTTGTGCAAGAGAGATGTTATTATGACTATATAATCAATTTCAATTTAATAAGAAATTCAGTTATAAAAGATGTGAAATTAAGGATAAAACAACTGATTATATTTTAAATATTAATTTTATTTTCTTGTTCACAGTGTTATGTATTTGCTCATTTGTTCAATAAATTTATGAGAAATAAATAAATATGATGTTTAATTCATTCAAATTCAAGGCTTACATGTGAACATGTGAAGTAACTTATTTATATTGTTTACAGAAGTGCATTTATTTTTATGCCATGTGTCACAGAATATCCTCCTTTAGAGATCATTGTAGACAATGAAATACTATTACCTCCATACCTTGCCAGGCCATAGTCTTTTCTAAATAGATCATTACATGTCCATAAAATAAGTTAGGATAAATTCTTATATAAATACTATCCTAGTAGGGTTTCAAGCAAAATATTTTGAATAAATTTCATGTGTACTTGTGAAGAAAACTTATACTCATTTGAATGCCCCTGGAGTACTCTTTTTGAAAGTCAATAACTTTTCTTAAAAAAAAAATAAGTCAAGCCACACAATTTGCTAAATATAAATCACAGTCATTTTACAAAACCTAAAATAGATTCGGAGCATTACAGCTAGTATTTCACTTGGCTAGTGGCCTCCCACAGAATACTCTGATGCAGTTATGCTAATAAAATGACAAATTTTATTCTATACTAGTCAGTTCAAGAAAGCAGGTTTTCATAGTTCAGTGCCTAACTCAATCATCATAAGAAAGGCTTCTCTTGGAAGCTGATGGGATCAGATGCAGAGACTCACAGCCAAAAATCAGATGAAGAGAAAGTCCCAATTGGAGATAACCACCGAGTCCCTTCCCTCAGAACACAGGGAAAGAAAGAATTGTAGGCGTCAGAGGGGTCAGGGACACCCACAAAATCGAGTAAGCAGAGAACATCTGGGTTTACAGAGACTGATGCAGCAATCACAGAGCCTGCATTGGTCTGTACCATGGCCTCTGAATATATATTGTGGCTTTTAGCTTGTTTTTTTTTTTTTTTTTTTTTTTTTTTTTTTTTTTTGTGGGACTCCTGTCAGTTGGAATGGGGTTGTCTCTGACTCTTTTGTCTGCTCTTGAGATCCTTATCCACTTACTGGATTGCCTAGTCCATCTTTGATATGAGGGTTTTGCCTAGTCTTATTGTATCTTGTTATGCCGTATTCTCTTGATATGTCTGTGAGGATCGCTCTTTTCTGAGAGGAAATGGAGGAGCAATAGATCTGGTGAAGAGGGGAAGTATGTGTTTGGGCTGGGCTGGGAGGAGTGGAGGGAGGGGAAACTGAAGTCAGGATGTATTATATTAGAGAAGAATTTATAAAAGAAAGCAGCTTTTTAATTTTCATCAAGAAATACAAAATATGAAATTAGCAAAAGACAGCTATGACTGAATACATTAGAGGCAAACTGCCATTCATCTTTGCTAAATTGATCTGCTGAGTCTAGCAGAAATGTCTCCAATGTTTTCTTTTGATGAGTCAAGGCCAAAAGAATACACGCAGACAAATGTTAAGAGTCATCTACTGAGACATCAGTTAAAGACCTTGCTTTTTTATTACACGTTTCAATGCCTACATCAGTACCTCTTGTTCTCTTCACAGGAAATTTACATCATTTAATACCCATTGCAACTACGTGGTTTATATGAGACATTCGAAAGAACTACTAATCAGAATAGAACTAACAAACCCTCATATCAAGGATGGACTAGGCAATCCAATAGGAGGATAAGGATCTCAAGAGCAGACAAAAAAGTCAGAGACAACTGCATTGTTATCCTCAATACTTTATGGGCATCATTTTATAAGTCCTTATAGTTACTCTAAAAGGTAGGTGTTATTCATGATTCCATATATAATAATTTATCAGTAAAATAAAATGATATCATGCTTACAGATATATTCACAATCTATCATATCATGGATATGCTATAAATATATGGTGTAATACAGTAGGTAATGCTATATGTGACCAAATGCTCAAGATTGAGTTTAAATAGTCGACCTGTTCATAAAAAAGAATTTTGACCTGGCTGAACATGGCTTGGTTTTATATTGGATACTAACTGAAACTTTGGGTATTTTATACAAAGTTTCACTTTTAAGGAATGCCTTTAGTATAGATACCCTAGATAGAAATGCAGGGATGTTGTCTCCTGTACAAGTTGCAACAGAGGTCAGGTTTCCAGGAAGCAATGGTAACAGAACCAAGCTGTGAGATTGGGGAAAGGAAAGTGTTCAACTTATTCATAGCGCACAAGTCTAAGATGACAGAAGAGTTTATTATTTATTTTTTACTTGAGGGCAAAAGTTTTGAAGTATTTGTACTTCTACCATCAGCCATAACTGTTTAAAAGCTTCCCAAACACACGATGTAAATCCTAGGGCAAGTCTAACTATTCCTTGTGCAGAGCACACAGACACTGGAAGTCTGAGAAGCAACCTCCAACAAAAAGGTTACAGCAGCTAGCTTTTGGAAAGGGGAGTATCACAGTAAAAGATAGAGAATAACCTGCACAGATTACTTGTTTATTATTTGAAGATATAAACATGAAGGTCACTTTAGGAGACACACACACACACACACACACACAGAGAGAGAGAGAGAGAGAGAGAGAGAGAGAGAGAGAGAGAGAGAGAGAGAGAGAAAATGTTCCTAAATCCTATACCCTATGTTACCCTATGAACTGGCACCTGACCGTGTAATCCTATGGATATATTGAGACTTTCTATGTATAAATTGTGTTGCTACAACTCTCCATCTTTTAGTGTAAAGTTAGGTTTAGGTGAAAACGAATGGAGAAATCTATAACACCGAAATGTTAATATCCTAGAAAAGGAGGGCATGATTTCTCAACCCTTATCTCAGAAACCCCATTTTGTTTGACATGTTCCAGCAAACATTTATGGGTGCTGTACCTTTATTTTTTTCAAAAGAACCTAAATAAAAAATGAGGGTCAATTTTGCAGATATTAAGCAGCAGCTGAAAAACTGCCCTCTATTTTAAAAATGATATTTTAATTAAACAAGGAATAAAACAAAAACAACACAACACACAAACGAAAAACCTCAGCTAGCAGAAGGAAAGAAATACTTTTTCCTACCCATCCTTTAATTTTGTATCATGTATGTAATTTCTGAGAAATTGATATAACTTTGCTTTTCTGAAGGGGGAGGCTGAGTTTAGGTGCTGTCTACATACTTGTTTAAGGATCAGATGAAGGATCTCATTCTTCATCTTCCTCAGAAAAGGATTTGGCCAGGATTAAGTAATAAGGTGACAGTTATAAGAAGCTTTTCTTAACGGTCCCTTTTGCAGATTGTGTTTCTATAGGCATTGCTATATAGGAAGGCTACAAAATTATTACTTTTATCCTAGGACATGCCATGAAACTTCCTTACTCTGTGTATTCCCATGATTACTGACAAACTAGACTCAACCATGGAAATCCTTATGCTACATTAAATCTCTAGCACGGACAGTTGTTAAAATTCAGTCCAAATACATGGAGACCTTTAATGATAAATATGACATTCGTCATATGTCAGCAAACCAAGAATTACTTTAGTTTTTTGTTGGCTCTTGTGAAATTATTTTTTTCACCTTGATTTCATTGGGACATCACTGAATCATGTACATGTATCACTTTACCTCCACATGAAAGATAAAAGTGTCTTCAGGCTAGATATGATGCTTAATTATTTTCTCTATGTAAATACCCTCTGTGAATTTTACATTTAAAGTGTAGGCAATGCCACTTCTTTAACTCTTGGATGAGGGATTTCCTCAATAGACTAACAAATGCTCATTTTGACAGCCATGCCCTTTGAGCACATCTGCTCTTATGCTCATGAATGTAAGCTGTGCTTATAAAAGGAAATACAACCTCAAGTTTAGTTTAAAAAATGAATTAAATACCTAACATAATAATGAAATACGAAGTTTCTTTCCCCATAGTTTATCACTTTTTTAGGATAGGCAACTCAATTTGGTCATGCATAAACTATTCATCAAATTCATGTATATTTGGAAATTGAAATAAAAAAATTGCTAGAAATCAATTTTTCAATCTTTGAGTGTTTGTACAGGCACATGTTTATGATGTGTGTGTCTGTGTAGACGTATGCCACAATGTAATTTTGAAAGTAAGAGGAACCCTGCATGTCAGGTCTTTGCCTACATCCTGATTTAAGACAGAGTGTCTTTATTGTTCAATGCTGTGCACAATAGGCAGACTGACTAGTGGTTTTCTGAGGAGTCTCCATTTGCTACTTCCCATTTCACAGTAGGAGTTCTGGGATTACAAACACAGCTACACGCTTCCACCTTATCTGACCTTTGAAGATTCATGCATCAGTCCCCACGTTTTCAGCGTATAAACTTTGCTCACTGAGCTAGCACACCCATCCAGGAATTGGAATCAGAATTTTGTAGTGATAAGGAGGTGGTATAAGTCCGTTACATTCATATATTACAACATCTGTGACTACTATACCTTTAAAATACTTGACTTCCATTTATGACAAGTTTTATTCCTTGTAACAATAGAATTATCATTGATGGGGCCATTGTACTAGACAAAGAATTACTAAGAAACGTAGAGATATAAAATATGTAGATATTTAAATAGGTTTTTAGGAAGTAAAAGCCAGAAGGCAAAAGTTCTGAATCCTATACTTATCTCTTGACTTATATTTTTATATAACACACATATGCGCCTACACATACACATATTTTTATATTTAACTTCACACAGAAGTATGCCCTGCCCTTTCTTTTGCTGGTAATAAATGTGTGTTTATCATTCTTTAAAAATTCAACTTGCTTTTGAACATTTGTTTTAAGATCATATTAACCATTGCTATTTTAAAAATAGAAAATAGGCATTTTATTGCAAAATGAGAAGGAACAAATTACATTTTTAATTATTCTGAACAATATTCACCACAAAAAATACCAGAATATCCACAGTCTCTGGCTTCTTTAACACAGGAAAAAATAAAAAAAAAAAAGATTTGATTATATTTGGCACCTTTAAAGTTTAAGTAAAATATTAAGATACAAATATATTTTAAATGTTTGTTTTAATATATGTTGGGTTGCCTTTAGTTTATTCTCAACCTGTGAGTTATAACCCCTACAGAGTCAAAAGTCTCTTTAACAAGCATTGTGTATCAGATATCCCGAATGTCAGATATTTACATTACAATTCATAACAGTAACAAAATTAGACTTATAAAGTAGCAACAAAAAATAATTGTTTGGTTGGGGGGTCACCATAACATGGGTAACTCTGTTAAAGAGTCACAAAATTAGGAAGGTTGATAACCACTGGTCTAGGGAATAAATATCATGAACAGTAAAATAGATTTGAGTCTTTGTCTCTGTTTCTGTCTCTCTCTGTCTCTCTCTCTCTCTGTGTATTAGTTTGTATCTTTCTAATTAAGAAAGTTACATTCATAAATTAAGAAAGCTATTCCTGGATTCTACTTATCAGATACATTTCTAGCTGTATCCTTTCTGATAACTATATTAGTTTAGTTAAGTGTGTGTGTGTGTGTGTGTGTGCGTGTGTGTGTTTGTGTGTGTGTGTGTGTGTGTGTGTGTGTGTGAGAGAGAGAGAGAGAGAGAGAGAGAGAGAGAGAGAGAGAGAGAGAGAGAGAGAGGGAGAGAGAGAGAAGAGAAAGATGAATTCTAAGGGCATTATTATACCATTTAGTCTCATTTTATAGACCTTTTTTAAAGTCTATACAGAAAATATCTTCAAATATCTTCACAATTATTTTAGTAAGGAATAATTAGTAAAGAAGCCCTCATAAGGCACATTTTAAATTACTTTTAACAAGTCTTACATAGCTTCCACATCCAATCAAACTCTCCCCTGCAGCAAATAAAATGCAACAGTGCTAAGGTTTTAAGCATTATAGACACTGATGAACTAAGCTACAAATTAAAAGAAAATAGCTGTCAGCTGTAATTTTGATCCCACAATACACAAAGCAGAGTTCCAGTGAAAAGACCTATAACATATTAGGGATCCACATTGACACAATATTCTTAGTTTGTGAAAGAGTAGTATGTATTTTAAATTAAGTCATCAATGATTTGATACTTGTTTTGGGAACTTTATAAGCACAAGTATCCTAAAGAATTCAGTGTTTTCCTCACAAGACCAAAGCAACAGAGCATGAAATTGAACTCAAAAAGAGCCACCATTCTGTGTGATTTCTTGGCTGACACAATTTAGATATTTATAGCTTTACGAATGGGCCACTGGAGAAGAACTTGAAGCTTTCTCTGGCCAGGAAGGATTAATGAACGTGTGCACCTGGTAATTACACCACTCCATCTTCCTGAAAGCCCTCACACTGCCTCCGTGGCAGGAACTATAATGAAAATGCATTGAAAATATCAATCTGCAATTCCATAATTTAAATCTAAATAATAAAACTTGGTATCTTTTCTACCCACACATACAAGATATGATATCAACATTGACAGCATTTAAATTTAAAACATAAAAACTGAACGCCAGCCTACTATAGAGCATGCTTTATTTCCAAAGTAAACCTCATGAGAGGTAAAAGAGACAATAAATATACGAAATAATTTACAGCATTCAAATGTACAACAGAAAGCCCATAATTGTTCACTTTTATTGAAACACAGAATACATTATAAATAATCTCTTCGTGCAGACAGGGATATTCCCAAAGGTAAAAGGCACGGAGGTAAAATTGAGACGTGTAAAGGGTCTTCTGAGTCCAGTTACCAATTCTGTCCCTCTTCAAAACTCTTACTTAAAGTCAAACCTCACTTAATAACTTTTATAGTATAAACAAAAGATAAATCATTTTACTTCTGTGCTTAACTATACATGAATTGTAAAATTATTTGATTAAAACCTGATACATAGTGTCTGAGTTCCACTCAAATGAACTGTCACAAAGCAAGTTATATCTTTTAAAACTTGAACAAATCAAACTTTTGACATTACTTATATTTTTCCTCAGAGAAAAATGCAACATTGAGCTTCAAACTAGTATTTCTAAGTGTGACAGCACCAATATATTATGTATGTATATATATTACACATAAATGTATTATAATATAGCATATTAGAAATATATCTGTCTTTAAAAAATCAAGGTGTCCAAAAGCAAAGAAATGTTTTAGGATAAAGTTTTATGCTACTCAAATTTATGACCGTTTTAGTGAAGAAGAAAGAGAGAAATTTTAATGTAAGCACTGATAGTAAAAGTTAACTGCCATCTTAATGCGTAGGCATCAAGATTCCCCTGGCAGGAATCTCTTCAAAACACCTTTATTAAGCAGACGGGGGCACATGTTTTTTTGGGGGGAGATTGGGGTATCCTGTTACGGCTAAACTCTATTATTCCCTGATGAAGTATAGAAGGAAGAAATGTTCCAAGAGAGGGACGTAGATATGAATTGCCCCCTCCAGAGGAGCCAAACAAATTGTAAGAAGAGACTTCAAAAGCTAGAAGACCAGAGAGGCTCAAACAGACCTGGGCTACTTGCGTTCACTGCTGCTCCTCCCCCCCCCCCCCAATTTCCATTACAATGAGGTGGTTTAACTTGCAGGAATTAACACAAGGGTGCATTTTAGTTAATGCTTTGAACTACCGCCTTTTTTTTTTTTCCTGCCTCTAACTAGCTATAGCAAAATCACTTAATCCGGACCTCAGCCTTCCAAGTACAAAAGCATCTCCTCCCACCTACTGCTCACACGCTCCTGCATCAGAATAGAAGACTTACATAGAGGCTGCCAGACCTACGAAGAGCACTTTCCTCTCAACAGATGTCTTCCGGCTTTTTGGCGCACGCACACTCAGACACACTTGCCTACCTTAATAAGGTGTGCAAACCCCCCTTCTGGTCCACAATGCTGATTTTAGCTCAGAACAGCCAGCAATGCCTCCGCACAAAGCTTTGCCAGTGCTAGTGTGAAGAGAAAGAGCTGCTGGGATGCTGAATGGCACATCAGCCAACTTTGTGTGTAGCAAAGGCTCTAAAGAAATCCTGGGCTGAAGCTCTGCTGGATCATGGATTGGACTCAATTCCACTCCACACACAGCCTGCAATATCCAATAGAAAGAGTTTCTGCAGGCACTTGGTGTATAGTTTTGCAAATGGAGACAGACCCATATTTTCTTTTCTTTACATCACTGTGGCAAACTAAATATGTGATGCTCAACTGAAGATCAAACATTAGAGACAACCAAGGATCATTTAAAAACTGGAGTTCAAGCACTTAGAACTAAGTCAGGACTTGAGAACTATTTGTCCAAATAGCAAATGCTGAAGTAATGACGGGATCAAATCAGAAGTTGCAAAGTTTCCACGAAAGGAAAATTTATTTAAGTAAACCTACTGATGATAAAGTATTTGTTAGTTTATTGAAATCAATTTCTGCTATTTTCTTTTTTCTTTAGTCATTCCTAACATGGTGGTAGTTCGCTGCAGTGATCTTTTCCTCACTAAATGAATAACAGATTTTATTTTATCTCATCAATAACTATTTAGAGTCAGACTCACTAGAATGTATATCTATGTATTAAACCCTGGAGCCAGTCATCGAAGCTGTGCACCAAACCACATGCTAGACTGAATGAAAATACCATTCTTCAAGAAAAATGTTGCTTCTGTTATGCCCTCTCCATGGTCCTAAATTTATAGGCACATTCTTTTCTATGCTACAGTCATAAAGGAAAATGCGAGCTTACAAGACAGTGGTGAGGTAATTTCTAAAGCCATAAGGAAAAGTTCCAGGATGCTGCTCACCACAGTTTCTTCTCAGAGACATCCCCATACCTGGAAGCAACCTCTGGCAAATGTCTGTAATAAGACACAGGTGAGTATAGACGACAACAGGAAAAGAACACACCTAAGTTAGCAGATGACATCCCCGATGCAGTTGGCTTTACTGTGTTGATTATGAAAATAAATACAGATTATGATATTCTTGTTTCATTAATTAAGTACTTAAGCACATCTCCAAAGTCCCCCCACAATAAAATAGGGGGTTGATAACCTAAGGAGTTCTGAACTGTTTTTGAACCAAAACTGACTAGTCTATTCTTGATTGCTCACTACTCAATCTGGAAATGTCCTCTGAAGGAATCCTCATACCTATGCGTTCTGAGCACAGCAGTATGCATGCGTCAGAAAGATCTCACACTAGAGCCCCAGTGCATATCACTATACCTGTAATAACAATGCAATAAACATTTGGTGGATAATCAGATAAATGGTAAGTAAAGGAGGGATTCACTGGGATTTATATCTTCAAGCCTGCTACTATAGGAATATGATTTTTACAAGAGTTGCTAATTGTGTTGTCCAGCTTTTCAATCTTCTTTTCTCTCATAAAAATATGATCACCATTTGCCATACAGATAGATTAAACTTGATAAAGCCTGCTATTTAAGGTGTCACTGCAGTGCCACCTTTGGACGAGTAAGTTATCTCATTTGACAGATATGAAAATATTCTTCCCAAGTCACTAAATCAATATTGCACAACAGAGGAAATGATGTACATTTGACCAGTTCCTAGCCAGCCCCTGAATGAATGTGGACTTCTCTTTTCTTGGTTAATTCGACAGTTTGAATAGCAGAGGCTATCAGAGAATCCTTAGCAGAATCCAAATTGAACATCCTGAATTGAAAAAGAATCAAAGCACATCACCTAAACATTGCTCAGACCTGCCATTCATATTTTTATGCATCAGAAAACTTGAAAGAGAAAGACAAATTAGAATATAAATTAAACTATACTTTCAATAGTGGATGTAATAGCTTAGATATTTGCCATATTTATCCTTCTATTAACTGCATCTTCTCCTACTGTGAAAGAAGTTACTGAGTTGGGAATAATGGAGGCCAGAGACTCAAGTGTCCTGGCTCAGTTACCGACATGCTTTTTGATCTCATTAAAGTCTTTTAAACTTTCTTTAAATGTCCACACATGGGAATGGAGTTAATAATATCTCAACAGGAAGTGTTCCTAAAAAATGCAATGTGAACAGAGATTCCTGATAGCTCAGCTATTAAAGGCTAAAGCTCACAACTAAAATGTCAAAAATATAATACAATACAAATCAAAGGGGTACATTAAATAAAATTCAGCATATGATACGCTAAGTCTAGGGTGTACCTCAGCGTCTTCATTTGGAATAAGCACCCAAGTAATACTGATGCTGTTGCTCTGTAGGTTACAGTCATCAATGGAAATCATTGTTATTCTTCCAAGCCATAGTGAATTTTTCAGTTTTTCTTAAATCAACTCTTCTTATGATTTGCTCAACCAACAATTACTGGGCACTTATTCGAAATAGGAGCTGATAATAATAACATTTTGCAGATTGTGAAAACGTATTTGTCACCAGGTAAATACAGGTTCTATGTGAAAGTCACTGCCACCAAAACCAAAAGCTTGGGCACTAAGGATACTCAGTCAGCTTACCATCTACACTGATGCAATTCACCACTTCTTTTTTATAAAGAACATAACTTGCTTATGCTGGAAACTCATACAAGGAAAATAATCCACTTTTCAAAACGCTAGCATCCTCCAGAGCTCTGTCAACTTAATTGAAAGAAACTTGATAGAATTAATATTCCCATCTTGAGAACTTTTGTAATCAAACATCTGCTTTTTATTCTACTAAAAGTAAATAATAATACCGTGATCATAATTCAACACTTTTTGTGCCCTCACATAAGAGACATGACTGAAATTAAACTTCAGATTTCATGTAAATTCAAACTCACTCTTCCTCTTTTAAAACACCCAAAATATGGGTGCCCAAGGAACTTTCTGTATCATCATAAATAACAAATAAATCCTTTTCAACAGTTGTGTTTATGATATTTTGGAAAGTGACTTTCCATATACAGATGAAACAGATGTGCATCAAAAATCATAAAGCATGGAGATGATCAGTGATTCGGTGAGATAGAATAAGGGACACTAGCCTCTTTATGAGCTATCAAAAATTATTATACAACTGACGTGAAATTTGTGCACTTATTTTTCTGCAGACTTAGTTTCACAACTAAACCCTTAAGCTTCTTTTATTTGCTAACACAAGTATGGTACCGACATCATTGGCAGCGTTCTTGACTCTGGTGAAGGATGTGATTTATTTACTTTTGAATACTATGCTGAAAACATTTGAGAGTAATGTTAAGCAAGGCTAGGAGCCAGGAGTGGTGAATCACACCTGAAACCAGCACCGAGGATGCAGACAGAGGAATCTCAGTGAGGTTGAGGTGAGCCTGGCCCTCATAAAGAGTTCCAGGCTACAACGAGAGACCCTATGTCAATAAAACAAACAAATGAGCACACAGACAAAATGACTAGGGGACAACAGAAAACCTTCTGATGATGTCTGACCCGAGCTAGAGTTTAAAGGGGTTCAAGAATTGAAGGAAATGAAACATATGATCACATGCAATATCATGAGTGTCCATGTTTTTTGTTAGTGTTGTTTTGTTTGTTCGCCTGCTTTTTTGTATAAATTAAAGGGCTTATTTGGGTAAAACTGGTGAGAAACTTGGAGATCACCCACAAAATAACAATCTGTCATATCGGCTTAAATAGCATGTGTGACTGCTACTGAAAATGAGACCCACTGACAAACATTATTTCTATAACTCTGAGCTTTTCTTTAAGAATGCCAATCTCTGATCATACTCCATATAAGCTAAATGAGGGTTGTATAACTAACGGGAGGCTTCTCCATACCAGAGATTGAGAAGCACAGCCGCAAATGGTATCTTGGAGGCCATGGTAGTCTTTTGAAGGATTTAAAGAAGGAAGTGACATTATTAAATTTGTATTTCAGAAAAAAAAAGTGATATTAGGCCCATTCATTTCTTCAAGGCATTGACCTAGGGACTGGGAATTTAGCTCTACATTGTGTGGATTCTATGAATATTCTTATTCAGTATTCATTCAACAAACATTAATTGTGTGCCAGGTTTCATTTGTCTTCTACAAGAGCTTAAATTAGACACTATCGTACACTATCAACTGTGTTTTTTAATATAGCCAGTTTTGCTGGCCAGCACAGATAACAGTTGAGAATTTCCTAACATTCTATACTCTAATTGTTGGCTCTAATCTAAAACAGTTCTGTTGGTGCAGTTTGACAATGTTTTTATTTCACCGTTTCTACTCTATGGCAACTTAGCCCAAATTGAAGCTGTAGTAAAATATCCCAAGATTCTAAGTATGCAGAACATGGCTCTCTTTTTAATAATTGTGAATGTCTTATCTGAACGTGCATGGATTTGCTGTAGTGAGCTATTTAAAGCTAGCTAGTCTATTTCATGAATATTTTGTCCTTGTTTCCCATATGAAAAGATAGTGAACAGAAGCAGACTGGGGGCCCTCAGACTGAAGTTAGCCATTCCTGGTTTATCTGCCTCGCTGTGATCTTCCAATTCAGAATCATTGTGAAGTAAACTAATTACTGGGGCTAAATATAAATGCAGCAAGTTCCTCACTTACTTCTGTTTTGGTTGTGAAAGTCTCATACTTCCTACTCCTGACTACAGTTCAGGAGTCTCCCAAATTTCAGTGGTACTTCTAAATACTATTTCATGCATTCTTATACTCTCAAATTGCTTGAAAGGAGGCTGTGCTGGAAGTGACTATGAGTGAAATAAGTTAGGAGACAGGCAAGCTTTGCACTAGAGAGTGACTAGGACATTGCAATCCGACTCTATCTTTATTTGTAACTTCTTCCAGAACAGATCTTGTTATGAATTTCCAGCTTAGTCAATTTAGATGATAAAGTGCTACTAGTTGAAAAACTGTAACTTTGAATGAAGCTCAACTTTATTATCTTTCTCATGCTGTGACAAAATATGTGACAAGGAACAGTTTAAAGAGGAATTTATTCCGAGACACAGCTTGAGGGGATATATTCCTTCACAGTGGAGAAGCCATGAAGAAGATTCTGAAGGCCAGCTGATCACATCGCATCCACCACCAGAAAGTATTCCAGGTGTATAAAATATCCAGGTCCTCTCCTGGCAACCCACTTTCAATATCAAGGCACTGCCCCCTGAAGATTCCACTTTACCAAACAGTGTCTCTTATTCTGGGGACCAAGTGCTCATACAAATGAACTGATAAAGGACATTTCATATTCTAATTATAATACAGCTCAATGTTAAAATAGAGCCTTCCATAAACAGCAGCTTTGGACCTTTTATAGGACTTCAGGTTTCTACGTGTATATATATATATATATATATATATATATATATATATATATATATATATATATATGTGTGTATATGTGTGTGTGTTTATATATGAAAATAAAATATTGTAGTTATTTGGAAAATTATGTATAATAAAGTATATATAGCTTTTTGGCACTTATACCTTCTCAATAAATATCAGATTTTTTTTCTCCAGTCATTCCATTGACATTGAAAACTTCTGAAACATAAAAATTTAGCTACATCAAATGGTTGCTTATACATCTGAGCAGATGAGTTAGTTGAATTACACGATGAATTATAAAGAATATTCTGGAATGAATAAGGTGTGCATTATATTATTTGCAACAAAAGACTCTCCCAGATAAAGCTAGAAAAGACTGACATCCAAGAAGACACTGACATTAGTTCTCAGTACCCAATAGGCATATAAAACTACTGAGAACAAGTGGAGAGAAATAACTTACTTAGGGTTTAGGTTTAGAGGGTAACAAAATAAGGGTTGAAGCCTAGTGAATTTGAAGCTTCAATAAAGTAGAAAAGTTGAGAGAGAAAGAGAGAGAGAGAGAGAGAGAGAGAGAGAGAGAGAGAGAGAGAGAGAGAGAGAGAGAGAGAGGGAAAGCAAGGAGATGATGGGCACCTGTGATCCAGAGATAACTTGTTAACTTTTTGGTCCTCACTGCAAGTGTACTCTCCTCAACAAGTTATATTTCTCAGGTCAATTGGAGACAATCTTCAGCCTCTCCTGTGGAAATTCTATAGAACTGCATAAAGCACCAAAGGACAATAAAAAGCAAGGACAAGTGAGGAGACGACATCCTTAGGTTCTTCATGTGTCAAGGACAATTGAGCAATTTTAGAGAGGCGCACACACACAAAAAAAATCCCAGTGAAAGCCCTACTTTGAACTACCATGCCAAAGAAACCACAAGGAAATGCAAAATGTTAGGAACTGACACTATCCTGAAGACCCTGCCTAAGCAGCCATCCACTCTGACATTGCATAACTTAAATGTCGTCATATAACTTAATCTCCAATATTGAGCTTAAGCCCATAAATAACCCCACAGATTCCATTTCTGCATCCAATTTTACTTTTTATGACTTCGTTAGGATCTCTTAAAATCTTTTAAACCTACCCAAATTCTAAAACCAAACAAACATTTGTCTCTAGCATTTAACCTAAGTTTTCTATCATTTACTCTAGTCTCATTAACCACTTTACCTTGGAATTGTCCCAGATTTCATTCTTCCCTTCATAACTCATACTTTATTCTTCAGCGAACTAGTATTGCTACCTTCCAAATATTCTTCAAACCCTTCTCTTTTGCCCTTGCTTACAATGAAATCATTCTTGTTCCAAACTGCCTTCAATATTTCCCTTGATCTCTTGCAAAAAAAAAAAAAAAAAAAACCTACTTCCTAATTAATGACTCTGTAGTCTTTCCTACTGCAAAGGGGCTGCTCTCTAGGATCCTAAAGAAATACATCAAATTTTCCCCACGCAAACAATGAGTCCAGGTTTCCAAATCTCTAGAAGAAACAAAATTAAAGTAAAAGTGGATGATTCATCGTCAGGGGGTGAGGAAGTTAATGATTTGAATGTATTTAACTAAAAGGGACTAGCTTTGAGGTGCTTCCATTATAACGATGCAACTATTTTATTTTGGTTCTGTCTGAGGGTTGAATGCATGACCTTATGGTTTCTAGGCAAGTGTTCTATCAGCGAGCTACATCCTTAGGCCACAAGTGAGCTCCTTTATATAAAATAGTTCACTTTTAATTAAAATTTTCTATTTCAAGTTAAGTGTATGAATGTTTTACTTGCATGTATGTTTTATGCCCCATATGCATGTCTAGTGCCTGTGAGGGGAAAAATATAAAAGGACATTGACTCTCCTGGAACTTAAGCACTATGCTTGTACCAGGAACTGAACCGAGGTCCTCTTAACCACTGAACCATTATTAAAGGCAACATGTACTATAATTGCTACTGCTGTGTATGTGTTAATACCTGGCACACAGCATGCACTTCAGAAACACTTGATGGATGGACAAATGAGTGTACAAGTAAGTTTAAGTACCAGAAATTATAATCATGTAAAGTTGATTAATTACGAATGCTCAGTTTGGCCAAATTGATTAAATTCCTTGTTACTCTTTAAAACTAAATTGGCAAAAAAAAATATTCCAATGGCTTCATGATAAAATAAAATACACTATTTGCAATTTTATTTCATTTTACAATGCACATGCATGTTATCATGTAGTACCATAATAGAAGAGCACAAACAAACACTGAAAGAAAGATAGAGCGAAAGAGGGAAAGAGAGAGAGAGAGAGAGAGAGAGAGAGAGAGAGAGAGAGAGAGAGAGAGAGAGAGAGAGAGAGAGAGAGAGAGAGAGCTTCCATGGAGAAGAATCAATAAAAGCAGTGCCAAGATTACAAATTATTTTCTGAACACTTGAAAGGCACCTGTTTAATTATCTGCTAGATTGTGTCTATCCTTTCCAATTCAGATCCTTTTGCCTCTGCCTGTGCAGTCAGGCATACCCAACCCTGAAATCAAGCTTGTTCTTGAACAGAAGAATTCAGCTGGGCTACATTTCATAGCTTGGTCTGAAAATTATGTTTCATGTATAAATAAGCTGAAATATCACATAAAATACTGTGGTCTGATCCTGCATGCTCGGAGTAAGAGGTCAAGTGCTTAGATTTACAGAAGCTTTTACAGTGTGTTGTGTGAAAAAGTTAATACTATGCGTGGGCTTTGAAAGCAGGTTCGTTGAAGTCAGGATGGTTTTGTCGTTAAACTCTCACTCTGTCACTTGCTAAACTTTCTGATCTTGGTCTTGTATCTCAATGTGTCAAAGCTGTACTTTCTTCAGGTGTAATTTGGAAACAATAACAGAGACAACTACAAGGATTATTTTGAGTAGTAAAAGAAGTGTGCATTCAGCACAGAGATAGACTTACGTACCGTTACATGGTATTGACTCTACTGTTCAGTTAAGTTAGAGAGAATCATAATGTTTTGTACCTTAAAGCAGTCAAAGAATCAAACTCAGGCCCTTTTACATTGTAGTGCCCAATATATGTCCAAAAAATCAATACTCTATGTGTATAACGATTTATAAATTTGAGAGTAGTAAATTTTAGGGTCAAATAATAGTGTCTATAATATTTGAGACATTACAATTTAAAACGTTTATCTTTTTTCTTCCAATTGTTTCTACTCACAGAATTGCTGTGAAGCTCTTTCCTATTTATTCTCATGGGAGGCATACTGGGGAATGTTACAAATACTATTTAACTTGATCTTTTTCCTTTTTGGTTGGAATTTGAGGCTTCAGCATCTTGTAGAATGTATTTCAGCAAAGGCAAATATTTACTGATAGAAGATAACCATGGGATTTTGTACGCAGCATCTTTTACGTTAGTAGGCAGGATTTTATGAATTGGTTGAATTATTTCACTGAATTTTTTTTTTTTTACAGACAATAGATTCTGAGGGCAGTTTCCCCTCCCATCTCCTCACCCACCTAGTTCCAGGATTTTTCTTTTCTCTCTCTTTAAAAAGGAAAAAAAAAAACAGATTTTTTTTAAAAGACAGAAAATTCTATCGGGCATACACACAGTATAACACAAAAGCAGAAACCATAATATACAAGCAAAAATCAGTAGAAAGTAAGTTGAAATTCATTCCTCCTCTGCATATACTGGTGTCCCAGTAAACTACAAAACTGGTAGCTTGCTTTAATTTTACTATAAATGTCTCTGAAATCATGGAGATAACTTTAAAAGAACAGAAATCTGGTAATGGTGGGGCATTGCAGAAATCTCAATACTCTAGTAGTTGAAGCTGGCGAATCAACTGTAAGGTCAATCCTGCCTGAAGTACACAAGACTGCTCTAAAAGATTTTTTAAAACAAAACACAAGGCAAAAAAGAAAGAGAGAGGGGGAAGAGAGAGGGAGGGAGGGAGGGGGGAGGGAGGGAGAGAAGGAAAAAGGGATGAGGGAGGGAGGAAATAAACACTTGGATTATATAATAAACTCTAGTTTAATATTTAACCTTAATTTTCCCTGCTGGGTCCAAGCAGATTACTTTATTGCCTTTGATGGCTTCTGCAAATAATTGGTCTCTCTCCTTCTTTATTGCTTCCTTGACCTATTAAGTTTTCACTTGATGTTTTCTCATGCATGAATATGCCAGGAACATTTACCCAGGTCTAATAAATAACATTCTAAAATAATACAGATAAACTTTATAATATATGCTTCAATCCTTGCCAATTTTCCTAAGGATATACTTCCTCTATCTGTTTTAATCCACTTTTCTTTTCTTTCTATTTTCTACTTTATGCTGATTGATTGATCTTTTCTTGAAACTCTTGGATGGGCTTCCTCTTTATTACCTCCCATCTATGATGTCCTCAGGTTCACATATAATAATGAAGTAGACTTATAGCTTAGAAACATCAGATTCTGATGAATAAATATAAAACTAAACACTGAACTGAGAATCACAGGATATCTCTATATTGAAGCAGGGAAGCTCATGAGTTAGTCAAGGCTTGGAAGGTGACATAGATTTGTCATAAGCAGAGACCCATTACAGCTAATGATCTTTATTCCTGTTTAGAAAATTACTCCTGGACAAGGAAAGTTAAATGTTCTGCATAAGCTTATATTATACATATTGTTTATCATCACACATAATTTATCTTATAGATTTGTCCCTAGGTATCTTGAGGACCCAAGCTCTCATTGTCTTTCAACAAACAGTTTTTATTCAATACAAAGAAAGGTACTAAAGAATTTAAAAAATACTTTAACATAATTTACATCAGTTGTATCTTCCTTCATTCTTTAAACTTTAAGAGTGTGCGGCGGCTCCTGGGGTATGTTAGGCCAGTTGAATTTTTGTGTCTGTTTCATTTATCTACTGCATTATATTTAAATCCTCATTAAAATTCTAGAATTCCCAGGTAATTTAGGTATCAACGTTAATTTGTAACAAAGAAATGACTGGAATGGGATGACGAAAATAAGAACTTGTTCTATTTAACCTTTTAAATGTGATTATTCTCTCTAAAACATTCTTAGTTTCATCATTGACTTGTGTTTGCACATGCAATTGTGAAAACCCATGGGATGACTCACATAGGATCGAATTCTTAGCCACAGAATCACAAAACATAATCAGTCTGTCTGGCACTCTTTGCTTAAATCACACACATATACTAGTTCATTAAAATAATGATTCAGAACTGTTTCTTCCTCTCTCAACAGCCATTACTCTGTAGCTCTTTCACCTAGGGGTATGATCATATGACAATTCCCATTTGTGAATTGATGGGTGAACTGGCGTTATCATTATGTTGGTGTTAGTCAGGGAACCAAGCTGTTGAGAGTTCAGGGGAGAAATATCCTGGATGGGTATCAATGGGACACAATCTATCAAGCAATATTTTTGTACTCTGGCCCTTTCTGTTTCTCTTCCCTGTCTTTCATAATTTTTCCCTCAGCCTTGGGTTTGGAGGCTGCAGTGCAACTGTATCAGGTGGAGTTGGGCACATCATGTACATATGAGCAAAGGTAAATTAGTGCTCTAGGTTATACATACATATGTGTGTGTTCATGTAAAATTATAATTAAAAATAGATCACCAGTTGGGGACAGGGAGGGAGACGTTGGATAGGAATGATATAATGTCATAAATAATAAAACTATTGATAAAAGAATGGAAAGTATAAATTAATAGCAGGAGATGTGCATGAATCCCAAAATAAGATGATGTTGATCACACAATAGACTATTGAAAATATGATAGTGTAGTACTATTTCAGGTTTTAGTGGTACTAGAAAGAAAAGTTTTAACAGCAATAATAAATGCAGCCAAAAATAATAATAAATGCAGCCACTGTATAGTATCATCTATTCACAACCCCATGTCATATGTCCCTTCTCTATAATTGCCATGGAAGACAATCTTCCAGCCCTTCAGTATCTTAACTAATTTCGGTGTGGAGAAAGGATGGGTGACATCTCCAACGATAACTAAAGGGAGAGTGTTATAATATCCATTCTTTCCAGTGTTTTATCATTTGTCAATTCATTTTTCCATTAGAATTTGTATATTGTGTCCTTAACATAAAGATAATGACAACAAAGAGAAAAACTATCATAAAATTTTATAAAGAAAATATAAAGGAAAAATTCTCAAGCAAATTAATTTCAGTATGTATAATGATAAATTCAAATGTATATTTAAGATATTTAAGAAAGTATGTACCTTCTATTTTCTACAACTGAGAAATGATATGTCATGCCATGCCAAGTAACCTCTTTGTCATACTCCTGTGATATCTGTTACTTCTTATATAATTCCTTATTTCAAAAAGAACTGGGTGTGGTGGCATATGCATGCTTTTAATCATAGCACTCAGGAGGAACAGTCAGGTAGATCTCTTGAGTTCAAGGCTAGCCTAGTCTACAGAGCTAGTTGCAAGGTAGCCAGAGCTACACACAGAAACCCTATCATAAAAAACAAAAACAAAAAAAATAGACAAAAATGGAGGAGGAGATGTAGGAAAAGAAGGAGGAGGAAGAAGGAAAAAGCATGGATCTGTGATAGTACTCTGGTTGCTGAAACAATGTTAGAAATTTTTTTTTTCTTTACTAGTTCCTATGCTGGTAACATTGAGTCTCAGACGTATTTCTTATGTCCTTAGCAAGTTACATTTCTACAATCTCATTCTAGTTTGATTCCTGTTGGGGATAGTAGTGCTCCTCCTTACTTTGGATGATACCTTCAAACTTCTCCCTTGGCTCCCATTCCCAATTAGCAGCACCAATCGTTGATCTAGCAGTGACATAGTTTGTCTGGTTCTTTAGCCCTCATAGTGTTCTTTTCCCCTTTTGTTCATAAAACCTCAGAGATAATAGCAGGCTCTTTCCATTGCTGTTACCAACGGATCTGCCTTTTTATCGTTTGTTTGACATTATGACAACTTCAATCATCTTGTAATTAATTCTGAATATTAATTTCTTCCTATCAGAACAGGATCATTCTTTGCTATGAGAGCATTTTTTTCTTGTGGACTGTTTAGTACTATCTGTGTAAATACCCAGTAAATGTCAGTGAAATCTGAAATTTAACAACCAAAAATGTTGCCAGATATTGACAGTTGTTCAGTATTAAGAATTGCCTCTAGGAGAGAACCGCTACATAAAATGTATAAAACACTGTATTTACCTGACAGAATACTATTCCTTCAAACTATATTTACCCCATCATATATGAAAATACAGTGGGAATACATTCAAATGGTAATATCTCTTTTTGTATAAGAGTTATGATGTCTGTAACCAGAAAATAACGGATAGGTAAATTAACTAACAAATGCAGATTTTGCCAGTGGGGCAGGGAGCAGGAAGAATGGGGCAGGGGTAGAGGGAGAGTGCAGGGAGATACAGCACAAATTTGGGACATTTGGGGGATGATGTGGCAACCTAGTAACGTGGAAACTTCCTGAATCTATATGCTTAATTCTAGTGAGGACTACTGGTAACGGAGGATACAGAACCTGCACTGACCTGACCACCTTCTGTAGCCAGGCAAAGCTTCCAGTGGTGGGAGTAGTTTTCATTCAGTTAAAATGTTTGTCAAGAAGGTACCAGGCAGATGAGTAAACAGCCCAGGCTAATGCTAGGACAGAAGGTCGCTCCCTGAAAATTGACATCCACAGAGCCCACGAAAATGTACCGAGATCAAGCTGGTACTTGCATGGAGCCTTTACCCCTCCTGATGTTATAGTTTCTGGCATTGAAAGATCCTCTTCAGGCTGCAGAAAGTAAGACCTGGACACCAACACGACCCTCGACCTACAATCTTTCCTGCCTGCAAGATGTGGACTACTTGTTGAAGTGGCCAAACAATATCTGCTTTAACTTCAGGCCTACACTACAAGAAGAAACCCATGCCTCACTGTCTGGATGACCAAAGACATAGGGGTAGAACCAAACATGACTGGTAAAAAAAATGGCATGACTCCTAATGATATTCTGATATCCTCATAGATTGGTGTCTTTTCCACTTCTCATCACAGAGGCTTCCTCTGGCATGAGATGGGAGCAGGTACAGGGACCCAAAGTCAGATCCTATGTGGAAAAGGAGTCTCAATTGGAGGTCTCCATTGGGTCCCATCCCTTGGAGTTCTGGGAACCCAGTTGAAGAGAGGGAGGAAAGATTATAGGACTCAAATGGGGATGGAAGAAACAAGAAGAACATGGCCCAATTAATCAAAGAAGCAGGGCTCATAGGGGCTCACAGAGACTGAAGAAGGAAACATGGAGCCTGCAAGGGTGTGTACCAGGTCCTCTATGTGTGTCTACAGCTGTTAGCAAGCATGGTGTTTTTGTGGGTCTCCTAACAATAGAAAGTGGAGTATCTCTGACTCTTTTTTGTTTGTTTTTTTAATTGATTTTTATTGAGCTCTACATTTTTCTCTGCTCCCCTTTTGTCTGCTCTTGGGGTTCTTTTCTTCTATTGAGTTATCTTGTTTAGCCTTGATATGATGGCTTTTTCCTTGTCTTATTATATCTTCTTTTGTAGTGTTTGGTTGTTGTTTCTTGGAGGCCTGCTGTATTCTCAGGGAAACAGAGTGGGAGTTGGTCTGAGGGAGAGGGGAGGTACGGAGAATCTGGGAGGAGTGGAGAGAAGGGAAACATTTTTTTTAAATATTTATTTTATTTATTATGTATACAATATTCTGTGTGTATGTCTGAAGGCCAGAAGAGGGCACCGGACCTCATTACAGATGGTTGTGAGCCACCATGTGGTTGCTGGGAATTGAACTCAGGACCTTTGGAAGAGCAGGCAATGCTCTTAACCTCTGAGCCATCTCTCCAGCCCCAAGGGAAACATTTTTAAAAATTAAAAATTAATTTAAAATAAAAATTAAAAAGAATTATATGAAAAATGCTGTATAATACTTGAATCCATCTGTAGGAATTTTTTAGTATCTAGTATAGCCCAGCTAAATATTAATATGTTATTATTTGTTTAACAATAATAGGGCCTTTGGGATGTGGTGGTGCATGCCTTTAATACCAGCACTTGTGAGGCAGAGACAAGTACTCTGTGAGTTCAAGGCCTGCCTTGTCTACAGAGCATGGTTTCAGAATAGGCTCCAAAGCTACAGAGATATCCTGTGTCAAACCCCTCCCCAAAAATTAAAGAATCATAGGGCCCTGGAATTACTTCATTTCTTTAGAGGAATTGCAAATAATTAATTAAAATTAGGCATAGCTTCTCACTGTGCAGAGATGGCATATGCTACCTTTAGTCCCAGCACTTGGGAGGCAGAAGAAGACAGATCATTGTGAGCCTGCTCTACACAAGTTCCAGGACAGACTCCATAGCTACAAAGAGAAACCCTGTGTCAGAAAACTGAAAAAAAAAATGGCATATCTTAATTTAACTGACATAAGAAACACAATAACATGCAAAATTATACTGGTTACTTTTTCCTCACCTCAAGCGATGGAAAAAAATAGATTTTCCATAACACTAATGTTTTCTCAGAAAGAGTTAAAAGTGTCATAGCCCTCAGTTGGTGCATATGAACTAAACTTCCAGCTTTTTAACTTTTCTGTTTCTTATTTTTAATTAACTGCGTTCTTACCTGATTTTACTAATGAAAATCAGATATGATTAGGTCACATATCTTTCACTATTTGCTATCATTATAACAACAAATTTTAGTAAAGTCACATTAAAATTCTGCATACTTTTTTGTAGCTGTGGGAAAGTAATGTCTAATTTTATCTAAGTGATAAAAGAGAAAGGAAATATGTAGAGATAGATTATCTAATAGGTGTTACAATCTTAATTTGCATAGATAAGCATGTGAGCAGGCATTTTGTATTAACATATATATTTAAATTTTTCCTTAAGACAATTATCATGTTTAATGTAATAGTTCATAGTAATTATTGGCCTGACATAATTTAAAACAGTGGTTTTTAATCTTCCTAATGCTGTGACCCTTTAATAAATTTCCTCATGGTGTCCTGACACTAAAAAATTACTTTGTTGCTACTTCATAGCTGCAATTTTGTTATTGTTTTTCTTCTGAACTATAATATAAATATCTGGCATTCAATCCCCAGGGTGTCTTGATTCACAGGTCTACAATAACCTAAAACAAGAGACTCTAGACATGCCTGTGAGAGATTGAGATTAGATTCATTGAGGCTGAAATATTCACAAGAGTTGTAGGTGGCACCATGCATTGCCTGGGGTTATGGACTGAAGAAAAAGTGCAGACTGAGCTGAGTGGTTGAATGCATTGTTGAAGTGATGCAATAAGATTAGCTGCCTCAAGTTCTTGCTCCCATGATGGACTACACTCTTTCTGTCCTTATGCTGCCCTTGTCAGGCATCTTGTCTCAGCAAACCAACAGGTAACTAACACATTTAATAGTTCATTTTTTATCATTCATATGTCAGGCAAACATGTACTACAATTTAAGTGTAATCTTCATCTAATCAAGGTGTAATGTCTATTTGTCAAAGGATAATATTCACCTTGCAAATGTTTCTCTACCAAATTGATAGGTCCTAATTAAAGTAAATCAATTCTCCTTTAATGCAAACAAATATTTTCCTAAGATATAAAAGAACTTAATAAATTCAACATTTTAATAACTCATATGAAAAGTACAGTTGTTACTAGTAATATAAAAGGAGAAAATGAAAGTGTAAAAGATTAGCATTAATATTAGCCTTAATTGGGGAAATTCCCAAGTATATTAGTGACAGTTCTTCTATGGTTTAAGAAATGAGACATAGTTAAACAAAACATCTAAATTTGTAATAGTTCTTGGTAAATTGTTTGTCCTAAAATAATAATTTTCCTTTTAAAAACCACAGCGAAACCCTGTCTCGAAAAACCAAAAAAAAAAAATTAATAATCTGGTGTCACTTTTTACAAAGACAAAAACAGGAAATGAAAGGAGATCATGGATTATATGGTAGTCCTCATTTAAATTTTATAAGTCATTTGCTTTTGAATATTTAGCATTCATGTCATATATAAATTTAATTTATATAGAGGATGGTAATGAAAATTACATTTTATTAACCATATTGGTTTCAAAAATGCCACAAAAATCTTACTTTGGCACTCTCTTTTCTCTAGCTACATAAACTTGATGATTTTTCAAACCTAAGTTAATTATTAGCCATCTGAAGTATTTCCTAAGCCTCATAGCCAGAATTGGATGTGTCATCTATATCCCAGCTTCAATCTCTGTTACATGATTTTTTTTTCAATTTAGAAATACAGTCTTGACAGTTTCCTGTATATTTCACTCAGGCAGAGACCCTGTGTTATCTGATTTTATAATCATGGGCGATAATTGCATCCAATTTTGCTTATGTATATACTGGTCTTTCACCATGTATTTATGAATTGAACTACATATTCTAATGAATCTGCATTAGAAAATCTGTTAACATTTGAATCCTTTATCTAATAATAGCAAAACTGTGGATCAAAGATAATCATATGGTATGTGTGTGATAGTTTGAATGTCATTGACCCTCTTAAGCTCATAAGAGTGGCATTATTAGGAGTTGTGGGTTTTTTGGAGTGGGTATGACCTTGTTGGAGGAAGTGTCACTGTGGGAGTGGACTTTTAATAAATATTTCCTACGTTCAAAATACCTCTTAGTGTCCCAGTTGACTTCCTGTTGCCTGCAAAATGCAGGATTCTCAGCTACTATTGCAGCAGCACGTCTGCCTGCTTGCCATCATGCTCCCGCCAAGAAGATAATGGACTAAACCTCTGAAACTATAACCAAGGCACTCTAATTAAATGCTTTCACTCATAAGAGTTGCTATGAGCTGGCTGGTGTTGGCACTCGTCTTTAATCCCAGCACTCAGGAGACACTCAGGTGGAACTCTGTGAGTTCGAGGGTAGCCTGGTCTACAGAGCTAGTTCCAGGACAGCTAAGGTTGTTACACAGTGAAACCCTCTCTCAAAATAAGTCACAACAACAGCAAAATGACTTGCTAAGGTCATGGTGTTTCTTCACAGCAAAAAAACTCTAACTAAGATAATGTGGATTATGCCAATACCTTATGGTTTAGAGTTACCCAAATCATTTAAATAGTTTTATAGTTTCAGAATTTGTTAAAGGCTTCTAGCTCTCCAAGAATATATTTTTTTAGTTTTGACTGAATTTCACTTTTAGATCAGAGTCCTTACAGTGACAGTTATGTTGATTTTCTCTGTTATGTGTGTATGTGTGTAACATATATTCTGTGTGTATATATGTGTATATAATATAGAGGGGGAGGAGGAACAGAGACTGAAAGAGGTATACTTTTATGTTTTCAACAACACATGGCTTTTTAGAGTATATTATTTTTGTGACTTGTCATCAGGAAAAATTATTCATGCACACAGTAGTATCCTAAGTGAAACAGATCTTACCTGCACATGAAATTAAGTCATATAAGTGCCTTCAATAAAGGAACAGTTTAAAAGAAGGTATTTTTTATGCTACATATTTTGGTATTTCATGAGAAATCATTTTACACAGTGAATTAATCAATAAACATATTTCAGTTTTAAGGATATTTGATTTCTAACATCAACCCAAAATGCAATGTTTGTATGCATGCTTCAGTGTGCTACCATTTTTATTGAAAGACTGAGAATTTACATTCTTTTCCTGCATTTACTAAAGATCACTCAACCTGAATCTTGACCATTCTGCTATACTTTTGTATGGAGTCCTATAAGATGCTATGTAGGAATAAGATAAATAAATGATGCAGAATTGTTTATACTCACACATTCAAGTTGAACATGCATAAAACAGATCACATATATGTAAATAAGTTCACTGCCAGCTTTAATAGGAAAGCAGAAATAAGAAGTGAGTCTTTATTAGCAGAAGGGATCAAGGTACAAATTAGAAAACTAGTGAGTTGATTAACCACCGCTGAAGTCAGAAACAAAAGACCACCTCACATCTCTGTAAATATCTGAAAGAAAGGATATTGCAAATCCATGTCCTTTATTGCTGTGAAAGTAAGGTTGCCTGAGACTAAGTAAAAATGACCTATATAATTTTATTATGTTTCCTATTGGTAGAGTTACAATTATTGGCACATACAATTAATTGCACTTCTATTTTATCGCTTTTAATAAGAGAACAAAGAAGGGAGAATGGAAAGAGGGGAAAGAAAAGAGAGAAGTTACATCTTACAGTTATTTAATATTATATAGCTCCTCTTTATAAGGTTCCCCTAAAAGTTGAATCCTCACTGAAATTATATTAGATCTAAATCAGAGATCTATGAACTATACCCACAAAGATGTTAGATCCCCATGTACATTTTAATCAAATTGTATTAATTCATAGCCACACATCTCCCATTATGTGTTTTCTATGACTGCTTCTTTACTGTAACCGAAGAGCTGAGTATCTGAATATAACCGAGCAGCTGATTATGAGGATATATACCACACTACCTAAAACATACACTATCATTGTGTTTGGGTAGATGATCAGTCAGTCAGTAAAGGGCTTGCCTACAAGCAGAACATAAGTTTGATACTCAGAATTCAATTCTAATTTCCTTCATTCCAAATATATTTTGCGTTTCCATCCTTCCAACCATTTAATGTATGAACTCTTACTACTAGGATCTGCATTGGCATGGGTTATTCTTTTCTGGTGACCCAGTGTTTCATGTATCTGGTTATTTAACATCCACTACCCTTGGTTAAAATCCAGTTGTTCACACCCATTTTTCTTAGACTCGAATACGTATCAGACTTTTAACTAAACTCAAGTTGTTCTGACCTTTTATTTCTCCCTGTCTTACCCTTTCTCCTTTAACTGCTTCTCCCTTTCCTTCTCTTCATTTCTACCACTCTCTCACCATGTGAGATCCATCATGGATGATTATTTACAAAATTTCTAACATTAGAACTGTGATTATTTTCATATTTATTCATATCATCTTGCAATAAGTTATAAGTAATATTAACATGGAGGGTGATTGTTACCTGTTTTTAAGGTCAATAGTTATGAAATAAAATGACATGAAGTAAAACAACAGAATGAACGGTGAGTACATCAGTGTTGGGGAAAGACACGCAATAAATAATTTGAGAAACATTTTGAAGGTTGTACTAATAAGACATGCTTAAAATTTAAGGAAGAACGGAAAAATACGGCTGTGCTTTTTCTCCATTGACAGAGAAAACAACAGCTACTATCAGAAATATAAGAAGTAGAATGACTTTGAGGACATTAGAGAAAACTGAGACGTTTTGGATTAACTAAGCATTTAAGACCTCCAAATTAAAATACACAGTATTGCCACAGATGTGAGTCTCACTGCATTCTCTAAACAAAACTTGTCAAGATCATTTTTTTACAAATAAGTTTAATAGATATAATAACAGTAAATATAATGACAGCATCAGACTTCTTTATTCTTTTTGGAGCATGGGTATTGTGCTGGGAATTGCCTCCACAGACATACTATTCCCTACATGGTATAGTCCATGACCTGTAGATCTATTTAATGAAGGGTGGGCATTTTGTGTGTTAAGGGCAGTCTTGACCAAGGAATGTGACTAACTAATAAGTGGAGAGTTTTTAATTTGGAGATATGGAACCCTTTGGATACATGCCCCACAGTGGTTTAGTGGGACGATATGGGCAATTTATGTCAGGTTTATAAGGAACCTCCACGCTGATTTTGGTAGAGTTGCACCTTGCAGCAGTCGCTTTATACTTTATCTCCCTCCTCCCCATTAGTGTTTTCCACCGTCTGATCCCTGAGACACAAATCATTTACTCCTACAAGTTTATCAAATGATTGTATTATCGTGGAAGCTTCTCTTTAATACAAAACTATTTGAAAGGAAATTTTATATCCACATCTAATTACATATCTATATCTAGAGCTACATATTTCAGAACCTTTGATACACTAATTTTACAATGTTATTTGTATGAAATATTATTATCAAACTTCAAGGATAGACCTTAATGCAAGTAGATTCTCATATAGAAAACTCATAGACTTAGGAATAATGCATAAACATATGAGATCAGATATAGCCTATGAATTCATACATTATATATGGACAAGATTTAGAATATAATAAATTGTAACATTACAACTGACATATTATAATGAGATCATGAATGAATGAATCAAATATTAAATTAGTCATAAATGAAAGGAAGCTAAATAAATATTTTTGAGATTATGATGTTTGGCAAAAGATAGTCATATCAATATTTTAAAATAGTATGCAGTTTTAATCTTATAAGTCTAATTAAGAAAAGCAAGAATGTTAACAGTTGCCATAAATCTATTCTTGTCTAAATATTTTTATCTCTTTGAATCTTCACAAGGATCCTGGATAAGAGGCTTCTTTTGCAGAATACAAAGAGAATAGAGCCTTTGAACAATGTGACCAAAAGATAAAGCCTGTGTTAAATATCCGAGTTAGTTTAATTTCAAAGAGACTACTTTTTCAACTAACACCATCTCCAAGATCTCTATTTTCCTTTATATCATGAAATATGCCAAATTATCCAAGATGTTATCAGTGACCTAACCTTTCATCAACTGCCCATTGAATACAAGTGTAGCTTTTTGGACTTGGGTGGTGTCACAGTAGTCTGGTTGGATCTTTTTGTTTGTTTGTTTATTCAGAACCTATTTGACTGAGATTCTACAAAGAAAAAAAACTGGAAATGTTAATTACCTGGATATACAATTGATAAAAGTAACCTTGCTTTAAAAAAGGAAACTCTTTATTTTGATGTATCCATTAAGATACTGTAAGGTATTAATTAACTAGTTAATGAATACATACCTACCATATAGGTATTGTTATAGCATTTATATAAGTGTACAGTAGAGTTCTGAACTACAAATGATCAGCAATTAAAATTTTAAAACAATAATACATAAATTTCTTATCAATCATGTTCTTCAGAATAATTTCTCTGTCTTTAAGAATAAGGTTGACCACTTGGAACTTGACAGGAGCTACACAAAAACATCTCTTAGGTTATAAATCAGAGATCTCAAAATATTCCTAATCAGAATTCTAGAAAGAATTTTGGAAAAGACCATATAATTGTTTGCCATTCTTGCAAAAGTTATTGAAATTTTGTTATTGCTATGTGTGTGTGTGTGTGTGTGTATATGTGTGTGTGTGTGTGTGTGTGTGTGTGTGTTTGTGTGTGTGTAATAGAGAGAAAGACAGAGACAGAGAACACAGACATATACATGTCACAGCATACATGTGGAGGTCATAGCATTACTTGCAGTCTCTTCTCTTCTACCTTTCATTTTCCCCTTGATTGACCTTTAGTCTCAGCTTGCCATAAAATTGCTTTTGCCTACTGGGGGGTTATTAGAGCTCCCTGAAAATCTTAGTGTGCATATAAATTTTAGAGTGAGTGCAGTTATATGATTTGAGGTACATTTTCATAGAGGCAATTTAAAATAAATATATATGCTGACACTGGGTATATGTTGTTAGTCAGATTTCAGTTGCTTCTGAAACAATATGAAAATAATATACTTATTTCTGTAACTCTAAGTATCAAAAGTACTGGATTGATGTATCTTTGGCACTAACTATAAAAGTACATAACCGGTCAACAAAACATAAATTCCATAAGGACTCATAAATAAATTATATTGTGGACATATATGTCAAGAAGCTATGTGAATTCTGAGAATTTGCATACTTATGGAAGACTAAGACTTTTAGAATTTGGAATGCTTTAGCATCAATACTATCAATATTTTCATTTTCAAAGATATAAGCACTATTCAAGTGGTCAGAAAGAAACTGAAATGATTTTATTATAGGATTATAGTGATGTCATTTTTTTCCATTGAGTCTCTTTTATGGCATGTGCTAATATACAAGGCTATTCATCGTCAAAGCTCATTTATAATCATCTATCAGCTACTTCATTATGAAGCTTCCTATTTAGGTTTGGGTGAAAGGTGTAAAAACCTCAAGATTCATAACTAGTTATATCTCTCAGTCTTTAAATCCTAATCTCCTTTTGTATGCTCTATAAGTAACATTAGAGACAAAAAATAAGCAGATGGTATAGAAATGGGCGATGAGAAACAAGATGTAAACCACACACTTTTCTCAGGCAATTTAGTTTTAGTAAAAAATATAGACAAAAGTACATGTAATTTCAGTTATGTCTGCCTAATCATTTAAAAGCATTTAGGTATCTCCTGGTTCCACACACTTCAGTACAAAGAATGCTGTCTTAAAAACTCTAGAGTCCTTATGCATAGGATACAAATTAATGAGGTGATGATGAAGCTCACTTGGGGTGGTGCTTACCTAGCATGCACAAGACCCAGGGTTAGATCCCAATCCAAGCAGACACTGGGCATGTTACGGCATGCCTATAATCTCAGCACTTGGTGGAGGTGTTAGCAGGAAGCTCATAAATTCAAGGCTGTCCCATGGTATCTCTCATGTTAATAGCTGTATTACAAAGTAGCACATGTAGTTTTAAGGGAATACTCTTATGGGTATTTTTCATATATATATATATATATATATATATATATATATATATATTCCAAATATTTTCTTACCTTCTAGACTTTGAATTACTTTCTTTCTGCATGAAAAATGTCAAAACAAAGAGGTATACCATACAGTGGAGAGTCACTAAGTCAGAAAGCAGAATCCTCATTTAGACGCCTTTGTCTTAGAATTCTTGTCACCTGCATGTTTCTCAGTATTATTCTCACTCCCGCACACTAACTGGACCTTAGACTCATGGAGTGTACTTGACAGTCTGACTGAAGGTCAAGCCATACCCTTGGGATCTACATTAGATTAATCTGGGCTGACACATAAATACTGCTTAATTCTAAAGTGAAGGCGAGATTCTTAAATTCAGCTTTAGAATATCTACTAATGCAAACTTGCAACAATTAAAAATAGAAGTTCTTCATGCTAAGATACAGATTAATTGTAACTTTTATAAAGTTTATTACTTAAATAAAATCAATGGTTTGTTTGGGTTTATCCATTTTACCAAATCGTCTAAATAAAACATATGGTGATAAAGTGGACAGACCAGGAGTTCAGATGATCCATTGCTGTATAGTTAATCTGGGATCAGCCTGGAATATATGAGAACCTGTCTCAAAATAAATAGGAAAAAAAGGAAAAAAAAAGCACAACTTAGCCTAAAACAGAAGTAGGTAAATAAATAAATAAATCACGTGGATATGCCCCAAAATGCATAACATGGAAGAACTTCCCAGTTGTTAATAATGATGTATAACATTCTTAATTTCACATTTTACATAGTTGAATGCAACTTTCATCTTGAGACTCAAAAGTACAGTAAGGTGCTATCTCAGCGATATTAAAATATATTTAATGAAACCTTAGTTGAGATGTAATGCCTGACAGAAGAATGAAAGTCAAAATAAATAAATAAATAAAATATCTAATGAGACTAACTTGGCCCTGAAATGTGTTGTGACAAATTAAATTAACACTATTAATGCATAAATTTTTACCTTTGTGCATTAAATCACGCAATGTACAACTTGTCTGGGTACTTGAAACGTTTCTGTTCACAATCATTAATTTAGACAGAAATTTCATCTAAGTGATTTCTTAAGTATTTATGTCACTGGCAATTCAGATTTCATACATTGATACTATTTGAAATAGCAAATATTGTCTATCAATATACACAGGAATATCTATTTTTAACTAAAAGATGTCCGATGTAATTCAGGGGTAGTTATTTAAATTCTCAATAGATAAAATAAATTAAATATTCAGAAAAAAGATAATTCATTATATATTTTAAGATAAAATTTAAAATCTACCTGAGTATGTGATAGCACGCACAGGTATACTTCTAGTACTCAGACCAAGGCAGAACGACTGCACTATTATGCGGTCAGCCTGAGCTACATAGTGAAATTATGTATCCAAAAAAGAAATAAAAATTCCTGACCTACATCATGAGGACTTTTGTTGTTGTTGTTGTATTATCATGCCACAATAAGAAAACATAGGTGTGTATTTTAGAACTATATTTTATAATGTACAGGTTCATATTTTTGTCTTCTCTTTCTTAATGTATTTTTCCAAGTTTATTAATACTTTTTGTTAATTATTTCTGGAAATTTTACCTACTATCCCCCGAATACATGTTTATAAAATTTCACCTCATGCAATATGAACTATCTTATTTTAGTTTAGAGTCAACCTTTCCTTTACATAATAGGTAAAGAACATCAAACTTCAAAGTAAAGAAAGCAAGTCTGAAGAGATACTATCTCTAAACTATTTTTTTTTTATTTTAGAGGCAAGTAATGCCATTATGAGGAGCAATAAACACACTTGGTGGTAGGGTTTTTTTCTATTTTATTTGCTAATGTTCTTATAAATTTCTTCAGAGTGATGGAAGACACACACACACACACACACACACACACACACACACACACACATATATATATATATATATTCATAGTGTGGGATATATGCATTTTAGAGATTTTTGTTCCTTCCTCAAGGTCAGTTTACTTGAAGGGTTTATTAAATGAATATAGAAAATAAGTTCTGGTATGACTAAATTTTTGCTTCTGAAATCTGTTTAGCAACTGAAAACATACCGTTTATAAATGTTCAGCTGGGACAACATCTGAAGGAACTGGGTAGAGGATGTAGCCACAAAAAAACAAGGAAAGCACACAGTAACCTGGCTATTAGTGAAAATATCAGTGGCTATGCTTTCTAAGTCTGACTCTTATTTCTTCTCTAATGTCCACGTACCTAAAGAGAACTCAATACTAACATGGAATTTCTTCTTTAAAATAAATCTTTTCTTAAAACTAGAAAGTTCAAGGTTCAGTATCAACAGATCTAAAGCATAAGGGATATTGAAGGGAAAATAAGCTGATATGTGTTTGAAGAACTATGTCACAAATCAATATTTTAGGCACTTTGAAGATGGTCCCCTTGCTTTTCAACCTTCAAACTTTGAAGGAATGTGTATGTTTATATTCTCTCTGTTTCAAAAATAAATCGTTTCCAATTTGGCATATCTTTTTTAGAATCACCTACTGCAAATGTCAATTTTTATAATTGACCAAGACCATACGAGTCAGCAAACAGTGGAAACAGTGTCCGTATGTCATTCAGGGTCATTTTGTTTGAGTGTATTACAGGAAGGAATCTTAACGACATTCACTTCCACCACCACCTCTCCCTCAGGAAGTTTGAGCCAGAAGTGATCTAGCAGTGGAAAAGGAAAATGAAAAAAAGTTTTCTTTGTGAAATGATTTACACGTTTTTAAAGGGCTACATATGTCTGTTAAAATTATTCCAGAACACAGTTCTCTGAAGGGTAGTAACTGTTTCCAAGTCAGTTTCTGCTGTGAAAACACCAATGAGAAGCTCATGGGGAAATTTAGTGGCATATGCTGCCAGTGATTTAAGATTCGTTTTAGGGCAAAGCTGCTCCAAAACAAAGACAACGGCTGCTTCGAAGAAACGATTAAAAACTTTTTGTGTATGTAGGTGTGTATGGTTGTGCCTATGGATGTGTGTGTGTGTGTGTGTGTGTGTGTGTGTCTGTGTGTGTGTGTGTGTGTGCACATCCACGTTGTAGCCAGATCCTTGTTGTTTGGTGTCATACAAAGTTGCTTTTTAATCTAATTATGTATTTGGTTTTATTATTTACTTATTTAGAAATTAATATTTTACTGAATGTGAATCCCACCATCTCTCTTCCTCCCCGAAACATAATTAAAGACGGATGTCATAGCACAAAGCTTTTTATACAGATGCTGGGAATCAGATTCAAGTCCTCCGGTTTGTATAGAGAGTACTTTATCAATCAATCCATTTCCCCAGTTCTAGGTTAAAAAAATTTAACCTGTAAAATAACATTTATGACAATTTCAGAACCAGTTGCCCTGTTTGGCTTGCAGTCTCGATTGAACATAAATTGCTAGGGGGAAAAAGGTGATATAAATTGAATTCACAAAAGTTCTATGCGAATTTATTTTTCACCAATATAAACAAATTTATATAATGTACCATAAGCTATTTAGATGATTGAAATACAGTTTGATGTTTGCAAGGCAGTGAAGTTGAGATACTGGAGCTCAAACAAGCTTGATAAACAGGGAAGGGACAACGTACTCAGCCAAGGTTCTCAACCTTCCTAATGCTACAACCATTTAGCACCTATAGTCCTTCATGTTGTGGTGACACCCAACCATAAAAATACTTCATTGCTACTCCATAACTCTAATTTTACTACTATTTTGAATCATAAAGCAAATACCTGGATCTTCCAATGGTCTCATGTGATAAGATCATTTGATCCCCCAAAAGGATCATGACCCTCAGGATGAGGACCATATTTTGTAAATACCTTCTGTGCCTCTGTTTTATTTAACTTTGTTTATTGTTATTTTTACTATACATACACTTGAACAGCCATTTAGTCACTGCGTCAGTTTTGTTTTAGTTTTCATCTCCTCTTAAACCTCATCTTCCCTCACAAGCTCAATGACATACACTGCAATAATTTTATAAATTCACTCATATTTGTTGGCTCTGTAAGGGAAAAATTATTTTTCTCTAAACATGTGTATATAGTGCAGGCCACAGGTAAATAACCAGCTGTAAGATTTAATTTATTAAGCCAAAAAAGTAATTTCCACAAAAATGATGTACCTTCTCTGTTGCATTTTGACATCTTATTTTCTTTTTTGTAAACTTAGTACTATATTATGTCCTAAGAATTTTTGAATTAAATTGCCTCAATAAACATCAAAAGCCATATGATTGGAATTGCACTAAATTCAAATATTAATTTGGCAAGCATTTCAACTTTAATGCCTCAGGTGTCAAATCCCAGTACTAACAGAATGTGTGCCTGTACTTACTGAACTTTTGTCTTTCTCTTTAGATTTATTTCTTTTCTTTTCCTTTTCGTACTTTCCTATGGTATTTCCCCATGAAACCTATAATGTTTTCCTTAGGTGTATTACTCCAGAATCCATACTTTAGCATTATTGTGCCAGGTGATTGCTTTTCAGTTTGTGTTTGTAAAATCTTTACCTAAAATATAATTGAAAGCAACTGAGCTTTATTTATTTGTGTGTTACCCATTCTCCTTAACAAACCCCAAATATTTCCCTGCACATTTTAAATTGAATGTTCTAAGTCTTTTGTATACAACTATTTTATTTACTATTAGTTTTGTTCTTTAATATAGGCATAATACCTGTTTCTTTTGCTTCTGACTTATTTAATGTGTTAAGAGTACATAAATAAAACTGATATCAAGTTTGGAACTGATGTGTGTGTTTGCTATGGGACAGCACATTACCAAAACTTTTGTACTTTTAGCTCTTCTTTTGTAAATTCGATTTTATCAAAACCAAAGCTAGTCACTAAATATTCAGTATTAACTTCATACTACAAACAGAAAATAAAGTACATGTGACAGAGGACTTCAATGTCAAAAACCTGAAACATTTACTCCTTGCACCATTATATAAAAGAAAACTGTGTCAATGATATGGATTAGAAGAAAGAGCGCTTCTCAGCAACATTCACAGCCAGAGACAATCCCAGTAGCTATATGGTACAAAAAAAAAAAAAAAAAAAAACTAACTCCTGCCAGCTGTCCACTAAGCTCAGTATACATGCTTTCACATGTACACACACACACAACAAATACATGTAAAAAAATAAAACCATAACCAAAGCAAAATCAAATTTTTCCTCATTTATTTTCTATGTACTGAGCATAAATCTAGGTTTTTCTTTTCTCTTAAATGATATTATGCTGGTCTCAAAAAGAGACTATGGGGAACTGGATAGATGACTCAGAATTTAAGAGCACTTGTTGCTCTTACAGAGGACCCAGGTGTGATTCCCAGGATCCATAAGGTGGCTCACAAACATTCATAACTCTAGTTCCAGGTATTCAACACCCTCTTCTGAATTCCATGGGCACCAGACAGGCACATAGTGCACATATATACATGAAGGCCAAACATTCATACACATAAAATAAGAAACAACCTTTTAAAAATTCAAAAAGAAAGAGATTTTGAAAATTTGTTTTCTACAGAGTGAATTTTAGCCCCACGTTGCTGATAATGAAACTGGATAATTACAAAGTGCAATCATTGCCAAAGATCTGGTAAGTATACATCCAGGATTTCTATCCTCAAACCCCACACATAAGATCAAGCTGCTAACTAAAACCTTTCATGTATTGGTCTACAGCAGTTATTGTAGTCGTAATTTTGTAGTCATATTTTTTTTTTGTATTTGAGAAAAAGGCATAAATATATACCACATACTAGATTCCTTAAATGCATGTCCTCAGAATGATTGGACCATGATCATTATTTTCTGCCAGATATAATATTTTTCTTGGGGGATATTTGGCAATGCGTGATATATTTTTATCTTTCTAAGAAGAAATAATATTGATATCTAAAAGATTCTATTCAGGCTTGAGCCAGCAACTTCCACTGGAGCAGACCTGAGACAACGACCTCCACAGGGGCAGGCCCAAGCCAGAGACCTCTGTAGGGACCTCCAAGGGAACAGGCCTGAGCTAGAAACTTCTGTGGGACTGGGCCTAAACTAGGGACCTCTGTGGGAATAGGCCCTAGCCAGGCACAACTGTGAGAACAGGCCTGAGCCAGCTTTCTCAGCTGGAGCAGGCCCAAGGCAATGACCTCCACAGGAGCAGGTATGAGGGAGCCACCACTGAGGGAGCAGGTCCAAGCCAAAGACCACTGCAGGACCTGGCACAAATAGGCAAGCTCTGAGGGAGCAGGTCCGAGTCAGTGACCTCCACTGGAGCAGGCCTGAGCCAGCAGCCTATACCAGAGGAGACCCAAGGCAATGACCTCAGTAGGAGCAGCCCCAAGCAAACAAACTCCATGGGAGCATAGCCAAATGATCCCCTGGAATGCAAAGTGACACCTGGAGCACTGAGGGACTTCAGGGAACACTCAGTGACCTCCAGCGTGAATGGAACTATGGCCCTGACTGTACCACGAGGAGCAACCATCTGAGCTTTGCATCCACTGGTACCTGGAAGACTGATCACCAGAGACAGAGTCCCAACTACAATAATCAGAGGGAAAGATGGGTAGACAAGTTAAGAACATGCTTAACACCACAAAGAGAAAAATGATACCAACAAAGACTAGTGACCCTAAAATAGCAAGACTTGAACACCCAAATATAGATGATGCAGAAGAAAATGATCTAAAAAATGACTTTAGGAGAATGTTTGAGGCCCTAAAGAGGAAATGAAAAATTCCCTCAAAGAAATGTAGGAAAGGACAACCAAAAAATTGGAAGAAATCAACAAATCCCTTAAAGGAAACCAAGAAAAGCAATCAAATAGATGAAGAAAAAGTCAAGATTTAAAAACCAAAATATATACAATAAAGGAAACACAAACAGAATTATAGAAATGGAAATTATGAGAATCTGATAAGGAACCACAAATGCAAGCGTAAATAACAAGAAATGGAAGAGAGAATTTCAAGCGCTGAAGGTACGATAGAGGAAATAGATTCTTCAGTCAAAGATATTACTAAGAAAGAGAACTACAGACCAAATTCACTCATGAGTATTGATGCACAAACACCCAATAAAATACTGGAAACTGAATTCAAGAACACATCAAAAAATCCAACATGATCAAGTAGGCTTCATCCCAGAGATGAAGAGATGGTTGAACATACAAAAATCTGTCAATGTAATCCATCATACAAGCAAACTGAAAAAAAGAAATAACATGCTTATGTCATTAGAGCTGAAAAATACTTTGACAAAATATAACATCCTTTCATGATCAAGGTCATGGAGAGAGCAGAGATACAGGAATATACATAAACATAATAAAGGCAATATACAGCAAGCCAACAGACAACATGAAACTAAATTGAGAAAATCTCAAAGCGATCTCACTGAAATCAGGAAAAAGGCAAGGTTTTCCACTCTCCCCATATCTATTCAGTATAGTACTTGAGGTTCTAGCTAGAGAAATAGGACAACATAAGGAGATCAAAGGGATATAAGTCAGAAAAGAATTCAAACTCCCACTATTTTCTGATGATATGCTATTTTACATAAGGAACCCCAAAAAGTCTACCAAGGAACTTCTACAACTCATAAACACCTTCAGTAATGTAGCAGGATACAAGATTAACTGGAAAAAAAATCAGTAGCCCTCCTTTACACAGCTGATCAATGGGCTGAGAAGGAAATCAGAGAATCATCACGCTCCGCAATAGCCATAAATAACATAAAATATCTTGGAATACCTCTAACCAGACAAGTGGGAGACCAATATAAGAACTTCAAACATTTGAGGAAAGGAATTGAAGAAGACACCAGAAAGTGGAAAGATCTCCCATGCTCTTGGGTAGGTAGAATTACCATAGTAAAAATAGCAATCTTACCAAAAGCAATCTACAGATTCAATGCAATACCCAACAAAATCCCACTACGATTCTTATCAGAGCTTAAAAGAACAATACTCAACTTCATATGGAAAAACAAAAAAATCAGGATAGCCAAAACAATCCTGTACACTAAAGGAACTTCTAGAGGCATAACAATCCCTGACTTCAAACTCTACTACAGAGCTACAGTACTGAAAACAACCTGGTATTGGCATAAAAAACAACAGGAGGACCAAAGGAACCAAATCAAAAACACATACCTACGAACACCTGATTTTTGACAAAGAAGCAAAAAATATAAAATGGAAAAAAGAAAGCACATTTAACAATTGATCCTGGCATAACTGGATATCAAAATATAGAAGATATCAAAATATCTGTCCACCATGCTCAAATAGCTGTTAGATAAGGTAAAAATGTGCACAGACACCCAAGCTAAGCAGTTGTTATTTGTGTCCATAAGGACTTGTTCAAGCCAAGAGTAAATACCACATGCATCTATGAGATAGGCACTTACTTCTCCACGCACACTAAGTAGATTCACATGGGATTTCCTTTAAATATACAAATGAATTAGAAACAAACAGTGCAATTTTCCTTTTAATTTGGTTGTCAAATGACCTCGGGACTCTGAGATTCTGTTAACTGTCACAGTCATTTTGGAATATTTAGTAGTAATGTGGACAGTAATGGCTTAAGTGATTATAGATATATTTTCTTTTCTATTTATAAACTATCTTTTATAGCGCATTCTCCAAGTTGCTTTAGAACTGGAGTTAAATTTGAAACATTGATATAACTCCACAAATTAAAATTCTTCTTACTGTTAATTTTTCTCCAGTAATAAACACACACACACACACACACACACACACACACACACACACACACACACACACACCACCTAATGTATTAAACTAAAATAATAAACACGTCCAAGTCTGGTAAGAAAATTCGATGTATTTTTATTGCATGTGCTTCCATAAATCTTGTGCTATTTCTAGCACACCCCTTACATTTGTGCATTAACTTAAACTAAAAGCACAATGGCCTGACCCCTGCCTGTGTACTAATGGTGCTTTTAGTGTATCACCTTTGCTGCTCTCTTTCTAGCATGTCTTCCATAAATCAATCTCGAGTGTCAGAAAGCAAAGAACCATGTTATTTTTGTTTTCATGTAGCACACTTCAAAATGAAAAGAAGGAAGGGGCTAGCATGTTTTCAAGAGTCCCTACATTATAGTGATCGAATACAGCAGTCTCCTTGACATGGATGTTCCATTTTGAAGTCCTGACTTATTTTCATCTAGGGTGAGAGTTGTTACCTTGTCATCTCTGGTTAGGATTTAGGAGGGTATTCATTTCAGATACCAGAAATTTTATTTTTTTTTACCACAAATTACAAGTATACTGTTTTAGGGTGAATAATTTCGCTTTGTTTTTCAGATATAATTTCCAATTTATACTCATCGAAATCTAGCCATATGCTCACCTCAATGACTACTGGCCAGCGAGACATTTTGTACCAATTCTCCAGTACTGCTATGATTATTGGTAGAATTAGATTTGAAGATAACAGTAGCAATAATTGCATGAGGATGTTCTCTGATCCAGCATAATCCAAGATAAATTTTGGAGATAAATGTTCAAGTGCATTTGCCTATCTATATATTAGGTACTAAGGAATAAAAGAATAGAGTTGTGTGACCTTTGAGTTCTGACTAGCACAATAAACATGGAAGAGAACTGTTTTAGAAGCAAAGGGAAGCAGAGAGGCAAGTAGATGGAGTTTATAAAGTGAAGCAGGTGTGTCAAAGAGGTTACGGTACTAAAGAGGCAGTGCCTCACTACTCAATTTCTTTATGTCATTTGAAAAACATGCAGCCATGGTAAGGTTTGCATAGACCATATTACAATAGCTAGACATGAAAGAGATGTATCAGTGAGCAACAATAACAAGGCATCGATAATGTTGGCAAAGCAAACATGTGTTACTCTGTATCTTCCAATGCTTAGTTCTTCTGCTTGCTGCTGTTAAATGTTTATTCTGAGTATTTATCTGTGTCTTTAAATAATTGCATGTACATTTGAAGGTACTCCATAAATCTGATAGGTTACCTGACAGATTTCAAATGTTGCAAAAATTATTTTGGGAAAATAATGTACCTTTCAGGCACATTTCCTGTACCAAACAATGGAAAAGAATTGCTAAGCATGGCATTTAGCCATTAATACTGTCTTTCAGTTCTGCATAATGCAGAGAAATAATAGGCTTATGACAACCTGGACAATACTTTCAAGGTTCTACATTATTATTATTATAGATATCAAAGAAATTTCATGTGATGGTGGCTTTCAGTTCTTGTTGACCTACAGAAAAACTGCCTAGGCCTTGGAGAAGGAAAACCCGATGACAGCCTAACGTTTTCAGAGTTTTTCCTGTTGGCAATCCATTTCACCACACAAAGCAATATAGAACACAAGTTGTCACTCTAATAAAATTTAAAAAACAATTTATCATATGTATTCATACCAGTTTTCAGGACCATTATAGATATTATATAATGTATATGTGCTGATGAAATTGAAATTTTTAAGTAAAAATTTAGAACTTTGCATTTTTCACAATATCACACTCTCTCTCACCTATCCAAAATAATATCATCTCCAGCTGACAGAAACAGTATTACCTTCCTTAAAGATGTTCACTTCTTTTGTCTTATTTTTCAGAAGAAATATTTTTTTTTCCAGCACAGCTATTTATAAACTTCCTGTTTAGTCTTTCATGATTCTTTGGGTTTGTGGGAGCATTTAGATATATTGTATACTTAAGCTATAATTTTTTGGTCATGGCTGCTTACTCCTATTATGCCAGCATTCAGGAGGATAAGTCAGAAGGATTGTGATTTTGAAGCTGGCCTGCGGTATATAGTGAGTACCAGGTCATCTGGATCTACACAATGAAACATTATCTAAATATGAAAAAAAGAAAGCCTATGAATTGGTATTTAATATGTTTAGGATTTAACACAGTTTTATTTAAAAATTAATACAATAATTGATGCCTATAAAGGATTATAATTAGTCATTTGAACAGACAATACCTCATGGTTTTCACATTCATACTACTATTTTTTCTCATTTTTACAGGAGAATGAAGTAAAAAGTGAAACATTACTTCTAAATAGATGATTTTTATATTACTTTTAAAGAATAATACTTTTTATATTAAATATAATAGAAGATAAACTTGTGCTATTAGATTTAAAGATTAAATAACTTCAAAATGACAGATCAGTATTTATTTTAAAATATTCAAAACTAGATCATTCCATAGAACATTGAATTCATGCATGAGAACATCTCTCCTGTGTTTTGAATAAATTATTCTCTTTAGTAGAATGGCAGTTTAGAAGAAGCTAACCATCAAAGAATGAGAAGCCCCACAATCAACATACCGCTGGGGACAGTCATCATTGAAGAGGCCTTTGCCCTAATATTAATGACGTCTACCCTGTTCAAATCAGAGTGGTCTGGGCTGAAATCCAGAAAGAATGGGAGTGAAATATTTATGCTAAAAGAAAACATTCATTTAATTAATCAGAACACAGTAAGTTTTCTCATGATAACAAAAGGATTTGAACTGGTCTAGAAAATATGGGTCTTCCAATACCTAATGCAATTATCTCATTTGTTTTAGTGTGACACAGAGCACCCCACTCTCACAAAATTCATGGCTACCCACAGTCTCAGAATATGATGCCATTTAGAAATATGATCTTTGTACACTCCATTTGGTAAAATGAGGTCTTGCAAAAGTTGGCTTTTGAGTCCCAGACTTCAACTAATATATGTATAAGCAATGAAATCAGATACATTGGTTGGAACCATGTGGATATAGATACAAGTTAGCATAAAAGCAGAAAATTAAATAGTTCATCTATAACAGAACCAAAGAGGACAGTGAGGGTAGTAAAGGGCCTTCTAGAGACTTTAGAAAATGTATGTCCCGTGTGATACTTTAATATGAATGTTTTGGTATATAACCTGTTGGTACAATAACAATAAATGTCTCATGTAAAGCTACCGTATTCATAGTTTTTTTTTTCCAGGAGCCTTAGGAAATGAATTCACAGAGTTACTCTGCCTGGACTTCAAAGGTATTTCCTAGAAAGTAAACGTAGATTGAGCAATACATATTTATTTTTAGCAAAAATTACCTGGAAATAAGCATTTACTTATGCTATGAATACAATCAAGAGAGTGCATTAGTGTTTGTTCTAGTAGCATTCATAGTAATGGTGATTTTCACTCATAAAATGACAGAGTTTTAGATTATAGTATAGCTCTTGAAGTTTTCTTGCTTTACTATTTAGTTAATCACCATTTTGAAACTGCAGTATTCAATAGTCTTACGGGTTGACATTATTTAGAATAATAATAATAATAAAGATTAAAAGGTATATGATATAGTTATCATATAAGTAAAAACTAATTTTACTGTTGAATTTAGAAGATGAGAGAGAGAGGGAAGGAGAGAGAGAAAAACAGAGGCAGAGAGACAGAGTGAGAGAGAGAACACCATCAGGTGTCATTCCTTAGGAGCTATTTTCCTTGTTATTTGAGAGAGGGACTCTCTTGGAGTTCAGGAGTTATACTGCACCTTTCTCACCAAGTAATTCTGGGTATCCTAATGTCTCCTCCCTCTCAGAGCTCGGACTGCAAACAAGTGACCTCATGTCATTCTTTTCTACTTGGGGCTGGAGTTAGAATTCAAGTCACTGTGCATGTGTGGTAAGTACTTTACTCACTGGGCTAGCTCTCTATCCCCAACTAGGTGTCTTTTAAACCCTATACGTTCATATACTGTATTTGCTTTCATTATTCTGAAGACTTCGTGGTATTCAACAACACAGATAAATGAATACATGTTTTGCTAAGTAAACAGTCCCTGCTCTAAATCTATTTCTGGGAGCTCTCTGTTGAAGTGATAATAACCCATTTTATCTGGGGAAGTTCTGCACTGCTTCGGACACAACATGGAGTTAAATCAGGCCTTGTAAAGCTAAAATCTGGTCCTAAAGACCTATTCAAGCTAAATATATGCAGATCCACTGCTAAGGTCACCAACATGCTGTTATTTCCACCGTTTTATTTTTTACTTCGCTTCTGCCTTTAGATTTCACCATATTACTAGTAGCTCTCCAATCATACAATATACCAACCAGCTTTCTTCTCAAGTGGATAAGTTTCATTTTTACTGAAAACAAGAATAGGACCTAATAAAAAAAAGGCACAAAGTATTTGTTGGTCCCTTGGTTATGATCTGGCACACAGTAGGGGTTCTATAAATCTTTGATGGACCATACTAGAAAGCAAAATGACCCAGGTTGTTTCAAACACCAAAAATCTCAACAATTTATAGATGTTTTCTAAAGTACAAAATAGAATCTAAAGCCAAGTGTATAGCTTAGTGGTAAAGTGCTTGCTTAGCAAAATAAATTAAATTGAATTCATAATACTGCTAAGGAAAGAAATGCCCATACATGATAACTAAGAAGCCAGTAGTTTATAAAACCACCACACATCCTAATCTAGGGATTAAAATAGATGGAAGACATATATTAAGCTTCCATATCCCTGGCCTGTATTTAAAATCCTATTAACTTGTGTGTTTTTCATGGGGATTATAATATACCAGCCAAGTGTATCATGAGAACAAGTGGTATTCTTAAACATATGTTTTCACTCTGCACCCAGAGTTAGTCATCTATATAATTTGAAAACTAAAACACTAACGTTATTCAAGGAATTTGCTGTAATGGGATATGCAATGATCTAATGGGATAAAATTACAGAGAGATAAATTTTAGAGTTAGCAAAACCAACTGATTCCCATTATTCATCATGGTATTTATAAACAGTGGTAGAACTGACTTGAAACACGTTTAATAAGGCTAAAGATGCCTGTTTCTATTGATACTCCTGCTTGTTTTCTGATTAAAATCGCATATCTTTTTATACAGTAATCAGAAGCACCCAATCTTGACACATACAAAGTGATTTATTTAATTAATGAAGGATTATAAATTATGCCTTCCCCATTGATTTCTCTATGTGTGTGCATACGTATATGTGCACGTAAGTGCTATTGCATGCAAGTAGAAGTCAGAGGATATTGCAGGTATGTTTCTGCTTTCAATTCACCTGCTTTGTTCTTGGAATTGAACTCACATTGTCAGGCTTGCATTAAACACCTACACTTGGTAAGCTATCTAGAAGACAAACTTTTATTGTCCTGAACAAGCAAATTTAAAGGTATATCTTTATTGCACACCACATGGTATTTTGAAATCTGTGTCACTGGCAGAATGATTAAATCAAAAATTAGCATATGCAATACTTTTTGAATTTATCATTTATTTTTTGTGGTAAAAATCTTTACAATACCCTTTTATCTATTCCAAATATAAAACATCCTGTTTTAATGTGCAGTTGCCATTCTTTCCAATAGAGCTTCTATTACACTAAATATTATATCCATTCACAAGCATAACCATGAAGTAGTCTTTGAGAAAAGTATGCTAATTATGTATTACATTAAACATGTCAAAACATTTATTAATGTGCTACTTTGAATTTGTAAGACTGTTTCTGATATATTTTCTTCAGCACATAAGGTGTTGTAAGATTATGAGCTATAGTATTAATTGAAGAAGGCTGAACTTTCACTGGATAATTGGAAATAGATTATAAGAACATAGTACATTTTACCTACATTCCAAATAGCCATAAAGAAATGACTAGGAAGGGCACTATCTTAAATTAATTGTAATTATTTTAATAGTATAAAAATGACTTAAACTTGAAAAAGAACCCAAAGGATGATTTTCTGTTAAAAAATAATGACATGTCATTCCCTCATTAAAAAACATTCTGTATTTTCTAGGGAAGAAACTAATCATTTTGAATGTGCAGTACTATACTTCATCTACTTAGCAAAGCAAATTTTGTTTAATAAAGAAATTGCTCCAAATGCTATATAATATTAAGCAATTTAAAAATGTATTCACTAATTTTAATTTGCAATAAACCATTTCTTCTTTTTCCTTTTTGAGACTATGTTAAATATAAGTATATTTTTATCATACTCTTCTCCCCCCATCTTTCCAGACCCTCTCACCTCCTTTCTATCCACACTTTCAGTTTTTTTCTCAAAAAACAAACAAAACCACTAATACCACAAGCAGAAACCTCAAAACCTAAAACATGAAATTTAACAACACCCAAAGAGCAAGTAAAGAAACAAGCAAAAAACAAGACAACAAAATGTAACCAAACGAAGCTATGCGAACAAAAAAGAAACCTGTGGAGTCTACTATTGTTAGTCAGCTACTCATGAACATGAGACATGCCTTGGAGTGTCACTCCATTAGAGAACACTGGTTTTCCATCTCTCAGCAGGTATAAGTGACACTTCAGCTGTTAACCTTTGTGCTAGTGGCTCAGATGTTTTCTATTCCTTCCTTCATTCATTCATTTTTTAGAAATAAAATAAAATATAATAAGATAAAACAAAAAACTGTCACGTTGAAGTTATACAAGACAAACCAACAGTAAGAAAATAACCCAAGAGAAGGCGCAAGAATCACAGACACAGTCACTTGAATACTCAGGAATTCCATAAAAACACTGAACTGGAAACTGTAATATATACATAGAGGTCTTGGTGCAGACCCTCACAGGGCCTGTGCATATTGCTCCACTCTCTGTGGGTTCATAGAAGCTTTGCAATGTTGACTTAGAGGGCCTTGTTTTCTTGGTGTACTCCGTTCCCTCTGGCTATTATCACTCTTTCTGCTTGTTCTTCCACAGGTTTCCCTGAGCTCTGAAGGGAGGGATTTGATGGAGACATACCATTTAGAACTGTGTGTTCCAAGGACTCTCTGTCTCTTTGTATAATGTCTGGCTGTGGGCATCTTTTCTTGTTCCCATCCCTGGTTATAAAAGGTTTTGTTTTTTCACATCAACTTCTGAACCAGTTTTGTCTTTCCACTGAGAGATTTTTATTATGTTAAATCTGCATTGCATTCTTTATGATTTATATGAAAATTATGTTTTTAAAGAAATTTCCCTTTGGCAGTCTATGGTGAGATTATGGATTTCCTTTTTTCCCTCTGTTTTCAAAATATTCTTCATGGAGTCCCTAATGCATTTGTCATATGAAAAATACACATTTAACTGAGTTTGCAGCCTATGAAAATCCGTTTTTAGTTGCATGTTTCTTTCAACATTCAAAGTCATAAATACTGTACATAAAAAAAAACTAAGTGGTTAGTATCAAACAGTCTTAGCAATCAATACTGTTTTCTGATTCCTTTCTATCAGTAGTTAAATGGGCACATTAAGGAGACTAAATCAAGTTTGAAGAGAGCAAATTTGTATGAATATTGACATGCACTTCTGAATGTGCTAAGATGGGCAAGTCAGGACAATCAGGCTGAGTTCATTATGTTCTTTTCTCACATTATAAATGAAGAACTTGAAAATATTGGCTACAATTCAATAATTTCCCCAGCCAAGATATACAATATAATTTGGTCATTGATTCCACTTGAGAGCCTTTCTCCTCAGGCACTGTGAAGACAGATCCCAATAATTACTCATTCAGCAAGGGTTTCAACCACAAATTTCAAGTGTAGTAAACTACAGGCAGCCTTCCACGTTCATTCAGGCATTGACAATTGTCAATATTTCAAGTAGCCACCTCCTTCCTTGTTTACCTTGCTTCTTCTTTGGAACGTTCGTGTTTCTAACCAGTCCTGAATGATACTGAGCCACTGTCAAGAGGAAAGGTGTGCAGTACAATAGTTTATAGATGCAATCTATTAAATGATACTGATTACGTATGTTTTATTCCTGTGGAAAAATGGAGGAAGAGGAGTGTTGCTAGCAGTAACAGAACATCAGTCTTTAACATTCCTTATCCCCAAATAATGCTGTCTTGTACCTAGTTATCAAGTTGTCTTGTTATAGCTGATCACAAACTCCCTTTCAAATGGAAAAATTTGGAAGAGAGTTAAAGTTGCCTTTCCTTTTATTTTCTATAGAAGAACCCCAACTATTATTTTCTTTTTTCAGTTTTGACAAAGAGGTGGCATTATACATACTTAACAGATTACATTTAGGAATGTATATGCATCCTGCATACATGAATGCAAGAACAATACAGTGAAGATCAGGCCATGGATTTGAAAGAGAGCCTGAAGGAAAATAGAGAGAGTGCAGAGGAGGAAAAGGAGTGTAGGACTGATGCCATTGCATTACAAAATAAAAATACAAATAATTTAAAACATACATATTAAAATTAAAAAGAAGATGGGAAGGAGAAAGGTTAGGAAAGGGGTGGCACAGGGAGTTAGTGGTCCCTAATCCTTTCATTTTCCAACTCGTTCCAATTATATTTCCTATTATCTCTTCAAAGTGAACACTTTTTTTTATTTTCTCTAAAGTTGTCCAGTGCTTGACAATTATCAATGAAAAACAGAATGAATCCAAACAAAAATATATCTATGAATTGCTGCTGGTCTCATTTCTAAATTCAACTGTTTGAACATCCATAATAACAGTGAAATGCTACAAGTCCCATGTCTTACGTACACAGCATAAATAGAATGTTGCTTTGCAGTTAAAATTTTAATTAATTTGAATGTGAATAGAAAAAAAGTATTTTCTAATAATTATTTCACTAAGCAAAAAGGTACAGGGAAATTTAAATTAGCAATATATTCTCTTTGATTCAACATAAGAAAAATATTTAACCATCAATAAACAAGAATTCTTACTTCATTTTAGATTCTTAAGCCTTTCAAATTTAGGGTGTGTACATGTGCACATGTGTGTATTTGTCTGTGTTTGTGTATGTGTTCGTGTGTCTCTATGTTATGTTTTTGAATGAAAAATGAAATGTATGCCCTGTCCATGTTGAAGCATGCGTGGACAGCACATATATGGCAGTTCTATTGAACTTGTCCATATTGGGTTTCATGGTCAAAGTTGATGAGGAAGACTGACCAGGTCTCTTCCTTGAGAGAACATCAACCACTATGCAATTACTGGGAATTGAACTCAGAACCTTTGGAAGAGCAGGCAGTGCTCTTAAGCACTGAGATGCTATGTTTATAGCCTATCTCAGTTTTGACTAGTCACAACTCAGAAGCTCAGTGGAGTCTCTAACCAGTGGTTGTTTATCTGGATATTGCATTTGTCATGAGAGAGTCGTCATTCTTATGGAATAGTCAAGAACATACATGTTTCTGAAAGTGAAGTGAAAGCGTACCTCTCAAAAGCTTTTTATTTTAAGTATTAAAAATAGGCTTAAGAGATTACTCAGAACTTAACACTTAATAACAGCTCTTTCAGTTATCTGCAGTTTGGTTCCCAGAACTCACACCAAGAGACTCAAAACAACCTGTACCGCAAGCTCTAAGGAACCCAAAAGCATATTCTGGACTCTGAGGGCAAATACACACATGGACACATTCCCATACACACATATCACATGGATACTTTTTAAAGTCTACTAGGTTAGTGCTGATATGATGCTACTACAATCAATCTGAGCATCAAAAATAAAGATGTTATCAATAGGCACTCTGTTTCCCCCCTCCCTTTAGATGTAAGACTATTGAAACAATTACACTCCCCCGCCCAAAAAAAAAAACCCAAAATTTTCCCTAGAACTCTCTCGTTAGGGGAAGGAAAATCTGACACCCTAGAAAGAACCAACAGGGGAATCTTCAGTCAAAGGAAGAACCTGTCTTTTACTGAAAGACTTACAACTTGTCTGAGGCTCTTCCCTGAGAGACTTGAGTGGAGACAATGGTGTGTTTTGAACATACCTTGTTCAGGCTGGTGGGCTATGCTTCTATTTTAACATTGTACTCCTTCTAGGACCTTAAGATGGACTTGTGGAAGTCCCAAGGTGTGTTTTTTTTTCTGATTGTGGCCAAATGAAACAAATCGTTTTTTTCAGCTTTTCACATTAATTTGGCTCTTTTGATTACTTATGGATGACAAGTGGACAAGTCATGCTTATTATGGTATGCAGGGAACAGACTGTTACTAACATTGGTAACAGAACAATACACTAAGTTTAATAGTTTAAACAAATGGGATATTTGCAAGTGAGAAGATTACAGAGATGATGTGAATATCACTCATGGCAAAGTACTTCATTATGTCATTGTAAAGATGTACTTATAGTGAGCACCATCTGTTGGCTTCCTTAAAGAAGAACTATTTTCAACAAAATCCCTAACACCTTTACCAAGGGTTAAGAGCTGGATTACTCTTCAAAGGTCAGTAACTCTTAGGTATTTGATTTTTTAAATATAATTGCTTTTGTGTAAGTGAGTCATTATTTTTTAATTTAGATTTGAGAGTTATGTACAAAGTGTTTTGATTGTATGCTCCCCCTCCCACAACATCTTCATAATCCAACAGTTCTTTCCTACCCAGCCCACACAGCATGTGTCCTTTTTTTATGAACCCATCAAGACCAAATTGTGCTGCCCAAATATTCTTGGATGTGTGGTTTTCCCACTGGAGTATCTCCCACTTATCATAATATATATATATATATATATATATATATTATTTGATCTCTCAGATCAAATAGTTTTTCTGTGTCCCAACTGCTAAAAATCTTCAATAGCTCATTGTCTTGTGGTAGAATATTGTGCCCAACTCTCCTAACAATGCTGAAATTGGTGTGGATTGGGATTGCAACAGTCTCGTACATGCTTTCAAAACCACTATGCATATATATATATATATATATATATATATATATATATATATATATAGTTAACCTGTTGTTACAGAAGATACTGTTTCATTATAGTCATCTTCTAACTCTGACTCTTGTATTCTTTCTACCTTCTCCTCCACTATGATGCCTGAGATTTGGAAGAAGCAGTTGTGGTACACATGTTCTATAAAATTGATATTTAATAATATTTGTTTTTGATTAATATGCCAAAATCTCAGTTTCACCAGAGCAAAATGTTTATCATCCAAAGCCAAAAGTTTTCAAAGGTGAGTAAATGTTTCAGGGAACTTTAATTTGAACCCTCCTCGATTCTTTGTCTTAATATCTGTTTATTGTCTTTTCTCATCTCTTATTTCTTGATATTTTTCTCATGGCTCTTTCCAATTAATCTGTCAGTCAACGAGTATACAGGGCAAAATCACTGACCTGTTTTATTTTTATAACATACATACATACATACATATATACATACATATATGTTTGTGTGTGTGTGCATACTCATGTGGGTATAAGAAAAATCTTGAAGGAGTTGTTTAGTTCCTTCTACTATTTAAGACTTAGAAATGGAAATGTCATGCAGCACAGAAAGTGTCATTAGCAGCTGAATCAGATATATTTGTTTCACAGATACAATAAAAGATAAACCTAGCAAAGTTCAGCCTGCTAAGAGTCCATACTGGCCTTTAGCTGCAGTAGTTTCTTCTTTGTAGTAGAAATTTGATACATAATTTTGGTCAGGCTGCAAATGATATATGAAATAACATGGTTTTCTCCTTCTATATTTAATTGGATAAGTAACATCTGTTAATATAACATCCTTGGGTCATTTATGAACTCATTAACCCCATATTCATCACATATTCTTCCTTATTTTCAAGACCTTCAGATGGATGCTAAACAAAAACCAACACATCTAAACTTATTGCTATGTGGAAAGTCTAGGGAGAAAATCCAGGACAAGATGACAAAGCTAGTCAAGTATCTTTTTCAATAATATTTGGAGCAACAATTGTGCAAGAGTACTAAGTTATAGTTCTCCTATAAAAACACCACAAGTACAAAGTAAAAATCTAGGACATACACAGCTCATCTTAAGTATCGTATAGAAACCTGCTCTCAAAAGTGTAAATCTTGTCCCTGCTCAGGACAAGCTATTTATAAACTAACATAAATGTATCTGTGTATCCTGAAAAGGACATCACAATGGCTTCCAAATACACTTATTCATCCCATATGAGAAAGCTTCTGGATAAATTTTGTCCTCCGTCAACAAGTCCTTTCAATATGTTACTTGTATTCTGTATCAAGGAAGTTTAAACAAAATGACCTGCATGTGCAGTTCATTCAGCATCATTTTGTAAAAAAAGGTGCTCCAAAAACACATCTCAATGCAAGATGAATCAAAAGGCAATTTAATTAAAACTCCTTCATAAATGATAGACTTCTTATGACTTCAGTTATCATCATCAAAATGCTAATATCATCTGTAATTTTAAAAGACTCCTTTAAATGTACTAACGATCAAAGAATAATCACAATACTAAACATGGTGTGTCTCAACCTTACTTACAACAATGTAATATAGAGATATTCTCATTGCTAAACAATAATTTTATAGAATAAAATGCTACATTTTATCAGTCAAATTGTTTAAGGGCTATAAGGAAGACCTTGTCCTACAGTTAGTGGAAAATACCATTCTATTAATTTTCACCATGTGTTTTCGATAGAACTGTGGTTTTCTTTACCCTGTCCAGAATTTATACTGTTTAGCAAATAGTTGGTGACAAAATCAAATGGTATTTTGATTGAAGAGTCTTCATTTATTAGCCTTGTGTTTCTATAAAGGCATTTGATTATCTTTCTGAGTATTTTAATAGAGAATAAAAATAATTTTCTACTAATATTGCACATATTTTTGAAAGTAATATAAAATTCCATTCCTAGTAAGCGTAAAACTGTATGTAAATGAAAGGTCTTCTGTAATCTGCTGCAATTAGAATGTTGCCTTATATCGTTGAAGCAAAATTTTAACATGATATTTTATTGATTATTTGGGAATTTCACATATTTTACCCCAACCACCTTTATCTCTCAGTTCTCCCAGGTTTGTGTCCCCATCTTTCTGGCCTCTCTCCAAAGAAAAAGATGCAAAAATAAAAGAAGTACAGTCTGTGTTGTTGACATAGTTACTGGAGCATGGTCAAACTAACTTCCCCAAATTCCCAAATTATTTATTTTTAAAAATACTTCAATGTTTTAAGAACCTAATATTAACAATGATGCTATCTCCTGTGTGTCATTCACATATGCGCGTGCGCGCACACACACACACACACAGCAAGAGAGAGAGAGGCAGACATACAGAAAGACATACATAAATGAAACAAAAAAATCTATAAATAAATTTCTATTTTATTTCACTAAAAAAAATGCTCACGGTGATCCAACACATTCATTTCATGACTCCCAATCTGTAAAGGATTCAGCTACTAGATTAAAATATGAAATCAATCAAAATGATAAAAAACTAAAACCATTGAAGAAATAAATGATTCTGTTAGCAGTTTGTCTCAGTACTCCTTTTCATTTATTCTTATTTAAGCAAAAGTGCCTTTCAGTATGTCATCCTTTCTCAACTTTCCTCATAGCAATACATTTTAGTAGATTTTATGTTCCCGAAAACTACATATTTTTTAGTTATCTTCCATTACTTGGGTTTCAATTATTTAAAATTCAACCAATATCACAAAACTTTGAATTTTTGGTGAGTACACTGATGTCGTGTCAGTTTTTGATATGCTGAGCTCCAAGAAAGGGGTGTGACAGATCAATTTCAAAGTAAATGTCCACTGGATGCATATGATTATTTGAATGTTAAATCCAAGAATACATCCAGGCCAATTACTTCTAGTACAACTTAGTAAGTGTTCAAACACTTACTAAGGTGTTCAGGTATTCTCAAGAGGATCCTCCAATTTTTTGTGGTAGTGGTTAGTATGACTGATAAGGTTTAAATGCTGTCTTTTTTAATCTACATTAAAGTTCACATTCAATTTCAATTGGCATGACCCAACTGTCAAGATGGTTTGTGTTTGCTTGGATGGGCATTTTTACTATGTTGATCCAACTGTTCCATCAGAATGGGAGATCTTTTCATTTTCCATTATCTTCTTTAAAGGCTTTAAGTTTTTTTATCATACAAGTCTTTTCCTTGCTTGGTCAGAGTTACCCCAAGATATTTTATGTATTCCATATTATTTGATTTTATTGTGAAAGGTAAAGTTCCCATGGTTCTCAGTCCCATTGTCATTTCTATATAAAATGACTACTGAGTCTTATGAATTAATTTTGTGGCCAGCTACTTTGCTGAAAATGTCTATTAGCTGTGTATTAGTTTCCTGGTGTTTTTAGGGTATTTATGTATACTTTAGTTGTCTTTTTACGCAAGCTAGAACTTCAAGTACTATATTGAACTGATATGTAAAGATTGGACAGCCTTGTCTTCTTTATGATTTTGGTGAAATTTCTTTGAGTTTCTCTCTGTTTAATTTGATGTAGACTATCAGCTTGCTGCAAATTGCCTTTATTGAGTTTAGGCATGTCCCTTGTATCCCTGATATCTCTAAGATTTTTATCATGAAAGACTGAAGTTTTCTCACAGGTCTTTTCTGCTTCTAATGAGAAGATCATGTGTTTTATTGTTCTGTAAGTTTGTTTATATGATGGATCACATTTATTGATTTACTCATTCTACATATGATAGGTACAGAGGTATGAAGCATGCCTGTATCTCTGTGATGATGCCTACTCTGTAATTGTCAAGCTGATGCCTTCATGCCTATGTTCTACCATATTTGATATAAGAATATACTCTTCACATTTCCAAAAGACAAATGCAACACAGACACAAACCCTTTGATTTTCCATGGTGTCCACTGCAATGTAAGTTAGTGCAATGGTAGCACAGAACTTGTTGGAGCATCCAACCAACATCTGATTTGGCTTGAGGCTCACTCCACAAAATGCAACCCAGAAACTGCTTGGGTGATCAAGAAATTCAGACTAGATAGCCTATAGAACCAGAGTAAAACCAAATATTACTGGCCTAAAAGTAAACACAGATATAAATTTATTCCTAATGGTATTATTCTGTATTCATAGAGCAGCAATTTGGAACAATGTCAGATACCCACAACCAGATATTACATAAGGAGTAAGAGACCTTGGGACAATCAGCTCTAAATGCAATCCTTCCATCAGATCCCTTCTCTTGGAGCTCAAGAAACTCTGATAAAGAAGAAGCTGAAAGAACATTAGAGCCAGAGGGAATCGCGGACACTAAGAATTTAAGGCCCTCTAAATCAACTTGAGCAAAGAGCATATGAATTCACAGAGACTGAATTAGCATGTATAGGCCCTGCATGGGTCTGGACCAGGTTCTCTCTGTGTATTGTAGCTTCCAGGTTACTATTTTATGGGATTTCTAAGTGTGTGAACAAGTAGGTCTCTGATTCTTGTCCCATTCCTTGAGCTCTTTTCTCTTAGTTGGTTTGTCTTGTTCAACAGCAATGTGATATTTTCGTTTTATCTTATTCATTATTATTTCTAAGAAGCCTCTTCTTTTTTTCTAATGAAAGACAGAAAGGGAATGGATCTGGGTTGGAGAGGAAGTGGGAAGTAACTAGGAGGAGTAGAGAAAGGAGAGACTGTAATCACAATGTATTATTTGATAAAAGAATCTATTTTCAATGAAAGGAAAACTATCAAATGTGATCTTACAGATGATACTAGTTCACTTTCCAGCATTCATGTCAGGTGGCTGGAAACCTCTCTAACTCAGACTCCATGGTTTCCAGGATGCTTTTGCGAATTTTTGGATTTTGCAGGCACCTGCACTCAATTACACATTCTCAAACAATTTAGAATTTAAGAAACAATTAAAAAGCATTCCAATTACCACATAAAAAACATAATTTCAATGACAAAAGGATTAATTGCGTGACTGAGGCAGTGAGGACTCTATCTTACAGGTAGAAAGAGGGACCTCATATAATTACAAGTTTTATTTCTTCTTCCCTTTACTTTCTGAAATTTTGCCATATGATGACCTATAAAAAGTTCCTTATCATGCTAATTGCTTTACATTGATATGGTAGCCTCCAAAATAGTGAGCCCATATATTTCTGGGCATTAAAAATGACCTGATGTTACAGGATTATAGAATAACAAGCTAGGAGAATTGCTTACTTCTTTTCCTGCATGGCATTATAATTTTGTTTAATAATTTCCATAGGGACTTTGAAAGATGTCACCATACAACATATCACATTAATAAAAAAGTTGAACAAGACAAACCAAGTGAAGGAAAAGAACTCAAAAAAAGAAACAAGAATCAGAGAATTCTCACACCCAGGAATCTCATAAAACACTTACCTGGAAGCTATAATACATACAGATAACCAGTTGCAGACCCATGCTGGGTCTGTCCATGCTAATTTAGTCTCTGAGTTCATATGAGCTTTGCTCATGTTGATTCAGAGGGCATTGAATTCTCAGTGTCCTCCATTTCCTCTAGCTCTTAGAATTGAAGGATGTCACTGTATAGCCGATTTTTAATGAAATTATGTGTCATTGCATTGATTGAATTAACCTGAACCTTTCTGTAGGGATAAGTTAAGTTATGAAATTAAATCTATACATTTCAATGAATTGAGTGAATTTTGTCATCTGACAAAACATGCTAAATGAATGGCCATAAACCTTTGTGGTGCAATATTTATGGTATTTTACAATTTGTGTTGTTTAAAGCTATAGTTGCTTCATCCATCCACTATTTCCCAGGAAATGTAAGCAACTTGTAAATACATGGTAGCCATATATTGCAAAAAATAGAAATCTAAAGAGAAAATGAATAAATATGTATTATTTAAACTTTAAATAAAATGAGAATTTCATATAAATCTGTGTTAACAATGATTTATATCACATTGTAAGTCTGTACTATTAGTTCGAAAGCCCAGATTTGGAGAACTATGCTGGCACATTAAATTTATTCTTTATCACAGCCTGCAGACATTTTAATGTCTGAGCATCACTAAGAACAAATTACCTAAAAAACTTTTAATGTGGTATAATAAATTAAGACTGGATGGTAATGTAGAAGTGGGTGCACCAGGACAAAGTTATGAACATCGTATAATGATCCAACAACACTTAAAATGTAGAAGCAACATTGGTACTCTGGACTATATGGCCACAGTGGATCTTAATTCTTTCTCTCTTATCAAATAGAAATTGTATGTCAATCACAAGGGGTTAGAAACTCTTCATTGCATACAAACGGTTATATTCTGTAGTCTCTTCAAGAGGAGTCTTTTTTATGAAAGCAACCAGGATAGAAGAATTTATCTGAGGACATTGTATATACTAATAGAGTTCTTCATTTAAAAGTGAAAGAAATCTCCAATGCCTGCCCTCATAGTGAGGAATAGAAGAGGTTGGAAAGAAAATAAAGTAGCAAGCTTTCCAACTAGCAGGCAACCACAGTAGGCAAGCCTTTTTGACTCCTCAAGAATCCCCATTAGAATAGATGAAGCCTAATCTTACTACTCACCTTGAGTTTCAAAGCCTCAGGAAAGAATATGGCTGCTTAGCATATTGCTTGTGTCAGAGCCACTGAGACAATGAGAGAAGGTTCTAGGAGACTAACAATCACTTGATTTAGTGCCCCCACTAAGATATTTAGGGACCCAAAAGACTTACAGTAAGACCAGTCAAGGAAAGAGCTGTAAGCTTGCTCCTACAACTCTCCAGCCTTTTGGCCTTAGTTAGATGTTTCCCAATTCTTTGCTAAGCAGCATTTTATCATAAATTTCAGAATAACTAGATTTTAATCCTTAAAATTATTTTGAATGTTCTGACATAAAACACAAATATTTGAGACAATAGATTTGCTAATACCTTGATGTGGTTACTATCTTACATTTGCAAATGCTGAAACCTGCATCTATCTCATAAAAAGTACAATAATTATGTTATACTACAAATTAAACCTTTGAAAGTCAACCCGTTGCATTAATACTATAAATTCCAATTTGAGCAAATTAAGATGTTTGTTTCATTTTCTCCCATTTTTGTCAGTGTCTTTCAATTTGATTTATGAACATGGATCAATTCCATTTCAATATATAACCAACAATAAACAATGTTTAATTAGAGGGCACTGGGAAAGTTGATCTTTTACTTTCACACTTTATTTCTTTGTTCTCTCAAGTATGAGTTATAAACTTTTCTGTAAAAACGTAAATATTAAATGTCTTAGGCTACGTAGGCCGTATGAACTTGAGGGCAACTACCTTGTCAGTACTTCCTTTGCAGCCATAAAGTAGCTGTAGACCATATGTCTATAAAGAAATGTTGTGAAATTCCACTGAAACTTTATTCACAAAAACAGGTTGTTGGGAGGATTTGGCTCCACAGTTTTCTCCTTTTATTACTATGATATTCATATGAGCAGTATTATGTTGATAATTTATAAGAGCACTAGAAAAATTATACATTGTGTTAAAATTAATTTCATTGCAAGTACCATGAGTAATGTCTCAGGTGATAGATTTACTCATAAAATTAACTAGCTTAATACACTTCATGAAATTGTGGATTCCCAGACAGAATATAAATCTGTTATTTAAATTTCTCTGAAATGTTCTTCAAAACTAGTTTAAGTAAAACGAAACACTAAACAAATGAAAGAGAACTAAAGCAGTAAGAACTGTAAATTCATAAAATAAAACCATTTTCTGACAAACCGTGATTATGAGACCACAAAACCTACAGAGAAATATGTCACTAATTAGAAATGTGTCTGCATCAGATATGCCCACTAGTTTTCATTACTCATGTCTTTGAAACTTTCCTCTATTAATTTTTACCAAGGGCATTAATATGAGTTAGGTGCCAATACAATTCTGTCAATTATAGCCTTTCAAGGATAAACAGGGGTTTTAAATTTTGTTTCCTATTGTGTTTGCCTACAATTCATGTTTCTGGCCCCTAAAAATTAGTTATCCAGTAGAAATATTTACCATTATTATTATTATTATTATAGATATTTGCTATTAAACTTGATGCTTAACCATTAATAGGCTTCATGTATAATTTGTCAGTTTTATGATTTTTCAAAATTTACACCTATATTAGAACATTTTCTTTCTCTGTGTATTTTGTTCGTAGATTGTGCTAACTTTCAGCTGTTTTTAAATTACTTATATTGCTTATTTTATAATTCCCCAAAGAATGTTTTCCCAAGTGAGATGAACAATTTCACAGGTGTGATGCTGGAATATCAAGAAAAATTAAGAGCCATGAGACCAGATACTGCCAGGAACCCACCCCAACACTCAATGGAGGGTCTGGACCCAGAGGCTGGACAGCCAGAAACCTAGGAGAGAACCAAATATAACTGGCAAAGAAAATCGCCAGTGAAATGATTCCTAATGATAATCTGCTTTACTCATAGATCATTGCCTAGCCCAATTGCCATCAGCAAGGCTTCATCCAGCAACAAACAGAAACAGATGTCTTAGTGACAGTGTCCTTTGCTTTACAGAAGCTTCTCAGCCTCAGGAAGTCCCATTTATTCAATGATGCCCTTAGTGTCTGTGCTGCTGGGGTTATACATAGGAAGTGGTCTCCTGTGCCCATGTGCTGTAGAGTACTTCCCACTTTCTCTTCTATCAGGTTCAGTGTGTTCGGACTGATATTGAGGTCTTTAATCCATTTGGATTTGAGTTTTGTGCATGGTGATAGATATGGATCTATTTTCATTCTTCTACAGATTGACATCCAGTTTTGCCAGCACCATTTGTTGAAGATGCTCTCTTTTTTCCATTGTATACTTTTAGCTCCTTTATCGAAGATCAGGTGTTCATAGGTTTGTGGGTTAATGTCAGGGTCTTCTATTCGATTCCATTGGTCGACTTCTCTGTTTTTATGCCAATACCAAGCTGTTTTCAATACTGTAGCTCTGTAATAGAGTTTGAAGTCAGGGATGGTAATGCCTCCAGACAAACCTTTATTGTATAAGATTGTTTTGGCTATCCTGGGTTTTTTGTTTTTCCATATAAAGTTGATTATTGTCTTCTCCAGATCTGTGAAGAATTTTGATGGGATTTTGATGGGGATTGCATTGAATCTATAGATTGCTTTTGGTAGAATTGCCATTTTTACTATGTTGGTCCTCCCAATCCAAGAGCAAGGGAGGTCTTTCCATTTTCTGGTGTCTTCTTCAATTTCTTTCTTCAAAGACTTATAGTTCTTGTCAAGTAGATCTTTCACTTCCTTGGTCAGGGTTACCCCAAGGTATTTTATGCTATTTGTGGCTATCGTGAAAGGTGATGCTCTCTGATTTCTCTCTCTGCTTCCTTATCCTTGGTGTATAGGAAGGCAACTGATTTTTTGGAGTTGATCTTGTAACCTGCCACGTTACTAAAGCTGTTTATCAGCTGTAGGAGTTCTTTGGTAGAATTTTTGGGGTCGCTTATGTACACTATCATATCATCTGCAAATAACGAAAGCTTAACTTCTTCCTTTCCAATACGAATCCCCTTGATCTCCTTATGTTGTCTTATTGCTATTGCTAGAATTTCAAGCACTATATTGAAGAGGTATGGCGAGAGTGGACATCCTTGTCGTGTTCCTGATTTTAGTGGGATGGCTTTGAGTTTTTCTCCGTTTAATTTAATGTTAGCTGTTGGCTTGCTGTAAATAGCTTTTATTATATTTAGGTAGGACCCTTGTATCCCTATTCTCTCCAAGACCTTTATCATAAAGGGGCGTTGAATTTTGTCGAATGCTTTTTCCGCATCTAGTGAAATGGACTTGATCGGGGGAGGGGGAGGGAAATGGGAAGCGGTTGTGGGGACGAGGCAGAAATCCTTAATAAATAAATAAATTTAAAAAATAAAAAAATAAAAAAAATAAAAAAAAAAGATTTCAAAAGTATAAAAATAAATAAAATCAGTGATCACTATATTAACTTTAAAAATATATATAATTTTCTCTTTTAATTGATCAATTGTATTTTCTCTGACACTCAGTGTTGAAACAAAGCTAGGGTAGCTATAGTCAATATTATTGGCTATGTGCATTTTCTTTTTGTGAAAAACTGTGTATTGTTGGGTTAATTAATAAAACTCTCCCAAGAAGGGAAATCATAGATAGCAACTTATAAACCTAATTAATAAAAGGAAAATAGTACTACTACTAACAGTCTGAAATATGCTTTAGCAAGCAGTTATTGTACTTTCAAACAACTAAAATATAATAATCTTTATCAGACAGAAGATTCATAGAAAGTGAAGTATACCATTTCTTCCCATTGACTAGATTTAAGTAAATACCTGTAAATTTATTATTGTAATATTCCTGTAATTCTCCATAGTCTCTATTGGTGTGCACATAAGCTAGTTTTGGTCAATACAGTGATTTAATACTCTTAACATGGACCAACTATTTTAAAACAAAAAAATATTTTTTACAGTAACAGAAGATTGTACTTATAATTGTGCTTGTTTCTTATTTTTAAAGAGTGACTATTTATTTGGCAAACTAATTTGGAATTAAAACTTAAAAGAGTCAGATTTTCTTTTTGCATGTACTTAGAGTTTAGGATGATACCCAATAAGCTGTCTTGGCCTGGAAGATTATTTGATGAGATGTAAGAATCCTGATAAAGTGAACAGATATAGTCTTCCAGAATAGGTAGGATGTAAAACTAAAGTGATCCAATATTATGGCTGAATTTTATATTAAAGAAAATTAATAAGTAAAAAAAAAAAAAGAAACAGATGGAAAGACCCAGAGTCAATCATTAGTCAGAGCTCAGGAAATCGTGTGGAAGAGGGTTAGGAAGGGTTTTGAGGGACAGAGGAGCCAAGTTCATCACAGGAAATTCACAGAATCAACTAGTCTGGACTCATAGCTGCTCACAGTGAACTGCCAACAGAGAACTGGCATGGGAATGATCTACTTCCTCTGCACATATGTTATAGTTGTGTAGCATGGTCTTCTTGTGGGACTCCTAAAAATGGACACAGGGGCTGTCTCTGACTCTTTTACAGGATTTGGGGACCCTTTCCTCCTACTGTATTGCCCTGTCCAGCCTTAATAGGAAAGGAAGCGCCTAGTCTTATCGCAACTTGATATGTCATAGCTGGCTGATATTCCTGGGAGGCCTGAATGTTTTTGAAAGGAGGAATGTATGGGGCTGGGGAAGAGAGGAAGTTAGGGGAAAGGACTGAGATGAGAGGGGAGAGGAAAGAAATACTGTACAGCCCTGCACATTAGCATCACTATCCTGAAATACTGAGACTGGGAGTTCTTTAAAGGAAAACATCCTCTTAGCCTATCTTTTTGCTCCTAGTAGCAAGTGTGTCTGATTTGTTCAGGGTAGACCCAATTAAAATTTATGTTCAATTAAGGAGCTCACAGTGTGTTTCAGGGCTAGCAAAATGGCTCAGTGTTTAAAATAATTTATCAGCCAGCCTCAAGATTTGAGTTAGATCTCTGGGAACATACTGGCCATGGGATATTTGTTTACACTGTATAAAAATGTGTGTATGTTTTGTTTCACCTGCCTAAGGTGTCTTCAGATTAGTTTACTAAAGAGCTGAATAGCCAATAGCTAGTCAGGAGAGAAGGGGCGTGACTTCCATGGAGAGGAACGTAGAAAGAATCTGAGGTTGGCTAAAATAAAAAACACCAATGATAGCCTTTGCTGGAGAGGCTGTGGAGAAAGGGGTACACTCATCCATTGCTGGTGGGAATGCAAACTTGTGCAACCACTTTGGAAAGCAGTGTGGCGGTTTCTCAGGAAATTTGGGATCAACCTACCCCTGGACCCAGCAATACCACTCTTGGGAATATACCCAAGAGAGGCCCTATCATACAACAAAAGTATATGCTCAACTATGTTCATAGCAGCATTGTTGTAATAGCCAGCACCTGGAAACAACCTAGATGCCCTGCAATGGAAGAATGGATGAAGAAAGTATGGAATATATACATATTAGAGTACTACTCAGCAGTAAAAAAACAAAGACTTCTTGAATTATGCATGCAAATGGATGGAAATAGAAAACACTATCCTGAGTGAGGTAAGCCAGACCCAAAAAGAAGAACATGGGATGTACTCACTCATATTTGGTTTCTAGCCATAAATAAAGGCATTGAGCCTATAATTAGTGATCCTAGAGAAGCTAAATAAGGAGAACCCAAAGAAAAGCATATAGGCATCCTCCTGAATATTAACCTTCATCAGGCGATGAAAGGAGACAGAGACAGAGACCCACATATAGCACCGGACAGAAACCTCAAGGTCCAAATCAGGAGCAGAAGTAGAGAGAGCACCAGCAAGGAACTCAGGACCGCGAGGGGTGCACCCAAACACTGAGACAATGGGGATGTTCTTTCGGGAACTCACCAAGGCCAGCTGGCCTGGGTCTGAAAAAGCCTGGGATAAAACCGGACTCTCTGAACATAGTGGACAATGAGGACTACTGAGAACTCAAGAACAATGGCAATGGGTTTTTGATCCTACTGCACGTACTGGCTTTGTGGGAGCCTAGGCAGTTTGGATGCTCACCTTACTAGACCTGGATGGAGGTGGGTGGTCCTTGGACTTCCCACAGGGCAGGGAACCCTGATTGCTCTTTGGGCTGATGAGGGAGGGGGGCTTATTAGGGGGAGGGGGGAGGGAAATGGGAGGCGGTGGCAGGAAGGAGGCAGAAATCTTTAATAAATAAATAAATAGAATCTGAGGTTGGCAGATTAAGCCATTGAGATGTGGAGGGCCTTGGACATATAGTATGGAGGAGATGTAACAAGCAATGTGGCAGAACCTAGATTAATAAAAGTGGGTTAATTTCAGTTACAAGCGATAGTTGGGAACAAGCCTATGCTAGCCCAAGCCATTTATAATTAATAAGAATTCTCTGTGTCATTTGGGAACTTGCAGTCCAAAGAAAGACCAACTACACTCTGACAAAAGGAGAGAACCAATTCCTGTAAGCTGTCCTATGAATTCCCCTACATACTGTGACATGAGACATCCCCTGTCCTTTCAACACAAAACAATGCAGAAAAAAACCTAAATCATGTTTTAATGAGTAATATAATGGGACCACCACATTGTTGTATTATCAGATTATATGACAAGTCCATGGGTGTGGAAGTGGTTAGAGCACTGTAATATGAGATATCTGGGTTCGGGATATGAAAAAGAGTAAGAATGGCAGAAAAAAAGCAACAAAGGATCCTTTGCCTAAAGGAAAATGTGCAATGAAAGCATAATTCCCTAGAGCATTTGCACATTCAAAGAATATTATGTATTGGAGGTTTAAGTAAGTTGTTTTATGTACTGAGGCATATTGGTGAGGAAGAAAAATATAATTTACATTCTAATGGGAAAGTACACATAGCATGCATGTAAACATATTTCATAATACTGTGAAGTAGTACTATTATTAAGAATGTAAAGAGGCCAATGTAGAGAAAAAGCAATATTGTTGTGTATGTTTCTTTATGTCTGTTTGTGCATATGGGTGACTAGTTTCTCTTTAAAATATATAGCTTTAACAAAATGTATGTTTGATAGTCATACTAATTAAAAGAGGAATATGCACAAAAGAAATACTCAGAGGCATAGATGTGGATTGGGACATGGAGGCTGAGTAACGGGTATCTGTTAGGGTTCACAAAAGTGTGGAAAATTAATAGTGAAGTCAGAAATAAGCAGTAGAAGTGATATCAATGTGTAAGAAGGTGCGCAAGAGGAAACTACTAGAATATCTTCTTTGCAAAAGCATTGCTATTTAGTGAAAATTGTGTACATGGAAATTATCTGTTTTCATTAAATATCAATTTCTCTTTCTCTTTGCCTCTATATTTTTGTGAGCAGCTTACAGTTTTATCAATTTGAGATATGTAATTACTATGCTCCCCATTTTTCTTTTACTCTTGATAATTTCATAAGTGAAGAAAAGGAATCCCTTGGGGGATAGCTGGGTTTCCCTGCATTTTAAGTAGTTTTTGACTGCTGTGGTTATCATGGTTAGTTACAATGGTTGTTCTTGCTTCTTTATGATACTGTATAACAATTTGTCATCTTAAAGGTGCCATGCTGGATATAACACTAAAAACAAGTGGCTGACATTATCCAATTATTTTAATACACTTATTTATGAGAGACCTACAATTTAAAGCCCGTCTGAATTTCTACACTGTGCCAAATTTCCAATAAGTCTGTTATTTATTACTTCTGAAAAAAATGCATGGGAGCCAAGCAGTAGTAGAAGATTTCCTACGCAGAGATAAAAACCTAACAATATTTACATAATAATGAAGGTTTGTACCCCGTCTTATTGTCACTTGTTATGTTGGGGTCCACTTGACATACCTGGGAGGCCTGCTCTTTTCTGAAAGGGAATGGAGGAGTAGTTCTGGCCGAGACAGATGTTTGGGGATTGGGAGGAGTGGAGGGACGGGGAATGGCAGCCACAATATATTTTATGAGAGAATAAAAAAATAAAGTACCTAACTGTTTAACTATATTAAGACACTGAATTCCCACTGCACTACTAGCTAATATACCGAAAGACTCATTTTGTAATGTATCCCCTTCTTTATGCATTGCAAGTAACTAGAGACAAATACCCCGAGCTGGAAATTTTCTTGTTGATTTCCTTATGTTAGTATACATCCCCTAGCTACAGAAAACAGGATAGATTTTGTGACTACAAAATGAAATCCTACGAAATTTTATTACTGCTAAGGAAAAATAAAGGGCAAGCAATGGTATGAATTATTCTTAACACTGGGGTCCCAACGGAGGGCAACAGATGGCAGGAATATTTACTCAAGTGATTTTTCCATCAAAGTTTCTATCAGCAGCAAGGCTGTTAAGAAGCCGTCAAATTCACCAGCCAGCTGGTAAAAACAGCACTGTAAAGCTGACAATATACAAAGCATACTTGTATCCAATTTAGTCTTTTCCACCATATGTCTTTTAAAAGAAGAGGGTGTTTGAATCAATCTGTATTAATAGATTGCCAGTTACCTCATATAGAGTTCTTTAAGAGAGTACATGTCTCATTAAATATTAAAACCCATTCTAAATAGAAATCACATCCTCTGCAGTAGATGTGGTCATCACTGACCTATACAATTCATCAATCAGGTCAAGACAAGCCAGTGGCTTTCATTAGCAGCCTCTGCTGTAAGAGGGCTTTCTCGCTGCAAGTGGAGAAAGTAGAATATGACAGAACTCTAGGGCATCTCCATTAAGTAGAAGAAAGCATTTTCACGGACCCACTTGTCTCAAACTTTTGGGAGGGATTCCCTTCAATTCCTTTGTGTTCTTTGAATCTTAAGTCATCAAAAGTAGGTCCTTTACAAAGTGCTTCCTTCAATCACTGATAGGCAACGTAAGGTGAAATGAAGAGCCGCTGGTCCTTAACACTGATGCAATCTTCTCTCTGCCTTTTCCTTCCAAGAACAAAACACTGGTACACCTACAGCTTCGCCCGTACACTGTGGTCTATTAGATACAGCAGACTAGAATCCTATCCTATATCTATATATGTTTGAGAGTTAATGGTAGAATGATAGATATATTGAAATGTCCCGCATTTAATCAATTTTGGTGTAATTCTTGTCCTATTACAATGATTGAAATTCGTTATTTAACAAAGTAAACGGTTTTAATTCAATTTATTTATGGCAACATACATAAACTACCACATGTCAATATAATTGAAATTATTAAGTAATAAAACATTGCATTGTAGATTATACCTGAAGCTTAACATCGAAACACCTTAGAAAGAGTTACCAGCTCATATAAATATAACACATTTTGATTTCACCTGGTTTCCTTAATTTTGTATTTGTTGATTTAAACTCCAAAATTTATGTAAATAATCCCATTGTTTCTTACTTCTTAAGGCTGAATTAAAATGGATTTTTTAACATTCAAAGCTTCACACATATTCATGACAATATTATTTAGAAGGTGTTGCTAATGTTTAATATAGTTCACTAAGCAGCATTATCCCATAAAAGCAAACAGGCTGCTTTTCCATTAAAAGGAAGAATATTCAACACTTGCAAATGCTTAACCCAATGGTGATTTTTTTTTTATTGTTTCTACTGGCAACTGTAAGGATTCAGTAACATTCAACAACAGCTTATGTTTTAAAAATTATTTTTTTTCAAGTCTAGCTGAAAGCAGGCTAACTTTTAATGTTAGGGAATTTTATGTTTTCCACATCCATGTTTTTCACTGAGGTAATTGATGACATATCAGTGTATGCTGCCAGCATGGGAACTAACATTATTTTCATAACTTTACTTCATAGTATTCAAATTTATTTTGAAAACTCTCACTAGCGTTTCTTCTTGTTTCTTAAAAACTCGGAAGACAGAAGTATCAGCCATCTCAGGAGAAGAAGCCTGTATGACTGGGATTTTTTTCTCAATTCTTACTCAATTGCTATACTTTAGAGGTTCTCATACTTCAACGAAATAATGTTTAATAGCATTTCCAGTTAGCTTATACTATGTTTTAGATGTTTGAGATGAATAATTCAGTGACAGATTTAACATATATAGTTATGAGCTATTCACTCATTAAGAATAATAAGTCATAATGAGGTCTTATAATAAATGTAGAATTACATTGTGAGAAATGTCATTCTTCTATAAATGCCATTTCTACTTCCTAGTTTAAGAAAGTGTGGACATAGCCAAGGAAAGAAATGAGATGTTTACTTCAAGATTCTTTGTGCTGAAACAGCTGGACGTGTCTTAATTAAACATCTTTAATAAAACCTGACTCAGAATGTAAACTTATTCAGCATCTTAATGTGTATGTATACAACCATGTGTAGGTAGATTTCATAGTCAATGAAGAAAAAAAGAAGGCTAAATTTTATAGGACTTGTGATATCATAACATATCTGTATCTATGATCCCCATATATATATATATATATATATATATGTGTGTGTGTGTGTGTGTGTGTGTGTGTGTGTGTGTGTGTATTTGTAGGCTAAAATGGACTAAATAAAATATTTTTACAACATCTCTGAGTAGGAAATATGTTTATAAATATTCACCAATTGTAATAAATGAATTACACTGTCAGGAAATGGAGACATTTCCAGATCTGTAATATTATGATGCACTTGCATGACTGTATTAGCAAAATACATGCAAACATATTAAAATATTCATAAATTTATGGAAATTTATAAAATGGAGAAGATTTGGCATCATATTTTAACGTAAACATAAGTAACACGTATGAAAGAACAGTTTTGAAGACATTGAACACAGGACAAAGTACTATGATTACAAAGTGAATGGCAAAAGTCACAAAACTGAGTACTGAATTTGGCCACCTTCCTATCTAGACAGATTTCAATACTATAGAAAACGATGAGGAAATGTTCAAGACAACGGGTGATTGAATTTAAGGAGATGGAGCAGAAAATCCAATGGGGCAAACCGAGGTATTAGAAGACAGAATACTAGAAACGAGAATGGAATGGAAACGAAGAACTTTGAAGATCTGCAGAAAGCATGTTCCGGTTTTCAGGTAGGTTTTAACAGCTTGCAGAAGTGAGAAAACTATACAAGACTAGGGAAAGAAACTAAATTTTGGTTGTGGTATTTCACAATAGCCACCATGGGAAAATATCGTCGTTCAAGTGACACTGAATAAACAAATGACTTTGCCACAGTAGTGGAACAAATTTAGCTAGCTAATTGCAAATAATAATGTATCAAATAAAGTCTAAAAAAATTAAAGCTGTTTTGAACTAGGTTAACTGGATCCCACAGGATAGCTTAATAAAATTTATCTGAATGGCAAATTATTTAACATTTAGCAATTTAATTTGCCAACACCTAACAAAAGTTAAAACTTACCAGATACTAAAAAGTATATTAAAACAGCATTCATATTGAGGATAAAATATATTTACTAAATGTAACCAAAATATATAAAGTCTTTTGAGTTCATAAAGGAAACTAAGAGTTACTATATTTGTATTTTATATCATTAAGGCATTGTAGGACAAATTAAGTAGACCCAGGGTAGGAGTAAATCACCCAAATATCACATCTAAGAAACTTCAATAAAAATATATGACATTAAAATACACGTAAAGGGGATTAGTCAAAGATTAGACATCATAAATGTCATTAAATTTCATAGTATAAATTATGTAAAAAGTAATTATGGACAAGCAAGCACCATCAAGAAATTGAATATAGTATTAATGACTAATACGGCCACTTTAACTGAGACGATACATAAGCATTTGATGGTTCCTTACTTAAAAAATCAAGGGTGACACATTAAAGTTTTAATGAAAATTATGATTTCAGTGATATAAAAACAATCAATAGAACAAATAAGAATATATACAGCCTCAACACATAAATTAATTGCTTGACCAAAAATATGCTTGTTAATGCACTTTCTTCATGGTAACTCATTCTCACTGTGGGCTCATTAATGAACGAAACCTTTCAAAAGTGTCAGGTTTTTACTGTGGAGGGAGTCTACTAACAGTAGTAAAGGTTGTATATAGCATGAACAAGGCCCTAAGCTCTATTTTAATATTACCCAACTTCTGAGAAGCATAATAGAGGAATACTTTGATTTCTTTATTGCTTGATTTTCATCATAATGGACGCATTTGAAATTTATAATAAATAATTATATTTGTTGTGTAATATTGTAAGTATACAAATTATATATCCTTTGCCAGCTATCTCTAGAAATTTACATATCCATTCAAGAACATATATGACTATTATATATTACATATAATAATCACATAATATATCTAATGTTATATATACATATGTATACAGTCTTTCAGGTAGAGATTGCGTTGTGCTTCCTTAGCTCAACATTCACGTTGGTCCTATTCAGAATGTATCTTCTATAGACTAGCAGATCATAAACTAGTGAAGTTCATCTAATTTATGTTAACATTGATGTAAGAAGAAATTTTATAGATATACAATTATAGAAGACTCTAAAAGAATTGTTTTTCTTTCTTTACCTTGCCTATCATATAGATGCTTGAAGCCTCAATTTCTGAATATAAGGAATTAACTAGGAAAACACTTACAAACAGAGAATGGCAAAGTCTAAGATCATACTGAATCTAAACTTTGATAATGTTCAAATTGTTTAATGAACTACTGCTGTGGGATAGAATATTTGTTTAACTAGGCAAAAATGTGCTGTGTATGCTTGAGTTGCCGAATAATTGTTTAGTTATGTAAAGATGTTTTCTACTTTTCCTTGCCAGACCAAGCTACCTGATAGGCCTACTCAAATGCTGAATGACCAATAACTAGGCAGAGCTGGAATAGGTGGGGCTGGCAGCACAGAGAAAGGGGAGTCAGGCAGTCAGTCTGGAGTCAGCCATCCTGGGACCAGACAGAGAGACATGAGGGAGGCAGGAAAGCAGGATGGTAATACATATATGAGGTAAACGAGCCTTGGGCCAGCACATAGATCAATCAAAGCAGGTAAAATTAAGTTAAATGAACTAGCTAAACAAGCCTAAGTTAAGGTCAAACATTCATAATTAATAATACGTTTCCGTGTCATGATTTAGGGGCTTTAGGTCCAAGAAAGCTTTCTACAAACTGTCAATTTCTTTGACTTTATCTGTCTTAATCAGTATTTTTGAACAATATAAGTTGGCCACATTTCAAACTCATCTGATTGAAAATTGCAACATTAATAATGAACAACAACCCAACAAAAATTTAGACGTGGCATAACAAACCACATTTCTTAGACTTAATCTATATATTGTAACAACTAAATTATATTCCCCACAACCTAATTTATTTTTATCAGCTCATTAAAAGACACAACACATTGGAATTAAATGATTCCCTAGTTATAATCCATATGCTGTATTTCCACTAACATAAACCAGAAAAAGTCAATAAGTACTAACAATGAATTCAACATTGTCTTGGCCTCTGCTCTGTCTCAGAAGGCATTTTGTCAATAGGGTATATGGAAATATTGCTACATCCCCACAAACTGTCTTGAGGGAAATACATTTATAATTTTATCATGATGGATATTTGCAGTAACTACATTACTACTAAGTATACCACAGCTTCTCATTCTGAACAGATTCCAACATTAGATCAATAAATACAAATATACACACAGAGAGAAAGAGAGAGAGACAACAAGCCACACTATACTATACTCTGCTGTAAGATGCTTTTCTGCATCACAGATGCAACTATATTTCACAGAACATTGTGCCTAAGCAGATGCTCTTGTCCTTCAGAAGCCATTCAGACCACAACTTTAGCCATATTGTTATGTTGATTTTTATAGCATGTTTGCAGAACATCACAAACGTCAGGAGCTACATATTCCATTTATTCTTCCAGGTGATATTACTGTAGCTAAATATCTAAAATACTGCCGCAAAAGAAAGTCAATATGGTAAAAAAAATCTCAAAAGTCTTACCTTAAGATACCATTTGTATTTAGCATGTTCCCAATTTTCAGGATTTTGTGTCTTTCTGAAAAACTGTTCAACTTCATTCAGCCATTGATTAAATACCTTCATATCATAATGAAAGTGTCTCCATTTTTCAACTGATCTCTCAAATCGCCTAGAATTAGAAAATATGGATGAAACAAAACAAATGGTTTATAGAAGTCATTGTATGCTTACCACACATACTTTTGTTTATGCTGACAAATGCAATATTTTGTGGTGCCTTGAAATTACAGATTTTAGTTGAAATTATCAGACATAGTAACTAATGTAAAATAGAAAATATGAACTAAAACAAAAACTTAATTTTCCCTTTAAAATTAATCTTGTATATTGATTACAAAAATATTAGACAATTGTTTAGGAATATTAGCATCTTCCTTATGACAAGTTTAAAAAGTAGTTGTAGGACTTTTAAAACATTTCAAAATTATAAAAATTGCTTGGGAACAAATAGTCAATTTTAAAACACATTTGTATCAAAATTAAACTATCTCATCAGGTTTATGAGTTTCAACATTTCTTGCTGTGGGATAATGCTTTTGTACACTGTAAAGATTTGTCACTCATATTTGTTTAATAAAATGTTGATTAGTCAGTCACCAGGTAGAAATTATAGGCAGAGTATCCAGACTAGGAGAATTCTGGGAAGAGGAAAGGCAAAGACGCAGTCACCAGACAGATGCAGTGGAAGCAAGATGAGAATGCATCACTCATAAAAGATACCAAGTCTTAAATTTGCAGGCAAATGGGTGGATCTAGAAAATATCATATTGACTGTGGTAACCTAGACACAGAAAGACAAATATCATAGGTACTCATTCAAGTGGCTTTTAGACATAAAGCAAAGAATACCAGCCTACAATTCACAATCCCAGAGAACCTAGACAACAATGAGTACTTTAAGAGAGACATACATGGATCTAATCTACTTGGGAAGTAGAAAAAGACAAGATCTCCTGAGTAAATTGGGAGCATGGTGACCATGGGAGTTGTTAGAATGGGAGGGGAGAGGAAGGGATGGGAGCAGAGAAAAATGTGTAGCGCAATAAAATCAATAAAAATATTTGCAACAGAGAAACACTGTCTCGAAAAAAAAAAGAAAAAGAAAAATATTTACAAAAAAGGTACCAAGTCACATAGCTAACATAGACAAGAATTATGGGTTTAATTAAATTGTGATAGTTAATAATAAGCCTGAACTAATAGGCCAAACAGTTTGTGTGTTTTGTTGGGACTGAACACCTGCGGGACCAGGCAGGAAAGAAACTTGTGACTGCAATTCCTATTGTTTCAAAACTCTAATTAAGATTATTTAAGCACCGAGCTGCTTACAGAAGTCCCTCCTGCCACCCCACCTCAACTTCATGGGGACTCTGCCAAAACTTTGTACTCAACCAGCATTACTCTTCAAACAGTCTGTTTCAGGCCTCGCTTCTAGTCTATCCCAACTCCATTACGTCACCCACCAACACCTAGAAATACCTTCTATCACAGATACTCAATGGCCATACAGAGCTAGAACTCAGGCAATTTTCACTCTCCTTCCTATATTCATTATGGTATCAACAGTCTTACGCTCAATATTTTAGCAGTATTCATGAAGCTGTGTTTTCCTCCACATCAAGTCAACTCGTTAGAAACTACAACTCTTTGTACAAAGCCAAGTCCTCCTAGCAGTTTTAGCCCTGTCTCATTAGACATGCTCTTTACTTTAGTAAAATCTACTTTCAGCAGCCCCTCCTTCTACCGCACCTCTAAATCCCTAGAGACCCTCCTACTTGGTGAGGACAGGATCCCCTTCACTGTTTCTCACAGACATTCTAAGTCTTGTTTTTAAGTTAGTAAACCTCTATTCCTCTCATGCCATGCATTTTCCTACAGAAGCACTCTCTACCAGGGAACCCACAGCCATCCATGTTCCTCAAATCTAGAGTGATCAATGAAAATCAGGAGAGCAATAGTCAACAACAAAAGCAGACATTAACACCTAGAATTACCTCAATTATCCCAACCACAGATGACTAGACATCAGCAGAAAAGCACACACATTAACAGCTGAGATAATATGCTTCGTCTATAATGCACTAACCCTGCAACAGTAGGCCCTGAGAAGCTCAATATAACTGAAGCACGAGACAAGGATTTCAAAATAGGAAGTATGCATATGTTCAAAGAACTTGAAGAGGCTATAAATAAATACCTTAAGGGAGACTGTGAGAACCCAACACAAACAGTGAAATGAAAAAAAAAAAGACAAGAAATCAGAATTTAACATAAAAATAAGAATCACTAAATAATACCCCAACTTAAATAAAACTGGGCAAAAAAGGAAGTCAAGCCAAAAATTCAGATGTAAACCTTACTAATAAAGGACAAAACATGGAACGAGAATCTCAGGCATGGAGTCAAAGAAGAAATAAAATAGCTCAAAGAAAATGAAAATTAATAATTAAAATAATTCAGGAGCAAAACATTTGGGAAATTTTTACTTGAGACACAATGTAAAGACCAAATCAGTGAACTTGAGGGATAAAGGAAGGAAAAGAAGCCCAGATTACAGACACAGAAAATATTTTTAATGAAGGAAATTTTCACAAACCTAAAGAAGGAGATGTTTATCAAGGTATAAGAAATATAGAAAGCTCTCTGTTCCCCCAGACCCAATCTTCAGGTTCATCCCATGAACTTCATCAGAACCCCAGCTGCAGCTTCCTTTCCCAACCTTTCCCATGCCTGTGAATCTCAAAGACCACCCTCACCCTGATCTCCCTTCCTCGGCTTGTCATTGTTTCCAGGCTCCAATTTATGCAGACACCCCATGCTCAACCACAGGACACAGCTGCAAGATCAGGTAGGCAGCCCATGGACCTTTTCCGCACATCCTGTCACCACAGTTCCAATCCTCAGGATTCTAGTGCTACAATCGAACAAGAGCTGCAGCCTCCCTTTTCACCTGTACGTGCCTCCTGTGGCCCCCACAGATCATTCCCAGCTGTGCTTTCCTTCTATGCTTCCCCAATGCCAGCATGTACTTCCTGTGAACATACAGACAAGCAGGCCCATAAAACAGGTACCATACAACCAACACACTCTGAAAATCAAGAAAAGAAACAGAAACCAAGGAAGAAAACCCCCACCCAACAAAGACAAACTGAGAAATCAACATCTCTACCTCTGCTAACCCCAAACCCAGATACCTAGACATCAGAGTAAAAACACACACACTATCAGCCAGGCAGATGTGTCTCTATTAGGTCCCAGTACAGCAGGTGGCAATTATGTGAAAATAGCTTCAGACTAGAAAACAGACCTTCAAACAAACTCTAGGAAGATGATACAAAGCCTTAAAGAAGAAATGAAGACATTTCTTGAAGAAATACACGAAAAAGCAAAAACCAATCAATCAAACAAACAAACACAAAACAAACAACAAAAAAATGGAGGAACTGAAAATATTCCTCAAGGACAGCCAGGATAAAACAATCATTTGAAGTAAATGGGTAAGTCATTTAAAGATAGCCAAGGAAAAGTAAAGAACCGAAGGAAACTGTTCAAGACCTGAAAGTCGAAATAGAGGCAGTAAGGAAAATACAAACTGAGGGAATTCTGAAAATGAAAAGTGTAGGAATGGAAACTGGAACTGCAGATGTAGGCTGTACCAATGCAGTTTAAGAGGTGGAAGAGAGATCCCCAGGGATTGAAAATCCGAGAATAGAAATAGATACATTGGTCAAAGAAAATGCTAAATCTTAAAAAAAAAAAAATCTGACACAAAATATCCAGAAAACTTGGAAACTAATAACAAGCCCAAGAATAATATGACGAGACAAAGAAGAATTCCAGTTCAAAGGCCCAGAATAAATTTTAAACAAAATCAGGAACCTTTCAAATTCATGAAAAGTGAACAATTCACAAGTAAATGAAAATGGGTTGAGTCAGAAATTTAAAATGAAATGAAATACTTTGACAACAGAAGGAATATTAATATAAAACATATTCAAATCTATGGGCCAAAAGGAAATTGGTTTTAATTTTGTTGTAGATATTTAAAATGTACTGCTAATAAAATGAAGAAATTGCATCCAAAAGAAGCAGATGTCAAGAAATAATCAAACTCAATCTGGTGGTGGTGATGCATACTGTTAATCCCAGCACTTGGGAAGCAAAGGCAGGTGGTTCTCTGTGAGTTCAAGGCCAGCTTGGTCTACAAGATCTAGTTCCAGAACAGGCTCCAGAACTACAGAGAAACTCTGTCTCGTAAAACAAAAATAAAACAAAGAAACAAACAAAAAAAAAAACGCAAACAAATAGAAAAGGAAACAAAAAAATCAAAAATCAAAAAAGAAATAATCAAACTCAGTACTTAAATCAATATGTTAGAAACAAGCAGATAAAAAATAATACAAATAGGTAATAAAACGAAGAGTTTAGTCTTTTGGAAAAATCAATAAATTAAGAAACCCTTACCCAAATTTAAAAAATAAAGTTGTAGAGAGAAGACCCAAGTTAATAAAATCAAAGATGAACAGGGAAAATTACAACAGACATGAGGAAGAAAATACATTAAAATCTATATTCTACCATAGTGAAAAACTTAAAAGAAAATGATGAATTTACCAAAATATAACCTCTAAAGTTAAATCAATAACAGATAAGCAATTTAAACAAACCCTTAAGACTTAGTAAAAGAGAAACTGTAATTAAAAGTATAACAACTAAAATTAGAAACACAAAACACTCAGCGCCAAATGGATCAAGCACAGAATTCACCAGACCTACATAGAATAATAGTAAAAAGAATATTCTCAAATTATCCCACAAAATTAAAACTGAAGGAGCATTTACAAATTCATTTGAAGAGCTCACAATTAGTGTAATTCCTTAATCAGTCAAAGACTCAACAAAGTAAGAAAATTACAAACCAATATCCAGTATGAACACAGATACAAAGATTCCCAATAAATATGTTCAAAGGTAGTCTAATAATAAAATATCAAAGGACAGATTCCAAACCCTGTCTCTAAAAACCAAAATAAAAATGAAAAAAGAAAAAAAGAAATAAAATATCAAAAAGAGTATCAGTAATGCTCAGGTTGGCTTCAACCCAGAGATGCAGGGGTGGTTTGGCATATGTAAAATGATAAATATAATCCACCATGTGAACAGAGTTAATAGTCATCTCATTAGATGCATAAAAGATCTTTGATAAAATCCAACACTCTTCATGATAAAACCCTGGAGAGACTAAGGATGCATAGGACATGTTATTAAGCATAATGAAGGCAATGTATAGCAAGCCCACAGGCCATTTGTACATGAATAAAGAGAAAGTCAAAGCAGTTCCAGTAAAGTCAGGAACAAGAGTAAGGTTTTGTTATCTACATGCCTATTCAATATAGTATCTGAAGTCCTACGTAGAGCAATAAGAAAGCTGGAGGACATCAAGAGGGAGCCTAAATGAGTTGGGAAGAAGTCAACTATTTTTATTTTCAGATATCATAGTATTAATAAGTGACCCCAAAATTTCCACAGGGAAATGCCTAAAGCTGATAGTAACTTCCAGCAAAGTAGCTTGATGCAAAATTAACTCTCCAAAATCAATAGCCATCCTATATACAAATAACAAATGGACTCAGAAAGAAATCAGGGAAACAGCACATTTCACAACAGCCTCAAACAATATAAAATATCTTGGGGTAACTAGAACCAAGCAGGTGAAAAATCTGGGATTAAAAGCTCCAAGTCTCTGATGAAGGAAATTGAAGAAGATATCATAAGGTGGAAAGATTTTCTATATTCATGAATCATGTGCAAAAATAGCCATTGTACCAGAGACATCTACAAATTCAACACAAGCCCTGTTGATATTCCAACAAAAAAATCTTCACAGAAATGGAAAGGATGGCTTTCAGCTTCAGATGGAAACACAAAAACCTGAGAATATTATATAGAAACACAAACACAAAAAAAAAAAACTGAGGATATTTAAAATAATCCTGAATAGTAAAAGAACTGCTGGAGATCTCACCATCCCTGATTTCAGGGTGTACTATAAAGCTATAAAGACAGCATAACACTACCATACAAAACACATAAAATGATCTATGGAATTGAATTAGAGACTCAAACGTGAGTCCAGACACTTATGGATGCCTGACTTAACAAAAAGAAAAAAAAAGAAAAAAGAAGAAGACAGAAATACACATTTGAGAAAAGGAAGCAACTTCAACAAATAGTGATACAAAAAAGAGATGGTTGCATGTGGAGGAATGAAAGATCCGTATTTATGCATGTAGATCCGTATTTGCCATCTGGCATAACTCTCAATGGGTCAACGATCTCAAAAGAAGCCCAAAGAACTTGAGCTTTATAAAACAAACAGTGGAAAATAATAATTTTGAATTCATTGATGGAAGAAAAGAGTTTCTAAACAGCATATTGATAGCACAGGCACTAAGGCCAACAATATTCGACTTCGTGAATCTGAAACACGTCTGTATGACAAAGGACACTATTATTTGAGCAAAGCAGCAGGATGCAGAATGAGAGAAGATCTTTACCTATTACACATCCAATAGAGGGTTAATACTTAAAATATATTTTAAAACTTAAGAAAGACACTTGATAGTAAAGAAAACAATTAACGCAATCTAAAAAATGGGATCCAGAGCTAAAGAGTGTTCTCAGAAGATAAAACACAAATGGCTTGTAAGCAATTAAAGAAATGTTCAACATTCTTAATCATCAAGAAAATGAAAAATCAAACAATATTATACTATCAGGGAAATGCAAATTAAAATTATCTTACACCGTTCAGAACAGTCAAGATTAAGAAAGCAAGTGACAACTCATGCTGTTGAGGATATGAGGAAAGGGATAATTTATTTATTTATTTTTGCTGGTGGGAGTGCAAATTTCTATAGCCTCTATGGGCTATGGGTATCAGTGTGGCAGTTCTACAGGAACCTGGGTAGAGATATACCTCAAGATCCAGCTATAACACTTTTGGGCACAGACGCAAGGGACTCTATACTCTGGAATAGAGAGACTTACTCATTTATGTTCATTGCTTCTTCACTCATTATAGCCAGACACTATAACCCAAATGTCTCCAAATGATGAGTGGATAATTTGCACAATGGAATATTATTCATTTATAAAACAACAACAATAAAAAAATTAATTTATAGGTAAACAGATGGACCTGGAAAAATTATTCTGAGTGAAGGAACTCAGACCAAAAAAGTAAAGAGAAACATTGACTGTTTTGACTTATATGTGAATGTTAGCTTTTAAGCAGTTGATAAGTATGCCAGAATCTATACAACCATAGATGTTAGATATCAAGTAAGGGACTAATTGGGAGGAAAGGAACTCCCAAAGAAGACGACATGGAAAAAATATTTAAGGGTGACAGGAAACAGTGGAGTGAGATTATTATATGCCTTGCATTATGACAGAATTTGCACTTAATAATCTTTTTGTAAAACATCTGAAACAATTCTTTGTTAGTGTGATAAATGTTTCATAGCAATACAGGCTTTCTCTAACTAGTTCATTTAACGTAAGAATCTGCCTTTAATAACTAATGATATCCTAGAATTATACAAATAAAATACATTCTTCAGCAAAATAATGATGGAATGTTTTGCATGTTTACAAATAATTTAGCATTCAAAGGTAATCCGTGGTATTTTATATACAGTAAGTGGTCTGACGGTACATTTTTAAGAGTTTACTTCCTTTAAAAAAAGAATTTGAGGTTCCCAGTTAGTTCCTTGGGCAGCTGAGGATTGGGAACCTGAAATGACCCTATCCTAGAGAAATACTGACGAATATCTTGCATATCATCATAGAATCTTCATCTGGTGATGGATAGAGATAGAGACAGAGACCCACACAGGAGCACTGGACTGAGCTCCCAAGGTCCCAAGGAGGAGCAGAAGGAGGGAGAACATGAGCAAAGAATTCGGGACCACGAGGCGTGCATCCACCCACTGAGACAGTGGAGCTGATCTACGGGGAGCTCACCAAGGCCAGCTGGACTGTGACCGAAAAAGCATGGGATAAAACCGGACTCTCTGAACATGGCGAACAATGAGGGCTGATGAGACACCAAGGACAATGGCAAGGGGTTTTGATCCTACTTAATGTGCTGGCTTTGTGGGAGCCTAGCCAGTTTGGATGTTCACCTTCCTAGATATGGACGGAGGGGGGAGGACCTAGGACTTACCACAGGGCAGGGAACCCGGACTGCTCTGTGGACTGGAAAGGGAGGGGGGGAGAGGAGTGGGGGAGGGGGAGAAGGGTGGGAGGAGGGGGAGAAGGGTGGGAGGAGGGGGAGAAGGGTGGGAGGAGGGGAAGGGAAATGGGAGGCTGGGAGGAGGTAGAAACTTGTTTTTTTGTTTATGTTTTTTTTTCTTCTTTTTGCAATAAAAAAAATTAAAAAAAAAAAGAAGTACCAACTGTAGTACAACCATTCAACAACACCTATGTGGCCATGATGTTGGAAAATAACCTGAGGAAGCCTATACGCAAATAAAGTTTTGCTTTCTGGGAAAAAAAAAAGAATTTGATATCACTTGCCTTTTAGGAATATGTGTTTCTAGAAATCAACAGCTACAATTGAAAGAAATCTTAAATTTCTTTCATGAAATCCATGTTGGTGACACTAGACTCAATTTTAATTAAATTTTAATTTCCTTGTCTTTCTGTCTGTGTCTGTGTACTTCTATGTTGTGTAATATTATTTTAACTGGACAAAGATGTGTTACATTTTTTATATGGCATAACATTACGTTAACTGTGTAAATGTGTGTTGCAGGTGTTTATGATGAATTTGCTTAATGATGTAAAGACGCATTGCATTTGTTTCACCTTGCCTGCCTAAGGCACCAGATTGATCTAATAAAAACAGAGAGATAAATAGGAGGAGAAATCTAGGAGAGAACAGAACAAAAAAAGAAGAAGAGAGAAGAGAGGAGAGAACAAGGAGGGACACCCAGGGAGAGAAGCCCAGGCAGCTGCTGCGAGCCATATAGGAGAAGCAAGGAAAGTAAGACACACGAAAAGAAAGAGGTTAAAAAAAGAAAGGAAAAAACAAGGCAAAAGTAGATTTTAAAAAGAAACAGGTTAATTTAAGTTAAAAGAGCTAACTTGAAACGAGCCTAAGCTAGGCCAAGCATCTAAAACTAACAAGAAGTCTCTGTGTCTTGATTTGGGAGCTGGTTGGTGGCCCTCATAATAAAAGACTAAAATATTTCTGGGTACCTTGAAGGCAAGAATAGGCAGAGAGGATCTCCTGGAGCTGGAGTTACAGGCAACCTTGAGCAGCCATATCTGGGTGCAGAGAATTGAACTTGGGATCTCCAGTGAAGCGGTATTTTTAATATTGGAGCCATTTCTCTATCGCTTAGTTTTATTTCACTTTTCATTATGTATTTCTCAATGTGGTTTAGTTTTCATTTTTACATTTTGTGAATCACAACAATAAAATGATTTTAAAATAATTGAACTGGCAATCTCATGTGTTGATGACTGATTCTTTTCCTACTTTTACAGCCTGAGAAGCACACAGTAGTGTACCAGAGCACAGTTGACAGTAGGTCACAATTGATTCATCCAATTTTGTAACAGTCTGCATTCCTCTTCTTGGTTTGCTTCTATTACCACTAAATCATTTGAATTATCCCCTTAACAAAGTTAACCACTAGGAGGTAGCTGTTTGTCAAATATTCACGTTGTAGCCAGACGACGGTGGCACACATCTTTAATCCCAGCACTTGGGAGGCAGAGGCAGGTGGATCTCTGTGAGTTCAAGGGCAGCTTGGTCTACAAGAGCTGGTTCCAGGACAGGCTCTTGGCACTAAAAATTTGTACCATATACTAAAGTATCTTTTTCCACCCTCGTTCCTAAGTCATTTTTATATGCTATCTTATTATAATCATTCAAGTGAAGAAAACCTGTAAGGAACATACATGTGATCTCTATACACCTAGCGTCTAACAATAGGGAAATTACAAATAGAAGGGGGAACAAAATGAGTGTCTTGTATGTTTATAGCCTCTTCACAGCGGAAATAGTTAAGACTGGATGCACTTTGGTGACATATGGGATTGTTTTAAATTTCCATGTTCCTTCTAAATGCTCCAGAACTAGGGTCTGGACTTTAGTCCCCTGTCTTTATTTTCTTTATAGTATTATCTACTTTTCCAAATCAAAGACTTGCAATTTTAATAGTTTTATGTGAAAAAAATTTAAAAAATTAGATAATTATATAAAGTTTTCCATATAGTAGGCAACCTATAAAACTTTGAAAAACCTGAAGTTGATTTATTGTTAAAATTGCTGCCCAGATGAACATTTCTATCCAAAGGAAATACTAAATAATAAAAACATGTGTTTTGCACATCTAATGTGAGTAATAATACTTTAAACTCCATTTCAAACATCACATAAAGTTTTAATATTATTCTTTAGCATTTAATATGCATTAGTAGCAACCTACATTTATTCTTGAATTTTTAATATGACATAATTTTTATCATGTCTGCTTATAAAATCTCTCCCACAAAAAAAGATCGTGTGTGTGTCTGTGTGTGTGTGCATGTGTAAAGTTTAGTCTCCAGTCTGTTACTATGTTCTTTAAGTTCCTCTTACTCCATTATCTAAATAATGTAGGAATGGGAAAAATGGATGCAGCAAGTTGACACACATCAGGAAACCTTAACAAATAACATTCTGAGAAATGAATGTTTTACTTTCTATGTTAGATCTAAGGGTAAAAGCATTCCAACCCCTTTCCCTAGGTGTAATAGGCAATGTGGGCCAAACTAAATAAAGAAACAAAATGTCAGTGTAAACATAAGGATAATAAATCAAGTGATTTTAAAATTTTGCAAATATTAAAATTCTCATTCACTATGCAAGCAGTATTTAAAATTACAGTGCCGTTTCATTTATGTGCAGCATAACTTACTTCCTGCTGTTCTAAATCAAGTTAGTCAGATTATTTTCAAGCATAAATTACATTTAGGGAGTAATTTAGGTACTTTGGGACATACTTTAACACTTTCTCGCCATTAAGGTAGTGCTCAATTCCAAGAAATAAATTTAAATAAATAAGCCCTGAGTAGCCTTCTGACAGATCTATTGTGGCTGTATGCTTAGGTCTGCAAATTCAGCACTAGGGTGCTGATCATTTCCTCCAATAGATTTTGTCTTTGGATAGGGGAATAGGAAAGGTCTTGGCTAAACTCTCACGACTGAAGATCTAGGTAACCTATAAATAAAGATAAATTGATTAGCTGCCCAAGATACTAGTATCTTCCTATGATATGGATTTGAGTAATTCCCACGGATACACGTGTTAGAGGCTTCGTCCTTTGTGTGCTATAGAGGTGGTGGGAAATTTAAGAGGGGAAGTCATGAGGGGGTTCTGTTTCTTATAGTGATTAAGGAAGTTCTAAAAGGATTATGATAATATCCTTATCATCTTCAATTAACAGATCTCCCTGGCTTGCTACCTCTGGTGATGTGATTACTTCTCCCACGTGTTCCTGCCATAATGTGACAGATGTTTGTATCTTTGTAGGATAGGCTTAATGTTGCCACAATGTACTTGAATCACTAGAACTGTGAACTGAATAGAAGTTGTTCTTTTATAAGCATGATTTATCTCGCATGATTTTTTTTATAATCTGATGCAAACACACCCATCACATTCCCAAGGAATCAAAGCAGTTACTACCTAAATATACTAATAGCTGTAAATGTTTCTCTACAAAGCTTGGCACAATTGAAAGAGAGTTCTCATGACACCAATTGTCACTTATCAACCCTTACACAGTTCTCTGCTCTCTAGGCCAAACTCAAATTCCATAGATAACTTCAAAACTGATCCTAAGATGTAAACACGTACAATTAGTATCTTTTGAAAACTTAATCAATCTTGAACAAGCAAGTGGTGTCTCTAAAAACTGATTATAAAGTTTTTCCTTACTTCTCAAAGTTAATTATAAGGGAGAAATCAATGATTGTAAGCTTCTTACATAGAATCTGGTAACCAATGTCGGACTTTTAAATTCCAACCATTGTGGTTGGTACGGTGCATATTTCATTTTAATTTTAATGTGCATGCCACACGAGATTAAGATTTACAATCTATTCATATGTTTATTGGTTATTTGGATCTCTATATTTGTGTGATGAAGACAAGAGTTAGAGTTATACTGAAGGGTAAAATACATTATTGATTTCTTAGTTATTCTTTTATGAATGTCATCTGGGCAAAATACAGAATATTACAAACAGTCCTCAGAGTGATCTTGTTACTTATCAGTTTTCAAGAAATTTTCACGGTTTTCTTTTCTTTTTTCTGTTCCTCCCTTAATAATTAATACAAATTCTCCATAATTATGGATGTTCATACTTCATATAATATATGAGCATTTCAATTATCTTCTCTCACTTTATGACATTAATTTTTAGTCCCCTAATGGTGTACTTTGATATATATTAATTATTAGTAAGCAGTGTAGTTTTGTACATTGCTTGTATTTAGGATTATTTGATCCTAAAGTTGCAATAATATTTATTTATCAAATAGTGATGAATATATTCATTTTATATTTTTCAAAATGTATTTGAATTTGCCATTTTTCATTTAAGTCTATAAAATATTAATATTTAATGTTTGTATATGATGTAATACAAAATAATGTATGTATGCATATTTTTGTAAGTCTGAATTACAGTTTTAATTTTTTAGGTAAGACAAAATGAGTATGCAGTGAAAAAGTAAATATGTTTATAGTGAAAAATACTTGTCCCACTTCCAAAGCTCCATGCAGTAGTTCTACTTCAAGTGTTAGTAAAAAATTTATAATTTGGAACATTTATGGAGCAAAGCAAGTACTAATCTAACACAGTGTTATAAAGTGAATTCAGTTTTACTGTTTCAATATAGCCAGTGTTCCTATTTTTACAGCTCTAGATTGACATTTTATTCTGCAACACCCTGTTTGTTTTATTGATCCTTAATCCTCCCTAGGTTGTGAGGCTGCTTCTCAGGCTTCAAATGATTTTGGATTACTGCTTTGATTTTAAGTTTCTCACAAGTTTCCTAACAGCCAAGTTTAGAAAAAAAAAACATTCTAAGGCTTTTATTGTTTTCCTCAGTGTTGAAATCTATCAATTCTGATTTTTAATCGTCTCATAATAACATTTCATTCATTTTCATATGAAAATTTTTAAAAAGTTAGACAAGATTTGACATTTAAAGGACCTAACTCAATCATTAAATACACACTTACCGTCTTTAAGGGAGACAACTATAAGTTGCCTTAAATGATGTATAAGTTTCTCTGGAGAATCTCATTCACTTTGGAAAGATTCAACTGAGATCTGGGGTAGGGTTTTACAAATATTACCTATTAAAACCTCAAAAAATATTTTAAGCTTTATGTGACTCAGGTTTATGTTGCAGGGATATGCTGTTGTGACTCAAAACCAGTGTTAGAGTCAATGTAAACAAATGGTGCAGGTGAATTTCAATAAAACTTTATTTTCAGAAGTATGTGCTGACCCAGGAAATGAACTGCATGGGAATTAATAAACCCTTTGCCTACAGAATTAAGACACAGCTCCCAGGTTTGGTCTGCCATATAGGGCCATTCTTTGGGCGAGAAAGCTGTGTATGCTACATTTGAGGACTGAATATCTTAAAATTTCTAAAGTACTCCAAGGCCTGCATTTACCCTGCACATTTAGCTATATCTTGGAATGATACCTTCTCAGCAGTTCCTGTCTTTCTTGGTACTAAATCTCCACAGAACACATTTTGAGCATCTTGGAAAGCAACTGTTCATTTTCCAATTGTAAACTCATGTTTACACTGCTGCTTTTACCCAGTATACTCTAAGCCTAGCAGAGAAAGAAATACAGAAAATGAGAAAATGATTTCTTAGAAACAAGCATCATTCTTGACACTTATATGTGTTCAATGCATTTTATAAAGATATATATATATATATATATATATATGAATGAATAGTTTCTTGAGAGATTTGTACAGATTCATGTCTTCTGGTTAGGAGGTATAAATGTTTGGTTTACATATTTCACCATTTGGCATCTAAATAACTATAGAAAAAAATAAAATCAATGCAGAGGATAGAGATATGCCATAGCTTATGGATGACAAAAGCACATTCAAATTATTTATAGTAATAACAATTTTAGTCACTTTTTCCACTTTGTACCAATTTAAACATGGTATAGAACTTATTATTAAAGCACCATACTGGAAAAAAATTAAATAATATATTTTAGAAAATTGTTGATCTCATTAATAAAAAAAACATAGAATGGTTATTTAATTGACAAATTAGGAGCTCAATCACAATAACTGTTCAAGCCTGGTTAGGTGTTGATGTATATATGAGGGCATAAGATTACTTACCAACTAGGCAACATGTTAAGTTTTCAAATGGTGTTTTAGACTAAAGCAGTACTGATAATAATTGGCCATTCAACAAAATATTTTAAAAATAATAATTATATAGGGCTGGAGAGATGGTTTATGGCATTTGGTGCTTTTACAGAGACCTGTTTGATTTCCAATACCCTCAGGACAGCTCCCAACCATCTGTAACTCTGGCTCCAGGGGATCTAGTGCCCTCTTCTGAACTCTATGTGTATTGGGCACAAAACAGTTATCAGATACATATCTAGGAAAAACACCCACCCATAAAATAAAATTGATAATGCGAAAGCTTGATAAATGTTTATTATATTATTGGTTTACAAATATTACAAATATTTTAGGTTATTACTGAGAATTCAATAAATGTTAACCTTATTTCTTATGTTTAGCTTTGATGGTCTATGAGCAAGTATTATAAGTCCTCACTTTTCCAGTCATGTATAAAGGTAAATGAGGGGACAACTAATATCAATAAGCTGAATTCTCCTTCTATAAATTAGGTATTTTCATGAAAAGATCTCTCTCTCTCTCTCTCTCTCTCTCTCTCTCTCTCTCTCTCTCTCTCTCTCTGTGTGTGTGTGTGTGTGTGTGTGTGTGTGTGTGTGTCTGTGTCTGTGTGTGTCTGTGTTCTTATTCTATGTCTGTATGGCTTTCTGAGTTTGTGTTTGCCCTTTTTGTCACGTGATTATATGTACACATCTTATCAGCACTTAAGATTAAAGATTTTAGGATATTATTAAACATAGTTTTGTTGAGGGAGAGACATTCTAAATACCAATATGCGTTATTTCTATTTTTATGTTTGAATAATACTTGTTTTCCGCTCCCCTTGTCTTGATTGCTTAACCTAATTATATAGTTTCAAGACTTCTGGAAACTGACCTTGCTGTTTTGTTTCATAAACATTTTGCTATAGTCCAAAGTTCCTTTAGACTAATGAGAATATAAAGAGTGTGACAGTCGATAGTTCCATCATGTTGGAAAAATATTTAGGGTATATTATTCCTGCAAAATTTCTGACAAAAACACCACACAATGTGAGTTTATGCTAATGGTAACCTAAGAATTATGCAATTTCACTATCTTGATTTGATGCAATTAGCACTCTCCAAAAATAACCATAGAAGCAGAAATGGTTTTCTAATAATGAACTGTAGAATTGTGCCAATGTTAAGGTCTTTTGGAGAAATCAATTATGGAAACCGATTCGGCACACTTAATTAAGTAATGACAATCTCTAAGAATTTAACCTTAAATTCATTGAAACCTCGATAGATTCACGGATCTTTCCTGCAAAATGTGGGAATTTATTTCAATTCGAGTTTATACATCATCTAGATTGCACACCAAGGGAATATTATGTAATTTAAGAGACAGTAGCTTCTAAATATTATTTTTAATTTATTAAATTAGCAGGCTATTCAAATCAACAATGTCTTCATCTCATCCAGAGATAAAATATGGAATGGATGTCATAAGCTTGTCCTCAGAATTGCTGTCATTTTTGACCATAGACATGTTAAGCACGCTACTATACCTTCAAATTTAAGTATTTAGTATTCTCAAACGCACCTTGGGGTAGGTACTATTATTACATCCATTTTGCATATGAGAAAGGTAAGGTCTGGGAAGCAGGATTGTATGTTTCTAATCAGGAATGCAAAGAAAAAATATGTTGATATAATACTTTCTTTTGTCAGTCAAGTTATCTGGTAATCTCCTGAAAGATAAGAAACCAGACATCTCCCGCAGACTGTTCTCTTGGGTATAAATGATATTGTTACAGGGCAGTTCTACTCTTATATTTCAGAGAAATAAAACTTTTATATTACAAAGGAAAAGACTCCTAAATGATCTGAAGTTATTGTAAAGTAAAATTTTTATTATCCATGCCATCTTCATAGCCAATTCCCATTTTCAATTTCTCCAGATTTCTTATGACTATTCTAGAAAGTTACTGTCATTTTATTTCTTTGTAGTGTTCTTCACATTATTCCTTGTTATACAATACACTTTTCCTTGTAGATTTTCTTTCAGGTATATAGTCCTTCATGAGAATCTTTTATTATATTCCAATGTGGAAATACTTCAAACCTTCTTTGAGCAAGCAGAACACATCTATTTCCTTTGGTGATTGTATTCCCACTTAAAAAAAATCACTTTATTGTAATAAGGTTGACATAAAAAACCTCTAAATAGTTAACACACACATCTTGGTACTATATACCCTTGAAACCGATACCATCAAAAAATTAAAAATACCACTCCCCTAAAAATGTTTTTATCACCTTCTTCAGTGATTGTAATGTCAGGTTTATACTAATTCTTGATAACTCTATGCACTGTGTTATATAACACACACACACACACACACACACACACATATATATACATACATATATATATATATATATATCAGAGTTTACATTTTGTAATTAAAACTTTGCTCCCTTCAATATAACACTCTGTTTTTCTGCTGTAAAAAGAGATTTTAAAGAATAATTAATAAATCAAAAAAACAAAACAAAAAAGAATTTGCCCTATGTTGTTTTGTGCTGTTGCTGTTTTCTACGGCAGAACCTAACAGCTAACCTAAAGTTTTAGAAATTAAATTCAAGTACTCAAAAGATTAATTTTTAATATGTACAGCAGGTTTCAATCTTGTAGTATTATATGTATTTTAGAAATTAAATTCAAGTACTCAAATGATTAAATTTAATATGTACAGCAGGTTTTAATTTTGTAGTATTATATGTATTAATAGAAGCATGTTATGCAGATCAGTAATTTCTATTTTATGATTTGATGTGCTTTTATTATTAAGTTTTAAATGTTTTAAGATTTTAGATGCACCATTTCCCCATCCCTCTTCTGCTTTTCTTCCTCTTACTATTATTGCCCCAAGATTCGCAGCCTTCTTATATATAGTCATTGCTGCTATATATAAATGAATGAACATATAAAGCTAGACCTATAAGTCTACTCATTGTTGCCTATATGTATGTTTCTAGGGCTGACCACTTGAGATTGCATTATTGAATCATAGGACTCAGCCTTGAGTAAGACTGATTCATCCTCTCTCAGCTCATACTTCTTAATCTAGTGACTTGGTTTTGTGAAATTTTCCCCATCTATGTTGGGAGGTAGACCATTGGTGGGGTATTTCTAGTAATTTCAAATTTTCTTCTTCCAAAAAAAAAACGGATTTACTTTTTGGTTAATAGCAGGTACTAAAACATTAAGAATATGTAGCAAGTAAAATTTAAAGACAGGGCACTGTGACTGTGAAATTTCATGTTATGTCTTATTGATGCTATACAAACTTCCACCAAGTTACTTGAACCTAACAATTTCAGAAATGAAATTTGTAAAATAAGCATAATTTATACTGTAGACAGTTTTATAAGGATTATAAACAGTAAAAATAATAATCACAGCAACTTCTACATAATTATATATAAAAAGTATATATACATATTTGCATAGTTGTCACATTTATATACCATTATTAAATTATGAAATACATGCATACGCAAATGAAACTTTCAAAGGCACAGTTAAAATATACAACTATAAATGAGAAACTCTATCTAGAAGTTAGTTTATAAAATTATCTATTTTTATAAGGAGTCCTTGTAAAGATCAAATCCTTGGGGAGATTATAATTAAAGATTAGGATACTTGTGTATTTTAGAATATATTATTTGGATTTATAATATAGTCAGATACAAATACAAAAGAAATACAAATACAAAAATAAACTATCCTTGACTATGTAATGCTGTAATTAATCTCAGACGAGTGACAGGGTAACATAAGACAATTGAAAACCCTGAACTTTCTTGGACTACAGACTGATTTAAAGACCAGACCAGCTTGGTCAAGATAGTGAGATTCCCACCTCAGTTAAATGTAAGAAGTGTATTAAAGACATAAGTTAATGGGAAAACTCTTGTCTAACATGCCTAAAGTCTTTTTATAGTCCCTAATACCACCTTACAATCATCATCATCATCATCATCATCATCATCATCATCATCGTCATCATCATCATCATCATCATCGTAATCAACAATAATTACAGTTTAAAAGAAATTTGGAAGAAAAAAAAAACCTTTCCAATATATTGTTCTTACAACAACCACTTTCAAAGTCTGAGGAATCAGAATCTATTAACAATGATTCTTATGGTTGTCAACTAACATAAAGGTAAATTATCTGAGAAAGACAATATTCTGTTGTTCATTTTGAAAAATGTAGATTTAGTCATACTTAAAAAGAAAAAAATAGAGGTGCCAAGCAACATTAACAAAGAATTAATATCAAAGATGAAAAAAAAATAACATTTCAACAAGAAAGTCCAAGAAGAGGTTTTCAAGATTTTACTGTTCAAAAATAATAAAGAAAATGAGAAATAATTTCACTAGGCATAGCAACTTTTGTTGGGGTTTAAGCAATAAGATAGAGTGAAGGGGTTTAAAGCACTTTCTTGCTAAATTACAGAAGAATTAATTAATTACCATGTACATTTAAGTTGATACACACAAAAAAATTGTGAAATAAATAATATCTGCCAGGAATCTCTTATTTGAGAAGTCTAGCTGGAATGTTCATTTTACCTTGAATATACTGTTGCTATGTCTATAAGGGTACAGGCTTCTCCTCCCTATTCTCCAGCCTGGATATACTCCTCTGAGCAGGACTGTTTCAAAGTGAAACGGCATAGTTAACACAATTTACAATTCACTGAACTAAAGTATCAGGTGACATTAGCAACTTGAAGTCAAAGAAATTTTTTATCATATAAGTTATATAAATATAAATATTTCCATAAAAATCAGGTATCTTTTGCTATTTTATATTCCATTTTATTATAACACAATACATGTACATGAGAGAGATGTTCTTGGCATAAAACTACTATATTCATTTTTTTCTCTTACACCTGAAGCTACATGTCTAGGCCTGTAGAGGTTACTTTATTATCCAATTAGAGCGAATACTTTGCTCTCATTTTAGATATTTCATCTAAAATTGATTAACATCAGTTTGTGCTGTACTCTCAGGCAAGTAAATATAGCTTTGGCAAAAAGAGGAGTATTCAGAACCGTGTCTAAAATAGGAAGTATAAACACAAATACAGGAAAAGTTAGAACGTCTAAGAAGTAAAAATATCAAATTTCCTATATGACTAGAAGTACTATAGATAGATAGATAGATAGATAGATAGATAGATAGATAGATAGATAGATAGATAGATCTGAATTTGGACCTAGTTAGCCATTTTTTTCATTTATTTAATAAACACCTATTGAATGATTAGTACTGAGGCTAATAATGTATTATATTCAGGGGTTATCAATGAAAAGACAGGTATTATTCTGTCAATCAAAAATCATAGTTTAATGTATGCATTAAATATCATAAGAAAAATGAGAACTGTAGTTGTATCAGATACTAATTTTGCATTGGACATGTGGTCTTGTCTTCCCATTTCAATAATACAAGATGAATTTGAGACGCCACCATTTGGATGTTAATGCCCAAAGACCTATCTTGATGAAATGGCCTGTTTTAACTACAACATGAGAAGCCAAACTGCTCAGGATGAAGGATGAATGCCCCTGGGAGGTGCTTTCAGTCATAATTGATAAGAATAGTTGACTAAGTAGCACAGTTTGCTGGCAATCACAACCTGATAAATCCAAAGCCCTTGCCTGGAAACAACCTAGATGCACTTCAATGGAAGAATGGATGAAGAAAGTGTGGAATATCTACACATTAGAGTACTACGCTGCGGTAAAAAACAATGAGTTCTCAAATTTTGCATGCAAATGGATGGAAATAGAAAACACTATCCTGAGTGAGGTAACCCAGACCCAAAAAGATGAATATGGGATGTACTCACTCATAATTGGTTTCTAGCCATAAACAAGGGTCACGGAGTCTACAATTGGTGATCCCAAAGAAGCTAAGTAAGAAGGTGAACCAAAGGAAAAACATATAGTTGTCCTCTTGGCTATGGGAAGTAGACAAAATTGCCGGGGAGAAAATTGAGATCTTGGGGGTGGGGTGGAATGGGGGTAAGGGGAGATGGGGAGAGAAAAGGGAGAAGGGGAGAATGGGGGGAACTTGGGGAAAAAGGAGGATTGGGATAAAGGAAGGTTAGATAGGGGAGCACGGAAGCACAATTCTTAGTTAAGGGAGCCACCTTAGAGTTGGCAAGAGACTTGAACCTAGAATGGCTCCCAGATGCCCAAGCCAAGGTCCCCAGTTAGTTCCTTGGGCAGCTGAGGATAGGGAACCTGAAATGACCCTATCCTATAGCAATACTGACGAATATCTTGCATATCACCAAAGCCCTTGCTTTATGCTGCTTCACAGCGCTTTCTAATGGGAACTGAGGACTTAAAGCATCTACTGGCTCGAAAGCACACCTGCTTCATTGGTCTTCTGTTTTCAGTTTTTTCTTAGCCTCCTACAATATTTCCTACACCTGTCAAAGCACCTAAAACTGGTATATACTTAGCAAGTTTTGTTTTGGGGAGCATTCAAACAGTGAGAAAAATCAACTTTGCCTGAAAAGCTGTGAAGGTAGAATTCAGCAGTAGTTAGCAAAGCCGTTACAGTAGAGAAAACTGTACAGTAAATGGATGCCCAGAAGCACGATCAGAGTTTGCCAAGGCAAAGGAAGGAGGGCACTTTATGAACTAGAGGAAGCATATAAAAACATCATAATGTAGTTTCTCAAATTTAATATCAGTCTTCTACAAGGCCCTTCCAAATAGAGATTGCTGGATTCCACCCTCAAACATCTAATATGGCATGTCTGAGAATTTGTAGTTGTCACAAGTTCATAGGCGCTGTTGATACTGGAGGATGATGGGCACGGTCAAACATTAGAGGTCTGGAAGGAATGGCTGAGTCACAAGATGAATGAGATCGATGTTACAAAGGCTGCGGAAGGTCCTGTGACCTAAAGTTAATATGTTTTGCATTCATTATTGTTTAAGGAGTTTATTTTAAATAACAAACACCATTGAAAACTTACTGTGAATTTAAATAGTTAAATATGTGACAAAATTCTTGAACAGGTACACACTATCTAGTGTGGGTTCCTGAGACCCATTTTCTAACCAAATTCCATGAAAATAAATCATTTCACTTTCCATGTTTTCCAATAACTACACAAGTAATCATTTGACTGTCTCAACTTAAACGTTCCCACAATAACAGTCACTGCTTTACAGACCAATGGGAGTTCTTTAATTTTACCAAAGAGATAAAAGTGATATTATCTCCCCTTCTATGTTTTAATATTTAATGATAATCAGTATTGCCCTGTGTATGTATTTGATATTCAGATGTTTTTCTGCATCACCACATATTTTTAAAAGCTTTGAAACATTTCTATTAGTTTTTAAAATATTTGTTAGAAAATATTTTAATAATTTCTGATGTTTATGACTTGCTTTTTATTGAAATATATTTTATGTATATATGATTAATTTTTATTTTGATATTTTTGCATAATCTTGAATTTCTATGGTCAAATATTATAATATTTTATTTATATGTGTTACTCTTTATAGGGAAACTATCCTCTTACATAAGGAATAACAAGTCCCATATTTTACATGTTTTATAATAGTTTGCATTTCAAAGGTAAGCAGTTAATCAATATACAAAGTATAATATAGTTTATGCATGAAATGAAATAGTGATGTAATTTGTGTACTTACTGAACTGTTTAATTTTACTTCTACCATATATTTTGTGTATGACTCTCAAACAAATTGGTTAAGACAACCTCTAAGCGCACTCCAACATGGCAGATACTCTACCCACTTTTATCAATTTTCTTTATTTTGTCATAATTTTTGTTTGTTGGTTGGTTTGGTGTGTTTTTTTCAAAAAACAGTTTCTCTCTGCAACAGCCCTGGCTGTCCTGGAACTAGATTTGAAGACCAGGCTGGCCTTAAACCCACAGAGATCTTCCTACCTCTCCCTCCCACATGACTTAAACCGTTGTTTCCTTGATGAGCGTTCAGACCCCTATCTCCTGATAATGTCAATTCCGGTTGTTCTCTTGATTGGTTATCAAGGTGTTGTCACAAGGTTACCTAAGCATCTTCTTAACATCACTCTTCCAAATTTGGTTCCTTGTGTGTGTGTGTGTGTGTGTGTGTGCGCGCGCGTGCGTGTGTGTGTAATATTGTTTATCTAAGTTTGATGCATAATATTACTGCTTACCGTATTCTAATTGCCCTACCTCTTATGATTATAATGTACTACAATCCCTTAATTTTAGAGAGACAGTCTTCTAGACATTACTGTGGACAATGATGCAAAAAAAAATGGTGCTTGACACTTCTTGGTTAAAATATTTAGAAGTCACAATGATCTATCCAAACATTTTCTCTGACCTGGAAAAAATTCTAATTCACAATGTTAAGGTAGTATGGTAGAGCACTACAGCAGAGATCCTAAGAGACTAATCACAACCCTTGGCTGATTCATGTTGAAATTATTTCAAGGAAAAAACTAGAGCATGTGTTTCCAGTCCCCAACACTTGATGGGTTACTTGTTACTGCAGTACAACATGGGCAATTATGACTAATACATAATCTCATTCTTCAGTGACTTTCTTCCCCATTTGTTAGATTACTTTATTTCACACACTGACTAAAAATTGTGCTTAAAAGAGGCAAATTTAAAGACTGTCTGAAATTGACTTTACCTTCTCAATTTTTGTGCCTCTTTTGCCAGGTGTATAACTTGTGTATCGTTGATACACAAGTTGACCCAAGATTGAAGATTTTTTTTTTATTTTTTAAATTTATTTATTTATTAAGGATTTCTGCCTCGTCCCCACAACCGCTTCCCATTTCCCTCCCCCTCCCCCGATCAAGTCCCCCCCCCCCCTCATCTGCTCGAAGAGCAATCAGGGTTCCCTGACCTGTGGGAAGCCCAAGGACTGCCCACCTCTATCCAGGTCTCGTAAATAAAATAAATAAATAAATAAATAAAATAAATTAAAAAAAAACAAACCTAGATATACTATGTCAGAAATGGTAAGATTGAAGATTTTAAACCAAACACATTTCCTAAACAGCATGGTTTCTGATTGTTAAACCTCTAAAAGTGGATTATTGGGGTTAGAATATGTCATGAGCATTCAGTAAGTTGTTGCATGTATCTACAATCTCTTCATATTTAACTGGAGTCTAAAGCTTTATGCCTAAAAGAGTTTCACGTTTTTTTTAAGGAAGACAATAGTGTGGTGGATATCATGATACAGTTTCTTAAGGAAGGCGGAATTGGTGGCAGAGAAACTAAGGGGGCATCAAAGAGGAAGAGAGTACAAAGAAGACGAAAGCTACAAACCTTACGCATCCTAATTATCCAAGTGTGTATCATCACTATTTACCTTCTTTTTCATTAGAAAAAAAGTTGCAAGTCTTGCCTGTTCTCAAATGGGGTAAACTGTGGGAAAAGTGCACAGAATGTTGATTATTAAGCACAGAGGGAGATGTGGGGAAAGAAGGGGAGGAAAAAGAGGAGAGGGAGAACGGAAACTAAGACCACAGCCTTTCTATAACCTAATTTTAGAAGTGGCATATGATCACAAGAGAAACACTAAATGTGATGTACATTGAATGGAAGGAAATTTTAGCATCAATCCTTGCAGGGAGAAGTGTTAAATAATCTGTGAACATAGTTATAAAACCATCACATATGGTCCAGAAGCAAGGTTAAAAATTATTCTGAGAAGCATAAAGGCAATGTTTCATGTTTCTCTCAGATTCTATTCTTGAGAGGTGGAAAACCATCATTGGTTTCTGGTCATGGCATTATCTGTCCAGTTTTCATGAAATTTTATCATGATAACATTATGTGTGATTTTAGACACTTCTTTATTGGGGTGAAAGTTCAGTATATTAAATCTGGGAATATTTTCTTCTGTTCTAAGATAGCTTCACTGTTTCTTAAATAATTTCCTTTCCACACGTTTTTCTCTTATTTTTTCCTGTAAATCATATAATTTTGATATTAGAAAATTTGAACCATAGTTTCCCAACTGAAACACTGTTTACACTGTCCAGAATAATTTGTTAAAAGTGAGAATATTGTATGTTTACATTTCATTAGTCATTCTTTACAAAGTAAAAGTTGCATACTGGTCTCCTACCTTGTTAACTGCTTCTATATACTTTAAAATGATCTCTGGAGTATGAAATCACTTCAATATGAGAAGCACTTTGACTGATCTTTAGAGACATATTTATTCTCCTATTTTTGTCTTTGTTATTCAATTTTATGGGAAGCTTCTTCAAATTTATCCTTAGACTGCCTTCTGAAACTTTAATTTTGGTTATTCCATTTTACTAGATTTGTTTTAGTATACTTTTGTGTTCACAAGTAAACTGAGAAGCACATAGATTTCTCATGTACCCACTATGTCTTATGCTTGCATCTCTTTCCGTATTAAATCCCAAATCATTTAAAAAATGTTGAATCTGTAATATAACATCATCTCTAAGTCTATAATTTGCATTAGAGTTCACTCATGGTGTTATGCAATCAATGGCTTTGGATAAATTTCAAATATCATATGCCTACCATTCTATTATCATACATACTGATTTCATTGGCTGAAATTAATTCTGTCTATAACTCCAAAATACTTTCTCTGAAGTATTTTGCATAGATTTTTGGGTTTTCTTTTCTTATGTGAGTGGTAGAATAGTCTGAGATTTTAATAATTTAAATTAATTTTAGAATCTGTGCCTTTGTATGTCTTCAAATTTTCTTTGCCTGTGTAGGAACTACAGTCCTCTACCCCATTCAAATATTAGTTTGTTTGCGTTAGTTGACCTTATGTGTTATAGATGTCTGTTTTTCAAATAACTGAAAATCTACTGCCTCTCTAATTTCTTTGGAAATGCACTAAATTCTTGCAAATACTTTACTGGTTTTCTTTGTCACAAGGTTGTTAGACAGGGCTTGCATGTTATCTTAGAGGTTCTCAGGTTAGGTTAGTATGTGTGTGTATTCCTCAACAAAAACACTTTTCTTAAATTCCTTACCTAAAAGTAATTATATCAAGAGGTGGAAACATTGGGATGTAAATATAGTCTGAAACCAGAACCTTTGTGAGTGTAATACATGTTCAAATAAAAGGTGTTCAACAGAGACCCCTATTCATTCTGTCATATGAAATTACTGTAGCAAGATGGTCATCTATGAGCTATAATGTAGGTTCACAACAGACATCAAATTTGCCAAAACCTTACATACTTATTTACTATTCACTAGAACTAAAAGAAATTGGTTGTTTCTGTTTATATAACATCTACCTTTAGTGGGTTGGTGGTGGTACACAGCTTTAATCCCAGTACTCAGAAAGCAGAGAAAAGCAGATCTCTGTGAGTATGAGGCCAGTCTGGTTTACAGAATGAGTTCCAGGACAGGAGCCAAAGCTACAGAAAAACCCTTTCTCAGGGGGAAAAGACCTATTCTACCATATTTTTAGATGTATGCTTGGGTAGTTGACCTGATTGCAGGTTGACTACAGGTTCTCTGCAGAATGAATTTATTTGGAAGACAGAAACTGAAGGACCAGGAGAATTATGGAGACTGTGAATCTTCCTATCAAATCATCTGACTTTAAGATATACCCCTTATTTTCAATATACAATTTTACCCATTCCTAAAGTGATCTAGTTCACCAGGTGCCAATAGTCCTTCTATATTGACCATACTGGAGTAGAAACTATTGCCTCATGTCTACTTGGGTGCTAGAGAGTAATGACTAAGCAGTCCAAGATATACACATGAAATATAATTACCTCTTTTCAATGGCTTCACGTAATTTATTTTTTTTCAGGTAGTCATAATTTGTACTGTCTGATATTCTAAAATTCCTAGGGCTTTCAATCAGTCTTTTTAGGGTTCTGTACAGTGAGTGTGCCTTAGCAAAGTCACTACTTTAAAGACTCTATAAGTCTTTGTAGTTGGTTCTTCATTTCTGTTTATCATTTTACAAATATAGATTTTTTCTATTCTTTTAGTGTAATCTTAGAACAGTTTACAATAGAGGGGATGTAAGCATATATTGTCAATTGCCATTTTTAACTAGAAAGTCTCTGTTGTTTAGTGTTCCCCCTCCTCTTTCATCCTGACTTAAGATTTTGTGGTTGGATCTGCATTACTTCCTACTGTCTCTATCCAGTCTCTCAGGGTTTAAAGTTCTTGCAGTGCTCAATTATTATGGGGAAGGTCGGGATAATTTCAATCTATTCCAAATCAAGAGTCAAACTTGAATACCGTCCTGGGTTGTAATGTTGTGTCATCATTTTCTGGCTTCTATAGGCTCATAGCTTTATGTAAGTTGTTGTGCCAGGCTATATAGCCTGAAGCTGAACATTTTTTTCTGGGTTCATTTTCATGAATGAAGAATCTATATGTCAGCATCTAGTTTACACACCCAAAGTTGTCTGCAATTACACACACCTTGCTTGAAGAAATTTTTCTCCCACTTACTCCAAATCATTATTGGTCTCCATGGTGTTTTTGGGATTTAAATTCTATTCTGGCAATGAATCTTGTTCAATTTAATGATTTTATACTTTGGTCCCAGCAGAAGACTCAGTTGTATATGTATACAAATATATATCTTGGTTTATATTTGTCATTGCTAAGTTTTGAGAGAGCAGAGAAGAATTCTCTCACTCTGGATTTGCATTGACTTTCACAATAAATGCTGATTTTTCCTAAGTGTGTACTTTTTAGCAACTAGCAAGAAGCATGCTAGATTTTCTAAGTTTTGTTAGAGAAGTCACGATAAGGACGTAAATCATTGCTGCTTTTTCTCAAGTCAAATGCGTTTTGGAAGGTTTACTAAAATAGAGTCATCTTGCAATGGTTTATGTTCTCAGCTATTGCCTTTAACACATTTATCTTATGGTCTTTTATTATTCAAACTCAACGTCTAATCGGGTAATTCTGTCTAATATTTTCAAAAACCAAGTCCTAGAAGAGAAAAAGTGTCATTATTCCAGTAAAATAATAACAGATAAAGAATATGACTTCTTTTTTTTTTTGTTTGGTAAATGTTTGGTAAGTTTTTTTTTTTTCAAGTAAGTACAGGCAAAGTATATATTTAGGTGCCTGGAAAAATCGCCTAAAATAGTTTTAAATCTGTTTGTCAGTATCATAAGGTATTATTTATTTTATTTCTCAGTCATTGTCTAATCTAATTATTAATAGTACTACTTAGGAAGAGTGCTTTGGTAAGAATTTAGAGAGAAATCTAGTTACAATGATTTTTGAAGCTTAGGCTTTTTTTTTTTAATCTGTTACTAAAACCAAAGAGGCTGTTTAAAAATGGCATTAAGGGATGGTGAGAGATCTCAGGACATAAGTGTTGACCTCTAATTCGGACAACATGAGTTCAACTCTTAGAAATCCTATGGTGTCCAGCACGTTGTCCTCTGACCTCCACATGCATACCCAAATCCAAATGAAGACAAAATAAATATAGGAAATGGTTTAAAATTACATTATCTAGGATTCACAATACCAGGGTGATACTTTGGCTTCTGCATTAACAATTAACATTTTTACAAACACTTAACTTTGAATTTCACCTGCTACTTTTTATATAAAACCATAAAATGAATAAAGATCAACTATATAATTTCCCAATGATGTGACACTACTGCATACAATTTATTTCTCTTATCAAATTTTGATAACATTGATCTGAGTAAATATTCTGACTTAAAAGTATTTTCCAGTTGGTAACAAGCAGTTTTCTAAATATTGCTGCACAAGAATAATTTCAAATTATTAATTACTTAATTAAGCAGAGTGAAGTTTAACAATGACAATTTTGCACTTAATAATATATATATATATACATATATATGTATACACACATATATTTAACAAAAGCTAACTAAAAGGACTCTAATAAGGGAAAATACATGACAACAGATTATATAATCGTGTATCTATGCTGAAAGTAAAGACTAAAACCTACATAAAATCTGTATGTCATTTATGATGTAATTGTGAAAATAAATTGAAAAGTGCTGGGGTAAATAATATCCTGGCAAGAATTGCCTGTTACAGATTGGGAAATAAAACACGCATTGAAACCTAAGGCGTAATATTATGCTGGAATATTCTGATCTAAAAATGTTATGGTTAAGGGACCGTCCCATTCCTAAAAGAAGGAAGGGGCAAAGCCTCAGACTCAGCTTTCTTTAGAGAAGGAATCGTGTCCTGTTTCCAAATGTGTATCTGGCTCTGCATTATATTTTTGCTTCACTGCACAACTTTCAAGATGACATAGAATATTAAAATATCTGAAAAAAATTAGGAATGAATGAGTATTAAATGTTTATTACATTTTTTACAATGGGATTTATTTAATTTAAAGTAAATAAATAAAGTGTACATGAAAGATAAGGCTTTTAAGTTTTTGATTTTGCTGTTTAAAGACATTCTGCGTAACGATGTTTCATGTTTTTTGAAAGCAAGAGTCCTATTTATAGGGAAAAGAATTGTCTTAACAAGAGGAATGATGGTAACATGCAAGTCAAATCTGAAATCATGGCTCACACCTAGCACCACCTAACGGCCAGTGTTTGAATTGCAGATGTAGAGTTCATGACCTTTTCCATGCATCTGTTGTGATAGTAAATTCGTTTTCATCTTCCCTTTCCCCTCCCCCTGCCCATCATCTTCTTCCCAAGTGCATGGCCAAAATTAACTCTAAGTGAAAGAAAATCATGCATCTCATTTCGTTTTCAAATTCTTCCCCAATCGATGCAATTTAAAATTAGTCGTCAGCGGTAAAATAACAATGACCTCTCGAATTTTACATGCAAATGGATGGAAATAGAAAGCACTATCCTGAGTGAGGTATCCTAGACCCCAAAAGAGGAACATCTGATGCACTCACTCATAATTGGTTTCTAGCCACAAATAATGGTCATGGAGTCTATAATCTGTGATCCCAAAGAAGCTAAATAAGAAGGTGAACCCAAAGTAAAGCATACAGTTGTTATCCTGGGTATGGGATGTAGACAAGATTGCCGGGCAAAAAATTGGGAACTTGGGGGTGGGATGGGACGGGGGTAAGGGGAGATGGGGAGAGAAAAGTAATGAGGGAGGAATGGGGGAAACTTGGGGAAATGGGATGATTGGGAGAAAGGAAGGTTGGATAGAGGAGCAGGGAATCACATAACTTAATTAAGGGAGCCGTCTTAGGGTTGGCAAGAGACTTGAACCTAGAGGGGCTCCCAGGAGCCCAAGGCGATGTCCCCAGTTAGCTCCTTGGGCAGCTGAGGATAGGGAACCTGAAATGACCCTATCCTATAGCCATACTGATGAATATCTTGCATATCACCATAGAACCTTCATCTGGCGATGGATGGAGATAGAGACAGAGACCCACACTGGAGCACTGGACTGAGCTCCCAAGGTCCCAATGAGGAACAGAAGGAGGGAGAACATGAGCAAAGAAGTCAGGACCACGAGGGTTGCACCCACCCACTGAGACAGTGGGGCTGATCTATTGGGAGCTCACCAAGGCCAGCTGGACTGTGACTGAAAAAGCATGGGATAAAACCCGACTCTTTGAACATGGCAGACAATGAGGGCTGCTGAGAAGCCAAAGACAATGGCACTGGGTTTTGATCCTAATTCATGTTCTGGCTTTGTGGGAGCCTAGCCAGTATGGATGTTCACCTTCCTAGACCTGGATGGAGGGGGGAGTTCCATGGACTTTCCACAGGGCAGGGAACCCTGACTGCTCTTCGGACTGGAGAGGGAGGGGGAGAGGAGTGGGGGGAGGAGGAGAAGAGTGGGAGGAGGGGGAGGGAAATGGGAGGCTGGGAGAAGGCAGGAATTTCTTTTTTTTCAATAAAAAATTAATTAATTAATTAAAAAAAGAAGGCATTAGCAGATGATAAATAAAATCCCATATTTCTAATTTCTTTTTATTTCAGAATGTTGTTTCACAATTTGAAAATTTTCAAATCATCCACATGTAAACAAAATATCTAGGCGTTCTGTTTATCACTCCGAGTAAACATTCGCATTCCGTCCATCTTATAGCATTCTTTTCTATTAGTCTACTTCAAATAAAATGGAATCTGTGAAAGAAAACTTTATAAGTATCATTACTTCATCTGAAAATGCCTCAGCATCTATCTGGAAATTTTATTTATAATGATTAATCTATTATAGCTACCATCAATATAAAAACTATCAAATACTTTTGTTTTTATTGAGAAAAACAAATTTTGCCTCCACCCAGCCTCCCACTCCTCCCCCCTCCCCCCCTCCTCCCCCCGTCCCCCCACTCCTCCCCTCTCCCCCCACTCCTCTCCCCCTCCCTCTCAAGTCTGAAGAGCAGTCAGGGTTCCCTGCCCTGTGGAAAGTCCAAAGTTCTCCCTCAAATACTTTTTTAAAAAATAAGTATTGGGTCATATATGACAGTAGTAGCTAGATAGTTTTTAAAGCAGTGTGAAGTTTATTATTTGTGTCATAGAGTTTGAATCAAGATCCTCATGCATGGACAGCAAACACTCTACTACACTTTGATTAGCCAAACAAACTGCTATTTTTTTTTCATGGAGTGAAGCTAATTGTTTATGGTTCCAGTCATTCCTTCTCCACAATTAAACAGTATTTCTCAACTATACTTTCCCAAGATATAGTTAAGTCCTCCACAATTTTTTGGAAATCTGTTCCAAAACTATCTCTCTCTGATCTCTGCTGAGTGATATTTATGTAGCAGACTGTGGGATAACCTATCTGTATGCTCTGGATATATGTTATTCTCATTGGTTGATAATAAAAGCCGAATTGACCTATAGCAAGGCAGAATACAGCTAGGTGGGAAGCCAACTGGAGATACAGAGAGGAGAAGGGTGGAGTCAAGGGGAACACAAGCCAACTGCCAAGAAACAAGATACCAGCAGACCAGTAAAAGTCACGGTCACATGACAATACATAGATTAATAGAATTGTGTTAATTTAAATGGAAGAGCTAATAGTAACAAGCCTGAACTATAAGCCAAACAGTTTGTAATTAATAGTAAGCCTCTGAGTATTTAGAAATGGCCGCAGGATGAGAAAAGAGAAACTTCTGTTTACACATTAGCCATGCTCATTTTGTACTTTCATAACATTAACGATATTGCTTTTTTATATTAAAATAGTGGGTTGATCATTTATTTTCCTTCGAAATATTTTGATGCAAGTGTTCACATATCCTATTGGGGACACAGCAGTATTTTCTGAATAAATAATGAGACGAGTGTTCAGTTCTCACACATTTTAGCCATGGGTAGAAAAAATAAAAGAAAAGAGCCAGCATTTACAGGCACCAAGCCAGGTACGTGAGGAGTGGAGATTTTGTCAGCTTCCACACCCATATCGTCTCCTGAAATGGTGAGTTATATGGCACAGAAAGATGTGATGATAATTAGTTATTTCTTTTCAGGAATGACTGAGGTTAGGAAAAATTAAACAATTTTTCTGAAAAGAAAGACCTCAGAAGGATCTTATTGCATGACACTTAGTGTTTCACTACAATTCAGTCAGATTTCAGATACATAGGAAATGTTTACAGAGGAACTTGAATCTTATTTGATGAGGGAATGCTTTCTTTTAGAATGTTATCTTTAATTCCTGGTACAGAGGACATCTAAAATGACAATGTTAATATTTATGCAAGATTTTTTTTACTACTTTTAAGTTCTGGACTTTAAAATGTTTGTTGTGAAGAAATGTGTTCTTGTATGCTTTTTTGTGTTTTTTAATACAGTCTTTTCTCATTTTATGTAGCTATCCCTGTTCTTACTTCCTCCTCTCCTCCCGCTCAACCCTTCCCCCAGCCACTCCTCAGACAGGGTAAGGCTTCTTATCGGAGCCAATTATTGAATGATTTAATATCATTTAGTCTACACTTGGAAATTAAAAATTATTTAACATCAGTTATCATTTACTTCAGGTTCTAGCAAAACCATCACTTGCAACTGCAATGGAGACTGACAAAGATCCAGACACCCACTTTATAGACATACAGACAAAAGTATAAGAGTAGAAAGTAAGGATCTCATTACAAATATAATCCTGGTATTTTAACTTCTTGGTTTCTCAAAAAATTGAATTGGTAAACCACATAATTATCACATGATTTTCTGAACATATTTCATTATATGAAGTGAATTATTAAGAATAGCTCAGGTTGAAATGTGGATTACTTATACCTTGGTTTTTCTAAGGGTGGCAGACAGTATTTAAGATATGAACATAATAATGAAGTTAAAGATATAGGTATTGTTCTTAAATATATGTTATGCTAAAATATGTAATACTAGTCTTACATTAAGGTACCCTCCTTTTCTTCTAACATCTTCTATGTCCCATATATCAAATTCAAGGTGCATTTTTCTTTGATTATGATTGTGATTTAAGGTGTACTATATGTACATGTAAAACTACATGCCATCAGTTAGTTTTCAGCTACTGTGTTTAATTTTTATTTTTAACTTGACACAAACTGCAGTCATTTGGAAAGAGGGGAACTAAATACAAGAATAGCCTAGATTAGAGTGGGCTGTGGTACAATAATAATAGGCACCATTTGCACCCTCTTCTTGTGGGAAAACCTATAATCTTAGAACTGTATCAAGTTGCTTCAGCTGTCTAACTACAACTCTTTGCATCATAGATTTGCATCAAATGGGCTCTAAACCATTCAGTACATGATTTTCCAAAGAAACATGAGATAAATCCCCTCTACATGTTTATTTATTTTTCTAGTAACATTAAAATATTACATTATAATACTTTCTAGTTCCATAGAACATTTATCTGAAGGAGCTGTAGAAGCTTCATATGTATATTTCTCACTGTAGAAGGTTTTATGGCATATTTCACAGTGGGAGTACTGGAGGCAGCATTTTAACATTTAAATATGTATCTTTTCAAAAATTCGACTTTCTCTTCTGCTTATGATCTCTCCTCTTCAGAATGATAGTATCATGTCAGCCTTAGAACTGCATAATAAAAGTGGCAAATGTAAAAAAAAAGCAATATTTTCTGTTTCCCTTTAGGTTACTTGCATCATTTTAGAAGGTTTTTTTTTCTTTCTTTGCTTATTGTATCCCTATCAATGCAAGCCGAAAAGAAAATAAATGCTTAAATTTTTATTTTGTTTGACACTTTAAACATTTCTCTTAATATGTGACTCTCTCTTCCTCATATTTTATTGTTAGACACAGTAGTTACATTGAAAAAAGAAAGAAAGGAAGGATGTTGAAATCACAGTAAATGTATGGTCACATACTTCCAGTAGACAAGTGACTAATGAGAAATAAATATTACTACTTTTTGAAGATGAACATTTTTTTCTACTGGCTTCTCAAGGAAACAATATCCTGACTTTCATCGTCTTGTGTCAATTATTCCCAAGCTATTCTGTAACTGTATTCCTTCCCCAGTTATTGTGTGTGCACATGTGTGTATTTGGAGGCTAGAGGATAACTTCTGTTGTTATTCCTCAGGCAAACGCCACCTTTTTATTTATTTATTTTTTATTTTTTGACAAGGTTTCATAGTAGCCAAAAAGATACCTTAACTGCCCATGTAGTGTCAAGGATCTCTTTGTGTCTACCTCATCACTCCTGGGTTAACTTACAACTGCATGTGCTTCACACATGGTTTCTAATGTAGAATCCTGAGGTCAACCTCAGTATCATCCTTAGAAACATCATGCACCTGGCTTCTTGAGACAGCATCTTCACTGGCCTGCAGAATGTCAAATAGGCAAGACCCGTCAGCCAGTGAGCTGTAGGGACCATTGTGTTTGTGGCTACCCAGCACTGGGATACCAGGAAGATATTACCATGCCCCACTTTATATACATTGCTTCTGGGGACTGAAGTCAGGTCGTTGTGCATTCAAGGTGAGCAATTTATCAGCCGACTTGGCTCCTCTTCCTGCTTCAGATTGGTTATGATCCAACCCCAGAAGTGAAATGCCTGGATCCTATGTCTTTCTTCAATTCATTAAGGAAAGCTGTTTGTTTCTTAAAATATGATTTCACTAGAAATAAGTAACTATTCGTATATGTATGTGAAGCTGATGTAACATAAAATTTTTAGAGTGGAATAATTATGACATACATTTGTCTGAAAAGATTTTTTGCATGCAAAGAGACTGAACTTTTATGTTATCTTGCCATCAAATTGACAACATGTCTTGAGATAATTTAAGACAATGTATTTAACCGGCTACATGACTAAGTATTCATCCTGTTAGGAATATAGATGTTTATTAACTTGTATATATATATATATATATATATATATATATATATATATACATATACAAGCAGCAGTAGGTAATGAAAAAAGAAACCATGAAATTGGAAGACAACAAGAAAGGGCACATGAAAAGGCTCAGAAAGAGAAAAATGAAGGGTAAAATATAATTTATACAATATTCACAATTTTTTGATAAGTAAAAATAATTAGAGAGAACATTATAAGCAAATATACTATGTCTAAGATTCTTATGCCATCAGTTTTTACAAACTTGGGCTAAGGGAGCAGCTTTAATCTTAAATTATATCTTCTTACATATCCCTGACTCATAATAATGCGTGTATGTATATTTGAATTGTGAACATGATTTGTTTAAAACAGCAAAGAGATTCACGCAAACTTACATGACACATATCAACCAGAATCATTGCAAAAACGATGTGGATGTAGCACATATATGTGTTTACATAAGTGTGCATTAGATCGATACTAAGTTATCAATTTTCAGCACCAATGCACTGATTCATGCTTTCTTCTTTTGTGAAAAGTGGGAGCAATGGATGTGAAGCAAAACTCCTTAAGTCTGGGAGAAGCTGGGTTCCATAATTGCAAAGTAATTTGAGCTCCAAATGCTTACCTATAATATAAAACAGATTCATGGTATCTGCATGACAGAAATCATACTCCTTTGTCATGTTAAACGTCAGAGTAAAATATTTCTTCTCACTGTTTTGCGCATTGCCATAGGTTGGAAAATAAAAGAACACAACTTACAAAGTAGAGAAATAAATAATTCAGAAATACTTCTCAGGTAGCAGACAGCTAAAATGATTCAGTAGAATTATGTCCCTGTACTACAAATTGTGTACTCACTACAAAATTATATATGAATGGTGCTTTATTCAAATGATTATAGACAGAGGTGGCTGGAAGTTAAAAGTCTATATATCTCATCTACGGTATGAAAAGGATTTAGGATACATAAAAATAGCACAGTAAATCTTCACTTTGCCGATGTGACATCTACTTGACATTTAAGTATCTATTAGTAAATAGATACAATTTATAAGATGCTAATATATAATACAAGATTCTTCATTAAATATATACATTGATTTTTTTTATTTCATCCAAGAGTGACTTGTTTTAATTTTCTGGATACACTACATTAATATTTATATTTACTGTACTTTTCACAACTAAAACACCTTCCACACAGTGAATTTTAATGAAAACATGTCAAGTAATTCACTGTTTGCAATATTAATGCTTTCATATGTGTATTTCATAAATAGTATGAAATAAAAATTGAATATATAATTGTTACATTTGTCTTAATTTCTTCTATTTTCTCAAATCTTATTTTATAGTATTGAATTTACATTTATAGTATGTTGAAAACAAACAAAGTAGTAAACAATTCTGTATGAAGTTTAATACGTTTTTATTAAACATTCATTATGCATTTTGAGATTATTACAGTTTATAAAGGTAATACTATATTTACCTCATAGATTTTTGTTTGTTTTTTGATTTGGGGTTTTGGTTAATCTAACCAGGGTTTCTCTCTGTATTATTGGCTGTCCTGGAACTTGCTCTGTACTCAGAGATATGCCTGCTTCTACCTCCCAAATGCTGGGATTAAAAGCGTTCTCTTCCATTCCTGTATTGGAAAAGGGAGTTGAACTTGCATTTCGCAGATGATACATCACTAATTGCTGAAAGTCCAAAAGAGCTAAAGGCCATGGTAAATAGAGTGGAAGAAACTGAAAACCTTGGTACAAAAAGAAACATTGAGAAGACTAAGATACATCACATGGGAAGGGCACCCAAGGATATTAACATTGTAATAAAGAATCAGAACCTGAAGCCAACAGTTAACTTTGTCTATCCTCACTTCAAAGAAGGGGATTATTTCAGATGTCAGGAAGTGGGTAGAGATAGTGAGGGCTGCATTCCGAGTAATAGGAAAGGTTTGGTCAACAAGAGACATAACAACAACAACAAAATTACAAGTCTATGAGACATTTGTCTTGAGCTGCCTTCTTTACAACTCTGAGACCTGGACAATGAAAAATTCCTCAGAACAGTGGCTGAATGTGTTTGAGATAGCATTTCTCAGGAGGATTCTAAGTGTCACACGAAGAGATAGACTGTGCAACAATGACATTAAGAAACATCTCCATCTACAGAAGGAAGTAAACTATGATGTGGGAGGGTCTTCTATCTATCTATCTGTTGCTTTCATTGGTTAATTAATAAAGAAACTGCTTGGCCTTATAGGGCAGAATTTAGATTGGCGGAGTAGACCGAAAAGAATGCTGGGAAGAAGGGAAGTGCAGCAGATGATATAGCTCTCCTCTCCAAGAAGGATGCAGGTTAAGATCCTTCCTGGTAGGCCACCACCTCGTGGTGCTATACAGATTATTAGAAATGGGTTAATCAAGATGTGAGAATTAGCAAGTAAGAAGCTAGAGCTAATGGGCCCAGCAGTGTTGAAAAGAATACAGTTTCTGTGTAATTATTTTGGGTAAAGCTAGCCGGTGGCCAGGAGCTGGGAGGCAGGATGCAGCCCGCAGCTCCATCTACAAAACTACAGTATATGGCAATGGCACTTGAGATACTTCAGCCATGTTATGAGAATGAATGACCACAGATACCCGAAGACAGCACTGATTGGAGGAGCACACAGGATAAGGTGAAGAGGAAGACCCAAAAATGCTGGATAGACAGCATAAAGAAACACTGTATAACCTTGCATATGATAATAACACAAACATATAAGACTGACCAGGAGAGGAACAACTGGAGAACCGCCATAAATAATTCTTAAACATTAATTTTTTTGTGCCCTGGCAATGTTGAAGCATACATGGGCAGCCTGTATGTGGCAATTCTGTTGAACTTGTCCATGGTCTCATGGTCTAAGTGGGTGAGGTCTCTTCCTCAAGAGGGCACCAGATTTCATTACAGATGGTTGGGACTTTAACTCAGGACTTTTGGAAGAGCAAGAAATACTCTTAACTGTCAAGTCATCTCTCCATATGCATGCAGTGGCAAATACAAACACACACAATAAACAAATTAATAATTAAATAACAAACATGTTAATTTTAAAAAGAGAAGTTAAAAGTCATCAAAGCTTATAGATTATATTTATGACACCTTGTGTTATCTAAATAAACACATTTTGTAGTAATGATGCTCTCATTTTATATTACAAAACTAATCATCTGTTAAATATAATATTGAAGGAACTCAATCATATTTCTCTAAAAATTGTCATAAACATAGCCTCACTTTGACCATCTATATTTAAACAGTGGATGTAGAGTTCAGAAGAATAAGTTTAAGTTGGAAGCTAAGATATTTTGATAGTTGCAAAAATAGAGGCAACTTCTTTGAGTTCTCAATTGTGTTCTTCATGGGAGGTGTGTCTTTTTGTTCATTTCTAAAGAACTATTTATTCTGTCAGGTTACTAAAAAACAGATAGTCATTTTTTTTTCTTTTTCTGCTTTTTATATTCAAAATTTTGTAGTACTTATAGATGGAGATGTTTATTATTTGTGATATTTCACTACAACGAATCACAAAATGAGGTTTTTTTTTTAAAAAAATCCACTTTCCTGTTAAGATGCACTGGAATGTAATTCATAAACGCTAAAATAGGATACTGAGTGATAGACTATGACAAACTATACTGGGTTATAAAACAAAATGACTTCTGGTGATATGTGAGACACATACAATTATCAAATACTACAAAATGTGAGGCAATAAGTGTTAATCCGGTTGTGACAACCAGTCCAATCTATTACATTTTACTGCCTTTCAAAGTTTCCTTCTGGCCAAAGCAAACAGCACGTAAAACATATCTTCCAACTTGTTGGTCTCTAGGTGATGCCAACATGAAAGCAGGTTTGTCAATATGGAACTAGGTAAGGTTTCTCTGCTAGGGAACATGAACCAGAAAGGACTACTTTAGATAGATTTAACTTGTCAAAATAGACAGATATTTGGATGGAAAGGCATTTCTCACAAGGAACCAGTTGGCTGGAGATTTATGCCGAGAACAGTGCAAAGGAAGACAAGACATGAAAACAGGTATAACAGAAGTATGTGGAATTCAGTAAACAAAAAAGGTGCAAGTGTTTTAGTCTAGGGACATTGTCAGAAATAATGGTGGTCATCGCTGTTATTGGGAGATCTAGGTAATGCACACTTTGAGAGATGAAAGTCATAGTGTTATTTACTTAGCAAGTTTAAAACTAGATTTCATAAAATTTGAAATTTGTTTTTACATAATGTAATTAAGAGCTCAGTCAAAATAACAGTCTATACATACTGTATACACTATTTTAAAGATGATTATATACCATTTTAAAATGAATGTTTGCCTTAAAATAATGACTGAACTCGAATATGTTTAGATGTTTGCATAGATTTTTGTGTCATGCTTCATTTGGTTGATTGCACAAAATGGTAGAAAGTACTACTCAATTTTACAGTGGTATTAAATACTTAAAATAATGTGAATACTGAGATTTTTAGTGAGTCTTTTCTGTGCCCATATAATCAATCAAATATTTTAGTCAACTGGTAGAAGGTGAGCTTATAAAACAGTTCAGTTGTGAAGCAAGCAAAAAGTGCCTAAAGAACAGGGATATTTTAAATCTGTGGAGTAATGCAATACTGAGACCATTTTCAGTGAATACTGCAGAATCATAAACTAGTAAGAGAAACAAAAGACAATATTTTCTTCTTCATTTAATGCTTATATTCACTTAGAAATCATAAAATTTATGTACTGAAAATTGTCAGTGTTATAGTAAAAAACAGTAGAACAATAGAATGTTAGATGCTTGATAATTTTGCTTTTATAAAATTCTAGAAATTTCAGTTTAATTTGCCATGTTAGACAACAGATCAATGGTTTCCTTGGGATTAAGAGAAGGTCAAGAGTGAGTGATATTGAGGGAATGTTTAAGCATGACAGCTGTGCAATTTATCTTGCTTGTAATAATAAATTTATTGGTGGATATTTATAAAGCATGTATGAAATTGAATTCTGCAAATAATTGATGCATTTGATGACATTTATACATCAATAAAAGTAATAATTTATCAACAGTACTACCTACAAACCTACAAACCAAAAATATTGTTTCTGTTTTACTTTCTTTGTATATTTGATACCAGTTGCTTGGAATCTCAGTCTGTTTACCTAACAAGTATAGCATTATAGCATACCTTTTAATAAATGTCATGGCATCTGTACTCCCTTAAAAAGAAAGAATATTACCTACATGAATTACTAGGTATAATAATGACATTTAAAAATGCAACCAACAATAAGGATTCCAAATAAAGAATTTTGTCCTTAAAGTACTGGAAGTGTTATTTACCAAAAAATTATAAATAAATCATTCTCTGAAACTTCTCTCAACAAACAGGTGTTTCTTTGCACAATATTGCATTGCCTAGAAAGAAGAAATTGGAAAGTTCACATCCAAACATTGATGGGATAAACTATAAAGGTCCATCCTTGTCTCACTCAAAAATACTATGAATGTCATCATATTAAAAAGCTAAAATTATCCTGTAACGACGAACAGATAAATATTGCATTACCAAATATTTTTCGCAAGCAAACATTTGTCTTAAGTGCATTTACCAATACATGTTTTCTGTTTTGTTTTTTTTTAACTTTGTTTAATTTAATTTGTATTAGGAGTAAATATATGATGATATCCTAATGTATGCTGTGTATGGGGGTTAGGTGCTCACATGTGAGTGAAGGTAAATGCAGAGTCTAGAAGAGGGGCTTGGCTCTCCTGGGGCTTGAGATACAGGAGTCATGAGTTATTCAACATGGTTGCTGGGAAATAAACTTTGGTCTTCTGTAAGAACAGTATATGCTCTTATTCCCTGGACCATTACTCCATCCCCTCAGTCTATTTGTTGAAAAACACAAACTAGAACAGCAATTTAGTCTTTTGAAAAGTTTAAGTGCAGAAAATAAAATTACACACATGAATTAGTTGTATAAATAACATAAAATATATGTTATTATTTATAGTTATTTTGCATTGAAACAACAAACGTTTTATTAATAATTGAACAATCATTTACTAAATAATTCATTATCTGTCCATTTGTAGAATTTAAAATATGGACATCATGGACAGAAATAACAACATTAAATTCATTTAGAGAAATTTTTATGTGACAGAGATTGGTCTTGATTCCTGATGCTTTTGTCTCCACCTCCTCCTAAATTTTACGATTATAAGCATGTGCCACCATTACATTTTTATTCATTCATGTTATTTACGGTCAGTAGGATAGTTGTATAATTCTACAATAAAACTGTTATAGTGATAAATGTTTGTACATTTGAGGCAAATATATTATCTGAGTCAACAGAACGATCGGACAGTCTCTGGTTACACCAGTGACTATCTAAATGTATGTCTTAGGTAAACTGTCATCTAGTTCTCATTATACAAGGAGTACAGGAAGAATGTGACCAGAAGTAATTTCAGTCTTTTAAACTCATTCACAATTTAATTTCCTTTGTGACTTTTGAAAAATCAAGATCTTAAAAGTTCTAGATTTCCCAACACCCTAGATTAGCCATAGTTATACTCTTATTAAGAGACAAAGAAAAGTCAGGTATAATCCCATAATCCCTGTACCCAGGAGGCAGAGATAGGAGAATTAGAGTTTAATATAAACCTGGGGTAGGCACGGTCACCAAAACAAGGACAGAACTGAACAAAACAAAGGTAACAACAAAAACTGAGCTAACAAACAAACATGCAAACAAAACCCTAAAAAAAGTCCTTCGTTTTGTGTTCTTAGTAAATTAATAAATTTTATTTATATTATATCATTTATCTTATTTCTGTGTTCTTCATTCTGAAGATGCTTTAAGCCTTACTCGCATGTCTCTTAGACTGTTTTCATTACACATTTTAAAATCTTTGTTCTTTTTTTTTCTGTCTCTTAGCTGAATATTCTAGATCTCTAGTCATTCTTATTACTCTGCATGTTACTTAGTCTTACCAAAGATTTTTGTTTGTTTGTTTGTTTTTAGAGAGAGGGTTTCTTTGTGCGGCTTTCGAGCCTGTCCTGGAACTCACTCTGTATACCAGGCTGGCCTCGAAATCACAGAGATCCCCCTGCCTCTGTCTCCTGAGTGCTGGAGTTTTGGGAAGGCTGACAAAAGAGAAAATTATTACCATCATACTCAATCCCTTAAAACAGATGAGTAGGAAGTAGAATATGAACCTCAGAGCTCCTTCTTCTTATCTAAGGAAAGTAAGAAGCACGTGTTTTTTTTTTTTTTTTTGGGTTTTGTAATCCCTTTCTGTAGAATTAAGCTCTAGTCATACACACTGTTAGCTAGCTTAATAACTTTCTCTACAGACTGCTCTTAACTCCCTTTTAAATAACTTCACTGCTCTGCCACAGAGTCCTGAGAGCTTTGCCCAAAAAAGAGCATTTCTTATCATAAAATTAGCTCTTAGTAGACTCCAAACCTAAATGCTATTGCCTGATAATCTCTATTATTAAGCCTTAAATCAAACCTTGACCATATCTAGTTTGATGCTATAGATACGGATAAGAAAAAAAAATTACTGACCTGTGAAATACATTCGCGTTATTTAAGAAAAATAATGAAACACTTTATTTCTCAACAGGAAATGGAAGCAAACACATATATAAAGATTTTGGGGTGAGTGGAAGGAGGGAGAAAGAAGAAAAACAGACAGAAACAGTTAAATATATTATTTTATATCATCTATTAATACATATAAGGGGTCAAATGAGAGATGACTTTAAGATATTAAGATTAGTAATGGAAATAAATAAATGATTGGTTCTCCTAATCTTTGGCCACTGAAACATAAACTTGAAGAATTGATTTTCTCATCATTGAAAATCTGCAGAATTTTATTTTGTACATGAGAGGAGACTATTTCTCCTCTGGTGATTTTGACTAGGGTTGGAAAAAAAAAGGATTTATATGTGTATTACAGCTGTACTTATTTACCACAGCTAGTCAGAGATTCCCTCTTTGTTGTGCCGTTGCTGCTTTTAAACAAAATTTGCCAGGAGACATAAACCATATGGCCTTCTTCAAAAATATACTGTGAGCCATGATCGTCAGCTTATGGTAGTTTCCAGTAGCAGACATCTGGATACAGAAAGTCATGATGCTATTCAGAAATGTAACTCCCAGCTTCGTAGAAACACTAGGATATCACTATGTTGATAATTCAATTGAAACTTAAAGATTGTTTTATATTGTTTTTGTTAGTCATGCTGAAATATATGCTTTATAGTATTATGGCTATCTTTGTAAAACAAGATTACTGACGCATATTGTATTAGAGAAAAATATTGTAGGAAAAATAATTAAAAGCATTTCTAAATGAGATCAACATATTTAAGTTGGATTTTATTTTCTTTGAATAATGGTCTCACCTTGTAATCTGGGGTGGTTATATAATATTTTAGATGTGGATATATAATATTTTAAATTGTTGTTAGTGACTATATTCTATAGTAATGTAATTCATTTACATATTTGACAGGTATCATGAGCAAAAAAATTCTTTTATTCTTTACTTGGGGCATGCTGTTAACTTGCTTAAACCACTGGATGTATGTTAAAGGGAAATTAGGACAGTTACACAAATCAGTACTATTAACATCATGTGCTTGGAATGGCTTTTCTGAGAGCTTAGGCATTTGTTCATGTACTTCAAAGGTCTACCTCAGTTCCAGCATATTTTCTACACATAGATATACAAATCAGATATATTCAGTCAGCCTACAATCCCAAAGACTAAAGAAAATTTGCTTAATAGAGGTCCTGTGAGCAGGGCTATAATGAGTAATTGTTACTTTGGGTGTGCTTATTATCAATCAGTGTTGTAGCTACAGTAGATCAATTGCATTTAATTTTGATAAGGATCCGGAAAAATGTTACCTTTGGTCAGGCCTCCTTTTGGGTGTGATAAAGAAAATTCAGGATAAAAAAAAATGAGTATTTGGCATCTGTGCCCAAAAGAGTAGTGATAATTTATGGTAGACAATGTAGAATAGAATTGCTGATTACATAAGAATTGCTCAGATAAAAGGGGAAATAATGCCTGACTTTAGCTTGCCAATGAAAGTCATAACTGTAAATAAATTGGGAGGAGGGAAAAAGAAAAGAGGAAAGAAATTAAAACAAAATTTTACAAAGGAAACTCAATATTTATAATAACTATTTCTATCTTAATAGTTATGATAATAATTATAATACTAAGTTTTATAAATTATAATAATCAATTAAATTACTGTTAATTTCACTGAAATATATAAATTACTCAAAAAATATAATTTTAATATTAAAAGAAAACATTACTTTTATCAGTATCTCTTAGCTCTGGGAAACCACAAAGAATCTTTTAAAACTTACTGTTCAATGTAGAATTATTTTTAAAATGTATCTCTTTGTAATGGACAGTTTTTCCCTTGAGGCAACTCAAAATTTGAAGAGAAATTTCAGAGTGTTCAAGAGTAAACTGAAACTGATATGAAAATAATTCTTGTGAATAATTTCCTACTGGGAAGAATGCACAATTCTCATAGGAAGCTGAATTTGTTTTAGTGTTAAAACACCATACCTGAAACAAATGTCCACCAAGAGTGGTAGAACTCAAGACAAACAAAAAGCATACAATTAGTAACCAAATAGTAGTTAACAGTGTATTGCCCTTAGGAAAGTATTTTGAATCTTAAATGCTGTGCTTAGAATAAATGTACCTCATAAAGTCGTTTCTATATTTGTTATATAACAACTGAAAATCATGATGTATATTAGAATAAAATGAAGCTGACTATAGGAAAAGTACCCCATATCAGTATTATGTGAAATAAACAATGATACAAATGGAGGTCTTCGCATTCAATGTTCCTTAAGAGTACTATTAATTCCAAAATTATACAGCATATTTTTTTGTGGTTGCGAGGATGGAAAGGAGATGAATAATGTTGTGCAAGTGCTCTACCAGTGACCATATCCTCAGCCCTTTGAGGGTATGATTTCTCATTTTTAAAGTTTTCTCAATAAATAATAAGCTTGCATTGTCAGATTCCCAGCAATACTGCTGTATTTGGCTTAAGGGTGATTATAAAATGAAATGCATGGTTCTTTCCTGGTTAAAAAAAATGAAAAATAAAAAGCAAGCAAGAAAGCTAGCAAGGAAGGAAGGAAGGAAGGAAGGAAGGAAGGAAGGAAGGAAGGAAGGAAGGAAGGAAGGAAGGAAGGAAGGAAGGAAGGAAGGAAAAGTCCAACGGTGCTTAGCATAGTATAACATACCTAATCTTATGGGCAGAACTTTTTCGGAACTGTATTAAGGACTAGTTTAAACACTCTAGACCTATCTGCAGATCCATAGACTGATACAAAGTAGTAAATATTTACATTAGGTCCTGATAGATAAGCAGGACTTTACAAAAATAATGTAAAAAACTCAAAATTAATATTCCCTAGTACTTCATACAAGCACTCTATCACTGAACTGCATCTCCAAAAAGCCTTTATAATTTGCTTTGGCCTGCCTCTTATGCACGCCATACCCTTTTCATTTCATGTTAAATATTTTTTTTTAAATGTCCTTTAAAAACCTTGGGTTTTCAGATAGTAGAGTCTAAAAAGAAAGCATATTATGAACACGCATTCTTTCTGTGGGTCCTGAAACAAAAATCCAAAAGAGAAAAATATAAATGATGCAATCTGAGATAGACTGCGAACAGGTGGTACTGCAGCAGATAAGCATTCATAATCAGGGTCCAAACAGGGAGAGACATGTGCACCCATGTGCACTGCAGAAAAATGTTTCTTTGCTCTAATGATTAATTCAAAGCTTAAGTTTCTGGTGATCCCATGTAATTTATTGGCTCCAAGTTTTATATGAAGGTATTTCTAAGCTAGAGTCTACTTTTGTATTTTGCCGAGGCTTCATCTTACATGTCAAGGAATGAAGCCCTGTCACTTTTGTACACTATTGCAGTTTTAACTGTAGGGTGAGAGTCGAGCTCTTTAAGGCCCCCTCCAAGGTTCCAGGAAGAAGTTCTCAGCGAAGCGACACTTAGTTTATAAGTTTTCTAGCTGAGGGATACAGAATAAACTTACACCCATGTTGTTCTCGCCATGTTCTTTATTGCTCTGCTTGTTTTTCTGTCCTGTAATTTTCTTCTAAGTTCTAATTTTTTTCTTTTTATCCTTTGGTTCAATTCTTTCTTCCAATTTTCCCTTGCTTTTCTCTTCACCTAGCTTAAATACATTTTTTACAGGTGGCTAAAGGCAAAAAAAGAAAAAAAGAAGTTACAAGATTTACATCTCAGTGGTTGGTTGGGTAAATGATAAGGAGCTTCTGAGTCATTTACCATGGAAACACAATGTCTCAAGGTTTCAGGTGTAAGGATGTGACCAGAGGCCAGGGGCATAGTGTCCAATGAGACAAGCTGTAGAAAGATCTGTACAAAGTCAAGTCTTATCAGCCAGATTTGGCAAGTGAAGAACTGACCTGATTTTTTTAGGTTGCTTTGTGTTAATAACTTTTGCATTAATCTGCAACTCTGAACTTGGGCATATCTGTAAAGTTTTAACTTATGATCCATATATAGAAACATTTAAGGATGACTTCATGATTCTCTGGATTTTCTCCGTGTCTGTTGTTCTGTCCCCCTTTTCATTTCTGATTTTGTTAATTTGCATATTCCCTCTCTGCCTTTTGATTTGTTTGTAAAGGGTTTATCTATCTTGTTAATTTCCCCACCACCTCAAAAAACCTATTTGCCTCATTGATTCTTTCTATTGCTTTCTTTTTGTCTAATTTATTGATTTCACTTCTCCATTTGATTATTTCCTGGCATCTACTTTTTCTGGGTGTATTTGCTTCCTTTTGTTTTAGATCTTTCAGATGTGCTATTAAGCTGCTTGTGTGAGATTTCTCCAAGTTCTCTGTGTAGGCATTTTGTGATATGACCTTTCCTCTTAGCACTGTATTCAGTGTTGCATAAGTTTGAGTATGTTGTGCATTCATTTTCATTGAATTCTAGGAAGTCTTTAATTTTTTTTTGCTTCTATGACACAGGGGTGATTCAGTTAAGTATTGCTCAGTTTCCATGAGTTTGATAGCTTTCTGTGATTAGTGTTGCTGTTGAATTCTAACTTTAAGCCATGATGATTCAATAAGATGTAGAGCGTTGCGTTATTCATTTTTTTTTTTGTATCTCTTGAGGTTTGCTTTTTGACTGAGTATGTCGTCGATTTTAGAGAAGGTTCCATGAGGTGTTGAGAAGATGTATTCTTTTGTGTTTGGGAGAAATGGTCTGTAGATGTCTGTTAAGTCCATTTGAGTCATGACATCTGTTAGTTCTCTTATTTCTCTGTCAAGTTTCTATCTGGTTAACCTGTCTATGGGGAAGAGTGGGGTGTTGAATTATCCTATTATTAGCGTGTGGGGTTTGATGTACAATTTAAGCTTTAGTAATATTTATTTTACACATGTGGGTGCTCTTGTATTGGGGGCATAAATATTCATAATTAAGACATTGTCTTGATGGATTTTACTTTGAGGAGTTTGAAGTGTCCTTCTCCATCTCTTTTGATTGACTTTAGTTTGAAGTCTATTTTCTTAGATATTAGGATAGCTACACCTGCTTGTTTCTTAGGTCAATTTAATTGGAAAATCTTTTCCCAACCCTTTACTCTGAGGTAATTCTTGTCTTTGAATTTGAGGTGTCATAGAGCATCCATTCAGCAACTGATGGAAGCAGAAACAAATCCACAGCAAAGCACTGGGCCAAGCTACTGGAGCACAGTCTAAGAGACAGAGGAGCGATAATATGAGCAAAGGCTTCAAGACCATAATGGTGATACCTACAGAAACAGGTGACCTGAGCTAGTGAGAGCTCACTGACACTGGACTGACAACAGGGAGCCTGCATAAGACCAAACTAGGACCACAGAATGTGAGGGACAGTTGTGAGGTTTGGGCAGTCTATGGGACCACTGGCAGTGGGACCAGGATCTATCCCTAGTGCTTGAACTGCTGTCGTGGAGCACATTCTCTCTCAAGGGATACCTTGCTCAGCCTAGATATAAGAGGGAGTGTCCTGGTCTTGCCGTGAAGTGAAGTGTCAGACTTTGTTGACTTGCATGGGAAGCCTTACCATTTCTGAAGATTGGATGGGGGTGGGCTGGGGCAAAGGGTGGGATGGGGGACAAGGAGGGACTGGGAATAGGGATAGTTATGTAAAATGAGAAAAAAATATTTAAAATTCATAGTAATAATAAAAAAGGAAACAGTACAATTTGAACTTGGTCTGAGGTTAAAAAAAATGAGCTAATTGTGTGTAGCTTGTCTTAGATTTGGGAGAAAGTGTTGTCATGTGTTAGTCTGAGGGAAAGAAAAAATTAGGATTTAAGTGTCTTACACTCCTTGTGGGACAACATATTTAGTTATGAAACATATATATATATATATATATATATATATTAGACAAATTAATAAGTCATCTTCCTGACCACCCACAGATATATGTGCCCATAAGTCTGAGATGCAATCATGAAAATACATATACATTTTAACTGAGATTACATACTACAATCCACATATTGGGGTGACATCATAGCTACTTTTGTCCATGTGAAATTATAGGCAGGAGCAACAGCTTCCTGAGTAGGTGGTCCCATAGGCCTTACCTGGATAGGATTCTCCATTAGAGAGTCATTCCTCTGGTGGGTTGACATCTGAACACTAGTTGTCACCTGCTACAACTCCCATGGCCTCCACAGTTGATGTTAACTTTTTTTTGTAGAGGTTGTTTGGGGTAGTTAAAGGTATCTATTAAATTACTTCATGCAATTTATAATATGACTTAATTAAAGGATATGGAAGCAGGATCCCTGTAAGTAGTGAACCTATAGCCTAGCAAGACCATGACAACACAGTTCTCCATTTCTTTCTAATCTTCAAATATAAGGCTCATTTTTAAATTCAAAAAAGTTAAGGAATTTTGTGGGAACTACCTCCTGAAATAGATTAGTATAAGTGCAAAACTGAAGGATTATTAGTTAGAAATCAAGAATTATCAGTCACCTACCTGCAATGATTGAATAACCCCAGAGGTTTTCAGGGACAGAAATATGCTTTCCTTAATGTATCACTGTATCAACATCAATCTTGGCTAAGCAAATTTTTACTGATGGAGCAAAAATCATTTCTGAAAACAATGTGTTAGTAGAGTTTTGATGGTAGAATTTTCAAAACTCATAAACTCTAAGTACTTTTTAAATGTGTAATCAAAGAAAATGTTAATAATCTGGCAAAGTAAAGAAACACAAAGTGATGAAATAGCAAAATAATCTCTAAAATGTTAATATTACAGATATACAATGTTGCTTTGAATATTTTATACAGATATAAGATTGCATCGAGTATATAGTTATAGTCTTTTCATTATACAAAATTAAAATGTATGCTTACTAAATTATAAATAAGGTAAATGAATCACTTATACACTGAAGAAATTGAAGTGTCTATGTTCAAGAAAGGAAATGTGTATATGTACCTCTCCTTGGAAACAGAAATATACAATTGCTATAAGAAAAAGACTCTGGCTAAATTGTCCCATGTGAATTTCATAGGCATCCAATTTCTTATATGAAGATAGTATTAAACTAGCCTCTATGTACATTTTTGCACATGTGACATGTGAACCATGTGATCTATATGAACTATAAGGATTTAAAAGTATCTATGAAGATATAAGGCAAATGATCATATGTGAAATGGTGATCATCAACAGCGCACCAGATTGCAACTCTTCAATGATTTGATATAATGATAGGGACATACAACAAATAGGCTGATGGAAAAAAGGAATTACATTTGAAGCATTTACAAAAGTTCTTCCATTTAAAACTGCAGACTCCCTTTATCTGACTCTTGCCACAACTGCAGATAAAAACTAAGGATTTAGAAGACATTGTAAATAATCTAGAAAATATAATCAAAGGGCTAATTTAAGTATCTAAGTAAAGTGCTGTAATATACTTCAAGGTCCCAATTTTAAATAAAATATGAGAAAAATCATAAATATGTATAAAGATATATGTTGGTAGTTTGTTTTAATGAGTTTTTGGTAGTCAGTCAACTAAAACTGAATACTTGTGTGTTGCCTAGAAAAAAAAGGCTCTCAAAGAGAGGGGTACTATTAGGAGGTGTGGCTTTGTTGGAGGAAGTATATCAAGATAGGGGTGGACTTTTAGGTTTCCTTTGCTCAAGCTTCACTCAGTGTGACCCTCACTTCAGTTCCTGCTACCTGCAAAATGTATCTCAGTTATCTGTCCATGATGATAATGGACTGAACCCCTGAAACTTTAAGCCTCCACCTCAATTAAATGTTTTCTTTTATAAGTGTTATTGTGATCATGGTGTCTCTTCACAGAAACATAAACCCTAACTAAAACAGAAGGTAGTACCAGGGCAGTGGGTCACTGGGATAGGCCTGACCATGATATTCTTTGGAGGAATTAGGACTTTGCGACTTTGGGTTAAGAAACCAGCGGAATGTTTTAAGTGTTGCTTAATGGATCATATCAGGAGGAGCATGGAAGACACTGGTGTTTCTAATTATTCAGCCACAAATAAGTCTTAACTTCGAGGTTCTAAAGGCAGGCACGTGTGGTCAGGCCCTCGGGCACAAAAGGCTCCGCATGACACATGTGGATACTTGCGTGGTTACATCCACGTATGACATTGGTAAACCCTTGCATGCATGCATGAGTCACCCATCATCCAGGCCCCACGTGACCCACGTGCGTGCATGTGTGGTTACATCCACGTCTGACTCAGCTAAACCCTTGCGCGCATGCGTGGGTTACCCTTCATCTACGTCATCAGTGTGATGTAGTCACGCCAACCCCCTGTGCACATGTGTGGGGCAGCCTTGAAAAGCTGGATGCGCCATCTTTCGCTCTCTCTCTGCACCTCGATCTCCAGGCCTGTGCACACTCCCCTCTAATAAACTCCTAAGAGGGTTTGTTGGCATTCTATGTCTCCTTCTCACTCGCACCAGATAATTTCAGTGTTAACTGTGATTTGATAAACTGTGCAGGGGGGGGTCTGGTTGAAGAGAGGTTTCAGAGAACAATTTTAGTTTGTTGCCTAGAGATCATTCTTATGATATGTTGGGAAGAATATGGCTGTTCCTTGCCATTGTCTGAAAAGTTTGCCTAAGGCTAAAGTAGAGAGTTTTGGCAAAGGAAATCTTAGAAGAGCCTAGTATAGACCCTTTTGTATGGTTTCTAGTGTTAATTTTAATGAAGATATATATATATATATGTATATATAGATCATATATATATATATATATATATATATATATATATATATATATGATCAAGTTGAGCAAGGAAAATTATTTGAGGAGAAAAGGAGCACCAGAAAGTAAAATGAGGTTAGGTTCTGTGTTCAAGGGATGAACAGATTAAGAAATGAAATAAAGGGAGTTTTAATTACAGGGAAATATACTACCCAGATAAGCTTTAAACTTGTGAACAGCAATAAAAGAAAAGCTTAGAGTGGGGTGTGGTGGTGCATGCTTTTAATTCCAGCTCTGAGGGCAGAGGGTAGCAGATCTCTGAGTTTAAGATCAGCTTGATCTACAAAGTAAGTTCAAGGTAGCCAAGCTTAGGCAGTAAAACAGAAAGCTGGTAAAACAGTAAAATGAGGGGACCGTGTTCCAGACCCACCAAGCAGCAGAACTTGGAAGCTTCACCCACGTGGTTCTGGAGTTAAAGATAGAAGAAAAGCCACTGAGGCTAAGCATGTGTGAGGGGTATCCCTAAATTGATGTCTAGAGAGGCCATTGCATGAAGTTGTGAAATTGATACCATGATTACCTTGGAGACAACCAGACTAGGCGAATTCTGGTAAGAAGAAAGTGTTAGTCTGCAGTTGTTATCCAGACACAGAGAAAGCAAGATGAGAATGCCTCCCTGATAAAAGGCATCAAGCCATGTGGCTAACATAGATAAGAACTGTGGGTTAATTAAGTTGTAAAAGCTGATAGGCTAAACAGCTCATAATTAATATAAGCCTCTGCATGTTTTTTTGGGATTGAATGGCTGAGGACTAGGCAGGGTAGAAACTTCTGTCTACAAGAGTGGAATCAGCCCAAGAGAAAAAATATGTTGTAATAAACAAAGCTCAATGGAATCAGAGATCTGAACACTTTTACATCAGACATGAAGATGCAGAGTTTGGAGTTTGCCAAGCTAGTTTTTGATCTTGCTTTGGTCTGCTATTTCCAAATACCCCCTTCCTTATATTTGTGAATGGTAATATGTGTCCTGTGCATTATATGTTGGAAGCATGTGTGATCTGCTTTTTGATTTTTATTTTACAGGGTATTAAAGTTAAGATACTGTATGCATTTTTGAACAATTTTGAACTTTATACTTTTAAATAAATTTGATACTGCTGTATACTATGGGGACTTTTGAAGTTGGACTGAATACATTTTTGCATTATGATATGGCTTCAAGTCTTTGAGCAAAAGGAAGTGGAATGTGGCAGTTTGAAAGAAAATGGCTTCCAAAGGGAGTGGCACTATTATATTAGGAGGTGTGGCCTTGTTGGAGGAAGGGTGTCATGGTGAAGGTGGGTTTTAAGGTCTCCTTTGGTCAAGCCTCACTCACTTCACTTTCTATTGCCTGAAAGATGTGTAACTCTTACCTGTCTCTCCAGCACCTTGTTTGCCTGCATGCTATCATATCTCACTATGAGGAAAATGGACTCCTCATCTAATGATGGTAATATCACCTCAATTAAATGTTCCCCTTTAGATGATTTGCCATAGTCAAGGTGTTCCTTCACAGTAATAGAAACCCCAACAAAGACTATCTGCTAATACTAACTCTGTGGATTTAACCTCTTATATTCTTAACCTCAGTGTTACAAACTTCTGTGTCATTAACATAAAGTTATACAATGCATTTGGGGCATATGGATAAAAACACAGTTTCCTCTATTTGGTTCATAATTGCTGTTTCAGTGTTTAGTGACCAGTAAAAGATATTTACACTGGCTACAGATTAACTTAGATTATAGAAATATGAATGACTGTACAAATATAAATATGAATGACTTGGTAGAAATATGAATAACTAAACAAAATAGCATGAAGTAGAATTATTTGGGAGGAGGATAGACGTGAAATTGAATACTCATGGCTACATAGCTGTAGACAAAAGATTAGGAAAGAGAACAACAGGGTGGGTTAGTAAGAGATTTACATTCTCCAATGTTTGTGATGTATCTGGCATATGTCACATAATGTCACATGTAAACATTATCAATCTGTAGTTTCTGTTACTATTATTAGCTTATATTATTGATTACCATATGTATACTTAATACCACTGGGCATTGTATAAAGAAACAAAACCGAGGCAGTTACTTACGTTCTGAACCAAAACCTAATCCAGACTAATCAATGTAGTAGCATATATGGTAAATGAAATAACGTTACCTATCTGACATGAAATGTGAAAGTCAAGTATAAATTTCTAAATACTTTTAATATTTAGAATTGTAATGTATCTTCATTTTTAAAAATTCTGCTACATTTGTGGGCATAGGATTTCATTTTTTTAATAAAAATACTGAAAATTTAAAAATAGTTGCATAAAATTGTTTACTTAGTAATGATTTTTAAAAATAATATTGAAATTTAAAATCAAAGCTGTCTTCCCCTTTATCATGATATTTTAAATTTTTTTTTAAAAAATAGAGTTTTATAGACTGTCTTATTCTTACTGTTATCACATCTTCCTTTCCTTATCTGTATTACTGATGCTATTTCTCACAGTAAAAAAAAAATCTTGGAATGAAATATAAATAACTTACTCATGTTCATGGCATGTTAATTATTTCCTCTCTCCTTAATTCTAGATAATGTAGAGACTCAGAGTTGAATTATAATATATTGGCATATAGACTTTTACACCTAGAATGGTAAATGACAGTTCATGCTCACATGAAAAACTTCGGATTTGGTAGAGACTAATTTGAAAACTGAAAAGGGCTATCTCTTGAATTATCATTATCTGTTATATGCTTCTCATGTAACTTCTCAACTCTATAAGATATTGTAACAAATAGAAGAGGACTACTAATGCCATAGATAAATGCTTTATTGGGAGCAATTCTGGAAATGATCCCAAATTAGGCTTCTGTCTTTGTAGCTTCCACTTTAGAGGATACAGTTAATAAGGTGATGACATGGAATTACTGTGTTATCCTTCTCAGTAGGCAGTATGCAGTGATGTCTCTTATATCGACAAAAGAGGTAAATCATTTATTACATGTGTTAAAGAAATAACAACTGAGAAAGGAGATGTTTTAAGAGTGGTATGCTTGTTCTCCAGAGATGACTGAAGAATTTTCTCTTCAAATCAGATTGTTTTGGTTTCTTTTCCAGCCTTATTTTTAAAGTTATTCATATATTTTAATTGTTTAATGTCATTCTAGAGATTGAACCCATGGCCTTGGGTGTGACAGGCAAGCTCTCTAACATAGATCTAAAACCCCAGATATCTACTGTGTAGTGTTATTATTTCATTCGTTATTTTATTTTCTTCATCCTGTGCACAGGACAGTAAAATCTATGAGGCACCAACAAAGGAAAACAATGAAGAGATTTTTGCAGAAGTAGTTTTCAGCTCTCTGAATTTCAGATTCAACTGAAATATGGTGTTGTGTTTTAAAAATGATAATGACATTCTGGGAAAAGACTTTCTATAAAGCTGTACTCCCCCTAACCTTCCTAACATGCTATCCTGGGAAATGATAAAGTGCTCTCAGAGGTTCAGGGTGAAATGTTCAAACAAATACAAGGCAATGTGTGTTTACTAAAACTCTTTCTTTTATCCTGCTTACATCTTTCTTGTTTTCAGATTCTTTTCCCTTTTACAATCTGTAAATCTATAAATTTCACTCTAATATGGCATCCATGCAGAAAATTGTACCTAAACATTCGGTATTGCAAGAATGATTAAAGGAAACTTCTATATCATTAGCATCGCAATAAAGAAATTAAACACCACACAAACCTAGAAACTGCTGCTGCTTGTATTTAAAGAAGGTTTGTAAAGAAAGGCAAAAAGGATCGTGCATATGACTTTGAACTTCGAATGTGCTCGTCTTTAAGTTAAAAAGATTGCCATAGAATATGTATTCCTTCCCAACTGCTTTACTGGAGGCGACACTAGCACCCAGAACTCCAGAGAAGGTCTTCCCCAGTCCACATAACACTAAACTTTCCTCAGAGCATGTCCAGCCTACCTTCAGCAGCCACCTCTCTCCTCATAATGGTATGGCACTCTATAACTCCAGCAGAAGCCTCATGCTTTACCAGAGGCCACACCTGCACCCAGAACCACAGATGCCACACAGGCTGCCAAAATTCTAGCAGAGGTACCCTGCTGAACCAGAGGCTACAACAGCCACCAAAATTGTTGGTCAATTAAGCTAAAATACCATAGAGGAAACAGAAACCAAGGGAAACACCCATAGAACAACGACAAACTCAGAATTAAGCACATGGAACTATAATAACTCCAAATGCAGATGTCTAGAGACCAGCATAAGAACACAATCAACAACAGCCAGGGCAATATTTTACCACCAGAACTCAGCTATCTTACTCCAGTAAGTCCTGAATTTTCCAACACAGATGAAACACAAAACATAACCTTAAAACCAGCTTTATGAAGATGACAGAGGACTTTAAAAAGGAAACAAATAAAGCCCTTATAGAAATTGAGGAAAATACAAGCAAAAGAATTAGAGAAATTGAATATATTCCTAACAGAAAGCCAAGAGAAAGCAAACACGTGGAGAAAAATAATTCAGAACCAGAAAATGGAAATAGAAACAATAAAGAAAACATAAACTGAGGGAATCCTGGAGATGAAAATCTAGTAAGCAAACAGAAATTACAGATCCACGCATCACCAACAGAATACAAGAGATGGGAATAAGAATCTCAGGCATGGAAGATTCAATAGAAGAAACTGATATATCAGTCAAAGAAAATGTTAAATCTAAAAAAATTCCTAACCATGAGTGATATAGCTGGGTCATGTGCCAAATTGATTCCCAGTTTTCTGAGAAATCACCACACTAATTTCAGCGGTGGATGTAGAAGTTTACACTCTCACCAGAAATGGAAGAATGAATATTCTCTTTGCTCCATATCCTCTCCAACATAAGCGATAGATTAATATTGATGTGTAGTTCGCTGATGGCTAAGGATGTTGAACATCCTCTTAAGTGTTTCTCAGCCATTTAAGCTTCTTCTGTTGAGAATCCTCTCCTTAGATCTGTACCCAATTATTAAACTGGATTATTTGTTTTTTTTGAGATCTAGCTTCTTTAGTTGTTTTTATATTTTGGAAATCGGCCTTCAGTGGGGTTGGTAAACAATCTGTCCTGCCTTTAAGTTGTACAGAAATAACAGTGGCACAGGACTTTCTAGGAGTGGTCAAACAATGTCTAGTCCAAATGGAGGCTCATGCCAGAAGAGGAAGCCCACAGTGGATGTACCAGAAGCAGGATAGACCAGAGGCCCAGGATAGAACCATGCAGGACTTATGGGGTGGTGTAAATAAAGGTCTATGAAATTATTCCTAATGATATTCTGCTATACTCACAGATTAATGCCTATCCCAATTATCATCAGAGAGGCACCAGCCAGCAACTTCATGAGACAACCCAATAGAAAAGTGGGGAGAGAGAAAAAGGGATGTCAGTATGTAATGCATGAGAGAAGAATATAAATTAAAAAATAAAACTAAAACTGGCATTGTCAACTATTGAACAGTATATCTGAAATAGATGTTGGGAAGACAAGAAAGGTAGAACAGTCAATAAAGCCAAAAAATTGCTTGCTGTAAAATTAGAACAAAAAAAACAAAAGCAACAAAAAAAACAAAAGTATACTTATTCTTTAAAGTTTTGCTTCTTTTAGTTAACACAGGGCTAGACAATTGTTCTTTCTTTAAAATTATTTTCTCCCCATACATGTTTATTTACCAATATTTAATTGATTTTATGAAACATCATAAATAATAAATTTCCATTTTAAATATCTACTTATGATGCGCATTGGTGGCACATGGCTTTAATCCCAGAACTTGGGATGCAGAGGTAGGCAGATATTTGTGAGTTCGAGGCCAGCCTGATCTATAGAACAAGTGCCAGGAAAGGCTCCAAAGCTACACAGAAAAGCACTGTCTCAAAAAAAAAAAACAAACAAATATATACTTATAATGATTTTCTTACCCATTTAAAGGAATTTTTCTGTAGAAATTCGTTATTTAAAGCAGTGATCTTGACTTTATATATTCTTAAAATTATATATAAGGCATAAAATCTTGAATTTAACTGCTTATATACATAGGAGATCCACCCTGAAACATCTGATTAAATGGATTTTACAAGGAGGAATGAAGATTTTATAAAAACACCATCTTATACTAGACTTGAAACATGATGTAACACAATAATGCCATCTTATGGCTGTATAGCGATTTGGAGTCTAGAAACTGCTTGATTTTTTTATGATTCTGTTTCAATTGTGCTATATTCGGAAGTTTTAAGGAATAAACTCGTGAACATATTACCTATTCATCACTGTCTTTAGAAATCATAAAAGTTGTATTAGAAAAAAAAAGAAAACAATACAGAGTGTGTGTCATTTAGAGGTCTTCTTAAAATCATATTTTTAATTCTCGAGACCCCCATACATGTATACAATGAAAGATGATCATATATATATTCCCATTTCACAACACATTCTTTTGGCAACTTCCAATCATTCCAACTCCCAAATTTATGCTTTATTTGGATAACTTATTAAGCCCCATTAGAGCTGCTAGTATGCTATGAGTAGAAAACCATCCACTAGCAAACCAGTTTGAAGGATTGCAGAAATAATAATACATCTCTAATACTAGGAAGCATTTTTTTTAAATTTCCACATTCCTTATAGGACCTTTGACACCACTAGGCGTAGGTTCTTGTTTGCAATCATGCCACGTATAGGTCCCATAGTATGAATTTGAATTCTGAACATAATGTGGTTGGTTAAAGCCATAGCATCCGTGCTACTGCTGCACCTGTAGATGGCTGTATTTTCCAGTTCTGTAATTACTGTAAATCATAGGGTTCCCAGGTGGGTAAGATTGATGATTACATTTCTTCCCTGGTAGTGAGTTTCTTCTTACATTTTATAGCAATTAGCACAAAAACACAAGCTTATCATCACGCAGAGAAGACGACGCTGCAGAGCATTCCTCAGCCCTAAATGGGACATCTGTATCATACCACTCTCCCTGAGGCTGAGGAAGCATCTCGGAAGATAAGATCGTAAGACTCAGAAATGCTAGATGACTAACAAGGACCGTTTTCTGCATACAACGGGAAGGTTGCATATCTGCTAGAAGACTGTGACAATGCTCACGAAGTCTGTACAAGCCCAAGCCAGACAGAATCCTAACATTAAGGGTACAGGTAGACCCAAGCTGCACCCTGTATTAAGAACTGCGAGGATATAATAGGTGCTGGAAGAAGAAGAGTCTATTTTATTTTGGAGTTTGACCTTGGTATGTTGATCATATCCCATGGCCTGCCCTACAGCAGAGGTATTTGGACACCATAAAAATACTGTTTTCTTCTCAGAGAAAATACAAACAGGGGTAGGTAATGGAATGGTGGTGGATCTTGGAGAAGATGGAGAAGGGTATGAAAATGGTCAAAAGATATTCTATGAAATTCTCAAAAATTATTTAAATATTATTTTTAAGGAATGAATTATGACAGAAGTACTATATTTTGAGTCATTCTGAGTCTGAATAACATGATTCAATTTCAATCACTGGGGAAATCACTCTTGCCATAAGAATAGCATATCTTATATTATCTACCCTTATCTTACTGGCTGGCTATCAATTTTGTTTCCATATCTGTAATGATATCCAAAGCAGAGACTGAGTCTAACTCATCTCTCTGTAGTAAGAAGAAAAAAATATGGAAGTATAAAAATAAACTATGGGCTCAGCAGGTGCTTGCTGCCAATGACGATAACCTGAATCCATTCCTTGGGACCCACATGATAGACTGAGAAAACATCTTTTGAAAGAGTCCTGTGAACTCCACTTGTGTACAATGGAACATGAATGCCCTCTCCCCACATGAAATAAACAAATAAGGAAAACCATAATATATTATCGGAAATCAAAAGTGTCGGAGTCACAGGATCAATGTTGTCATTACAAAAGTCCTTATACATGTGCTCTTTCACTGACTCCTCATGACAAAAGAGTAGTTTGAGAAATATTCTTTTCCCATTTTAAAAATAGGGAGAATAAAAGCTAAACACTTAGATCAAGAATGCACAGTCAGTCTAGGAAGAAGCCACAATTCCAAAGGAAGATGAACTCTAGAGTTTCTGCTTATAAACAATTACTTACAAGTGTTTACCTAGATTTCAGTAAACATCACAGAAAATGATAGAGCTTCTAAATGTTTGAGAAGGCCAAATGAAAGTGAGAATTCCATTTTGGCCTTTGAACAAGAAAGAGTAAGACTATCGAATTTAGAGACTTATTTACTCATCAGAAATTCAAAATATCTCAGATTTGTATGAAATTTCAGCTACTTCCTTTAAGTACTAGCATTAGTGTTCCTACTTCAATATTCTGTCTAGGGTCAAAGGTGAAATGAAAAGAACTGTTTTCCTCTGTTAAAAGTCAACATGCTGACCACATATTAGCAGATGTACGATTAACGTGAAGAAGGAGCCCCGGGAAGCAAAAATGCTACATATTTCTTGGCACAGCCATATCTGATAGGAACCGCAAAAGTTATAAGGCCAGCACAGCTGCTGGACAAAGATCCAGTAAAGCTAAGCTACATGATGGTTACCATCCTACCTTTGCTTTTCGTTTCCACCTGTTGCATACTTGGGGGACTTTTGACATTTGTTCAGTTTGGGGATATTGAATTGATGGAAAATTTTTTACGAATCGTATATGTCTTTCCCAGGGATTACTGTTTCTAAGCTTTGCCAGGAATATCCTAAACATATTCCTCCTCCTGCTTTTAGGGAGATGCCCTTATCTATTTGAAGGTCTTCCTCAGACCTTTTAGATAGTGACACACATAATGATGCCAGAGATCTCTTTATAAGGCTATGAGATATTTTTTGGAACATTGCCCCTGTAAGTACTTCAGAACAAGATAATCAAAACAAAGTAAACTTAAAAGTTCAACAAGGTTCAGTGGACTAGAAGAGTTGGCTACAGATCAGATGGCAAGCCTCTTACAACGAACAATACACTCAGGCTACTGTGTGGCATATAGAACAACAAAGTTCGATTAGCTGAAGTTACCTCCGCCCTACACAGAGACTCATATTGACCTCCCATTTTTAGAAGAATTAACATATGCAGAGCCACTATGGTGTCATATGAACAAGGAACAACAGAATGCCAGGATTAGACTTAAAAAGAAATACATTCACATATGCATGCTTGTGCATGTGCACACACACATATATATAATGTAACCTTTGTACAGTTCCAGAATTTGAATAATATCTGAAGCAGCTTTGGCTAGTAGATATTTTTGTACACTCTGACCATTAAGAGTTAATACACTGCTTTGGACATGATAATTTGCGATGGCTGACTTGCAAATTTTGTTTTGGTCTAGCATCCTCTAAGTAACCAAGGCTACTAGCCTGAGAACAGGATGGCATGTGCCTCTAGATTCTTAAAATTTAGGTTATGAGCTTAATGAGTAAAAATGGTTATAATAGATAAGAGTTTATCAATTATGTTTAAACTTGAGGCAAAATGATTTTATAAGAACTCTCTTCTGTCATGGTTTTTCAATAATAAATAAGAGATATGAGGGGGTAAGAGAGAAAGTGAAACACATATGATATGATCTATACTTTAGAACAACATTAATCTATCCCTGCTAATTGAATTCTGTATAAATAAAGAAAAAATCTGACTCCTAGTCAGTCAGGCTATAAGATTCTCCCCAACATCGTGCCTGACTCACTCCTTCCTCTCTGAACTTGCCCTCCTCCCCTTCCCCCCTCAAGGATGGGTCCCAACAGAAGCACAGTGATCACTGAATACTCAAGAAACTCCAACAGTTCTTAGCATATGTGCATAGCCCAGAATGGTACAAGAAAATCAGTGGAAACACACAAAAGACAGTGGAATGAACTCATTCCAAAAGGTGATAAATCTGATATCATTTGGATAATCCTGCAGTAACTTACAATTAGTCCATAGAGAGTATGAAAATATACTACAGTAGCAATGCAAGACTGTCTTGTACAGTATTTATATCAGATTACTGGTTTTCTCTTCTTCATCAACAAGAAAATTAGATATTGTTGTACTAAATATTTTACCATTTGTTGAGATAATTGCATTACTTCAATGGAGGAGCGATATTCTCACATTTGCAAGGCTTAAATTAAAATTATTATTACTACACAGTAAATTGTAAGAGATGGTCACATCGAAGAATATACTGCACATAAAGTAACAACAATATTTGAAAATACTTTACATATAAAATGATTTATGGATTTATTATAGTAAGTGATAAACTAATTTTTAAACTTCAAGAAAGCATAGTACACTGATAATCATGGATTTCAAGAACTGTAAAGCATTTAAAGTGAATCTTGATGAATATGAATGGAAAGATAAAGGAGGAAACAAAACACTTTAGAACCTGCAAAGCAATTTCATATTGCTAAAGCGCAATGCAGAAGAGTTGTAGTGCAGATGACATGTAACAAAAAGCGTGGTTGACCAGATCTAGGTAAATAGGGATCATGTGAAAACCTTTTATGCCGAATTAATGAGTCAGTATTTTATTCATAGGAAAATAATATTACAGAACTAAATGTATTATACTTTACAAGAATAACTCTAGATGAAAGATAATTGGAAATATAATAAAGGCAATCATTGGTAAATACTAAAATTATTCTCTGAAATATCTGTTTCAGAGTATAAAGCAGTAAACTAAAACCTAAAGTATAAAAATGACTATAAATACACACATGAGAGATCTAATATAATTTTAATTCTTTTCAGGCAGATGAAGAAGTATATATTTAAACTACAAAATTTGAAATTTTGTATGAGGTGAGAAAACTTGCATTCTAAATTTATTAAAGGAATAATTCACCTTCTTGAGATATGAGGCTAATGCATATGGATGCCTTCAAAAGTTAACACAAAAGATAAGTATTTTACTTAAGGTAGATATAAAAATTGATTTTAAAACAAATAAGCTTTTCATGTTAGAAAATATGGAGGTATTGGAAAAGAGACTATCAAATGTATAAATATCAGCTTTCAAATGGAAATAATAAATTAAAATGAAGGGATTTTTTTGTTATAAAATTCTAAGTACCATAATTCTTATAAATACATGGGAGGCAGATAGAATTAAAGATATGTGTTTTATATTTTATATAAGTTTAATTAAAGAACAAAACAGCCTTCACATTATGTGCACCTTTAGAGGATGATGTAATATGCAAACAATGTTTAAACAACTCAGTCCACTAGTAACAATATGTTTGTGTTATACAGTAATATATTTTCCTTTCCTTTTCTGTCTTTTTACCCATGAAAACTATTTAAATGGATTTTTATTTTTTCCTGAAATTTGCTATATAACCTTTCAGGACAATTAAAATGCTACCTACCCTTGTCGTTCCTTGTACATTCTGTTAACTTTATCCCACTGGAAATCCAGCTGCGCCACTGCATCCTGTAGCTTCCCCCTTTCCACAGAGGTGGCATTTTGCAAGGCTCCTGTCTTCTTGGTGTGAACAGCATCAATTCGACCTGAGATTTGTTGCAGATTGTCTTTTATGTTCTGCAAGAGTGAAAATATATGTCATCAAAAAACAAATCAGCTTTCTCTAGAAAGAAAAAAAAAGTGGAGAAATGGTCATAGAAGAAATAGCCTTGCAATTCTAAACCATTGACTTTATACATATTAGTCTTTATTTCAAAAAGTTGAATATATTTATATCAAATGAGTGAATTATAGTCTTCAATCCAGTATAATTTATTTTAGCCTACAGCTTAAAATTACCTTCATTTGGCTTAAGATATTTTGGATTTTCTGTGTTCATGTCTACAGATTTACTGTCTCTGCTGTATCCTTATCTTAGGTCAGTAATAGAGTGGACTTTTTGCTGTTTTCACAGCTTTCCTTTGATGTGAAATGTACCTCTGTATGCTGTGATTAACATTAATGAATAGAGAAACTGCTTTGGATCTATAGCAGGGAAGTACTTAGGTAGCTGGGAAAAACAGAACTGTATGATGGGAGAAAGAAGGGCAGAGTCAGGAAGAAACCATGGAGTCACTGGCAGAGTCAGGCATGCTGAAACTTCAACAGTAAGCCACTGCCATGTGGTGATACACAGATCAATAGAAATGAGTCAAATTAATATGTAAGAGTTAGCTAATAAGAAGTTAGATCTAATGGGCAGTGTTTTAAATAATATAGTTTCTGTGTGATTATTTTGGGGCTAAGAAGCTAGGAACTAACTAGCAGCCTCCCCCCAACATTCCTTTATACCCAAATGACTTTCCATTAGTACTTGTGACTTTCAATGTCATGTAAAAAATAGTGGTATTAAAACTTCAATTTTTATCCAAGGCATATTCTCTGAAATATTGACAGAAATTTACTTTATTGGCAGTATGCTGCCTCAGTAACATCCCTTTTTGACAGGTTAACTCAGTTCCCAGGGTTTTGATACTGCCTTCCTGCCTCTGCAGGCTCCTTCATGCATATGGTTCACATAAACTCATTCAAGTACAAACATGCACATCCACATATGAATCATTAACAAAATTAATTGATTTTAAAAATAGAACACTTAATCCTGTTGTCCTGGCCAATCACATGACCAGGTGACTACTTTTCAAGAAGACAGATCCATTATAAGCTGTGCTAAAGAGATATGAGAAATAATTATGTTTTTGGTGAGATAATATAGTTTTCTGTCCTAGAATCCCTGCTTTTTAATACAGCCATTTTAGATCCACTATAAGGTTCTGTTGGGTATCTCTACGGTTCAGAGTCCTGATCCAGAAACACATAACTTTTCCTTTTGATTTCTTCGTCTTTATCTTTTGGATGCTGACCAGAGCCCAGTATACTTATTCTAGTACTTTGATCATTCTTTCTCTTTAATGTTTTCTGGAGGTTTGGAGAAGGAACGAAGTGTCATTCGGTCATGAGGAGCATGAAATGTGGAGTAGTCAGAGTAAAGTATCAGAAGTAGGAAAGGCATTATAATCCAAGTGTAGCACTTATAAAAAGACGTTACCTAAAAAATCACAAGTAAGTGATTTTATAATATAAAGAACCTGTGGGAAAATGGCCTAGGGTAGAGAGCTTAGAGACATCCACTGAACATTGCAGACAATGAGGACTGCTGAGAAGTCAAGAACAATGGCACTGGGTTTTGAACCTACTGCACATACTGGCTTTGTGGGAGCCTAGGCTGTTTGAATGTTCACCTTACTAGACCTGGAAGGAGGTGGGAGGTCCTTGAACTCCCCACAGGGCAGTGATCCCTGACTGTTCTTTGGGCTGATGAGAGAGAAGGATTAGGGGAGGGGGAGGGAAATGGGAGGCGGTGGCGGGGAGGAGACAGAAATCATTAATAAATAAATAATAAAAAACAAAATATAAAAAATAAACAAACAAACTAAAAATGGGCTATGAATCTCCAACTGAAAAAAATCTGCATTTAACTTAGTAGCTTAGTGTTAAGTGTAATTTTGTAAATTATGACTTATGAAAATAAAGCTGTATATCCTTGTGAGAAGGTAGATTATGTCAGTTAAAAGTAAATGTTCTAAAAGGACTTCTAAAACTAAAAAGAAAGCAAATTTTTTATATACTTATATGCATACTCAAAGATATATAAAATATATTATAGGTGATTTGGATTTGTTTCCTGTTAAGATTTTCACAGTAATTATAAGGTATTCTCTTCAGCTCCATGTGTACCCTATGATGGAAAACATATGTATTTGTTCAACAGCTCAACTGAACTCTGAGGTAAAAGGATATATCTGACACATTAGGTACTGACATATGAGGGAAAGGAGGGCGTGATAACACAGAAATAGCCTGTGAATTTACTCATCTTTAAGAATTCACACTAAAACTCCCTTTCACCAGTTTTACTTACAGAAATGGTAATCACAGAAATATGCTGGGTTTTAATTGCATAAGAGATGGTTACATGGCTAAAGGAAGATTTTTAAAGAACACAATAAAGGTTGCATAAGGGTGGATCTCTTTAATAGTAAGGGTGTAGTAGAGAGATCAGTTTGCCTAAAGATTAACTCTTATTAGATCTAGTTCAAGGCACTGTCATTTTCTTTCAGTAAAAACTATTATCATTTGCTTTATTTGGCATGAGTATATATTTATTGATTAAAAGTTTATATTTTACAAATATAAAATTGACAATATAGCAAAAAATTATAAAAATGTTTTAAGAGTATAGAATGGATTTGTTGTCTGCTATTAACCATAAAAATCACTGGACCCAATGTGTCTCTTTACCTTTGTCAGTTTCGATGGTGCTGTCATGTTTAGTGTCTCTCAGCCTTCAGTGTATTCAGGCATGCTGCTGTTGCCTGATAAGGTCATGTGCCAGGAGTTTCTACCAACATGATCTTCACTACTGCTTCTGCTAATTTGCCTGACCTAGACAACTTGAATTCAACAGTACTTATGAAATGCAACTTATAATTCTGGAAATCATTGATATTTTTTTTTCATATGGCTACTAATCCATCGGTAAGAATCAAAAGTCTGGTAATTTTTCTACTATTTTTTAAAGAATGCTAATTCTTTGAATTCACATTAGACAATTGATCATATTTGCCTATATTTTGGTAGCCCAAATGCTTAAAGGACATAGTTATATGCACCCATAAAGGCAAAATTTAAATAAGAAGAAAGGAATCTTACATACCTGCATATAAAAATTATTTGGTTCTGGTTTAATGACATGTGTAAGTTTGTATGTGTATAGTGGTATTTGTGTTGCTTTCATTGGTTAAATAAAGAAACTGCCTTGGCCTTTTGATAGGTCAATACTTAGATAGGTGGGAAGACAGAACTGAATGCTGGGAGGAGGAAGGTAGACAGGGAGAGCCGCCATGGAGACAGTCACCAGGTCAGAGTCGCTGAATCTTTCCTGGTAAGCCACAACCTTGTGGTGACCTACAGATTATTAGAAATGGGTTGAATCAAGATGTGAGAGTTAGCCAAGAATTAGCTAGACACAAAGGGCCAGACAGTAATTTAATTCATATAATTTCTGTGTGGTTATTTCTGGGGTTAATCTAGCCAGGTGGTCCTCATTACTACATATATATGTTCCTAATTACATGGCTGCATATGTATAAGCAAGCATCACCACACATGAAACATTCATTTTATGGAGATTTGAGATTGAGATTTTTCTTGAAATAATCTAACTTTCAGTTCTCTGGAAAATAGTGGGATTGCTCAGAATCAAGTTGTGAACTGTTCTAGTATTCAAAGGCAGTAAAACATTCTAAAATGAGGAAAGCAGCTAGTCCGGATTTATCCCATGCTTTTTCAGAACTAGGCCAGCTGGCCTTGGTGAGATCCCAATAGAACATCCCCATTGTCTTAGTGTGTGGGTGCACCCCTCGTGGTCCTGAGTTCCTTGCTCGTGCTCTGTCTCCTTCTGCTCCTGATTTGGACCTTGAGATTTCTGTCCGGTGCTCCCATGTGGGTCTCTGTCTCTGTCTCCTTTCATCGCCTGATGAAGGTTAATATTCCTGAGGATGCCTATGTGTTTGTCTTTGGATTCACCTTATTTAGCTTCTCTAGGAGGAATACTGAGAATTCAAGAACAATTGCAGTGGGTTTTTGACCCTACTGTACGTACTGGCTTTGTGGGAGCCTAGGCAGTTTGAATGCACACCTTACGAGACCTGGATAGAGGTGGGCAGTCCTTGGGCTTCCCACAGGTCAGGGAACCCTGATTGCTCTTCGAGCAGATGAGGGAGGGGGACTTGATCGGGGGAGGGGGAGGGAAATGGGAATCGGTTGTGGGGACGAGGCAGAAATCCTTAATAAATAAATAAATTAAAAAAAAAACAGAAAAGTTTAACATCTCTCAAAATAAAGACTTTTTTAATTTCAAGAGTAAAGACACAGGGGAAAAAAAATAAAATGAGGAAAGCAGAAAATGGGGTGGGGATGTCACACTCCCTGGATATCTAGAAAAGTGATCTTTCCTGCATTCCCAGAGAAGAATGTCAAAAGTGGCTAAAGTACAGGGATTCCTTCCAAAGTCTATAAACATAATATCATTCCCTAGGCATGGCATACAGAAAAATAATATAAGCTTCAAAGAGAAAATTAACATTCTCCAGTGTTTACACTAAAATATAAGATCTTTTATAGATTTTTATTCTTTTAGTTTATCTAGAAATGAGTGATTTTATAGTGCTTGACCTCCAGTAATAAAACCATAGTCCTTGTAGTTTCTATGGTCAGGGAAAAATCCCTAGAAAAATTTGGATTTTGCTTCCAGAACAGTTTCTTACCTTATATAAAATTAGGATGTCAAAATGATGGAGTACTCAGGATTTGTCAACTCCCTTTTTAATTTTGACACGTACTGAAAAATTGACTCCCTCATTTCCAGATTACAAATGATATATGTTTTTAAGTCACACTGCTTGTAAATGAAGAGTTAAAAAATATAATTGAAAAGGGAAATTTAACTTCTAGAAGGTACTTGATTCTGAATTTAATAACCTATGTTTAATTATTATTTTGAAATGTTACACATTGTTTCAAATCTGTTTCACAGTATTAAGTTAACTAATACTTCAATCAATATATTATAAAGAGAGAAAAAGGTAGAGTGAAATAAATTTCATTGAAGAAAGACAAAATCCAGTTACTAAAGAAAAAAATTGTATTTATGTGCCACTCTGTGGTAGTTCTAGTATCTGCCAGAAAATGATGTTTAACAGATTCCTTGATGGCATCATAATAATAAAGGCCTTAATGTTGAGGTTGTAATATTTTAAAAGATGACTTTCAGGAAAGTATATTTCAAAAGAGATCTGTACCCAGATAATATAATGCTAAAGTATATTGCTTATTCAAGCTTAGGGAATATGCTCCCTTACAGGCTAAAAGGAGAAACAAGCAGGAGATTACAGACAGTATATCTTGGAAACTAAATAAGGGGTTTATTTGCCAGTTAACTATGTTAAAATGAAGGTCTTCACCAACTCCTCATTTAACTATTTTATGTTTCTCCTGATAATAGGGAGATCGCTACAGTTCAATATTTCTACCATGTAATGTATAGTGATGATGGAGGAAGGTCATTGGCTAATAAAGGAACTGCCTTGGCCCATTTTATTGGTTGAAAGATAGGTGGGAGGAGTAGGCAGAACAGGATGCTGGGAGGAAGAGGAAGTGAGGTCAGACTCCACAGCTCTGCTCTTGGGAGCAGACGCCTGAGAGAGACGCCATGCCCCGCTCCCGGGATGAAGCTCTGACCCAGGATGGACTAGGCTAGAATCTCCCCGGTAAGCACACCTTGGGGTGCTACACACAGATGATTAGAAATGGGCTAAATTAATATGTGAGAATTAGCCTAGAAGAGAATGGGCCAAGCAGTGTTTAAATGAATACAGTTTGTGTGTTGTTATTTCGGGGCATAAGCTAGCCGAGCAGGCAGCCGGGGTGCTGGGGACGCAGCCCCGCCGCCCCTTAATACTACATAGTGACACTAAATTCTCTTGCTCTAAGAGTGTTTGTAGTGTCACTTCTTCCAAGCTGGATGGCAAAGTTGTTTATATGGGTTCCAGAAGGTACTATAGCAACATAGCCAGCCAAAAGCAGGAGATAATAGTATCTGATGCATTGAACTTACTCTTAGCTGCTCCCAATTAAGAAAAAATAAATTTCACGGATTTTTAAATGTTTTTTTTTCCTTTCCTAGAATACAATTTCCTCTGTTAATATCATGAAACATCTTCGTATTTCTTACATTTCAAATAGTCTAACTTCTGTTTCTCCTTCTTATTGTCATGAAAATAAATGGCCAACTCCCTGATCCAACTATGAACTGTAATTCAGCAAACATTGAAGTTTCAGCACTCAATTAATAAATGTCTATTGCCTATAATCCAAGGACATCTGCATACCCTTTTTTCTGCCACTAAATGGACTCTAAAAATACATTTGTGAGGTATTTCTTTTCATACAAAGATTTTAAAAGAGTCAATTAAATATTAGACATATTTTAAAAAGTGACTATAAAATATGCTTTAAGCATATTCTGATCTAAATGGGGCTAGGGACGTAGCTCAGTGGTGGAACGCTTTCCTACAATGTCCAAAGTGTTGAGTTTAAACCTCAGCTCTAAAATCAGTATATTGAACTAGATGTTTCTAAAACAATGAAATTACTTGCATGTTCTATAGTTCTCAATTCTCTGAATGTTTCATATCATATAATGGCAGGAAGCATATGGAATTGACTTTTCTTCATGACTTTAAATAAAAAAAATATTTATTTTTATTTCTTGCGTATGGGTGTTTTGTCTGCATAGATATTTGTGAAAATTACATATTCAGTACTTGTAAACACCAGAAAAGGCTGGTAGATCCTCTAGACTGAAGTTCCAGCCAAGTGTTAACCACTATGTCTTCTGAAGAGTAGCCAGTGCTCTTAATTGCAAAGCCATATCTCAAGTTCCTTCATGGATTTTTAAAACACCTATTCAAAAATATGTGGTCCCTTCTGCTGTTTTGTCCCAGCCCTTTTTTCTCCCAAACTCACCTATGAGGAGAAGTGAGTCAATTATATTATTTAACTATCACTTTAACACATGGATATTGAGATAGTAAAATAAGAAAAGGAATGGGAAAGAGACGAAACCAGTAAAATATATGTATGACTAGTAGGAACTAAGAGAAGAGGTGTCCTTCAGGTAGAACAAGTAACTCATTAATGTTTAACTCTGCTTTAGGACATATGATTGAACTTGGGAGAGAATTCAGTCTAAGAATTGATAGAAATTCAACAATAGTATTCTGTTATCTTACAGAATTCCTACCTCAACCAATTAGAGCATTTAACTAGCCAACAAGAAACATATGCATGGGAAAAGGAATTCAAAATATTTTGAAGAAAAGTAATTGTACAGAGGTACAGTCATTACATTAATTTGGAGAAAGAGGAGAATCCTTTTCATTCCTTATTTTTCTTGTCGCCAATCAACTCTAACACTTTAAAATCCAACAAAAATAATTTAGATCCTGGGTAATTTTAGATCAATCTTTTAAAAATAAAAATCTGAACTGTAGTTTTTATCCTTATGTATTTCCATAAAAACATTTCAGTTTTTGAAAGGATATTTTGTGTTATTCTTTTGAATTCAGTACTTTTAAAATTTTTGCTAGTATTTTTAGCAAGAAGAACTCTTTTTTGTATAAAAATTTGTCTAATATAGCAATTGAGAATAGACTTTAATGAAGGCTTATCTGTGGTTATAAGGATAACTATCTACACTATACTGAGAAATTACATTGTCTTCTGAAGTTGAGAGTGTGTGGAGGGGATCACAGGAGTTGTTAAAAGGGGAAGACAGAGATGTAAACATGATGCAAATACAGTACTCATGAATGAAATTCTCTAAACATTAAATTATATAATAGAGAATGAAGATTTTTAGTGTAAAAATGACAAGAATAATTGATCTTGAAACAATAATATTTACTGACTGACTATATTATCTGAGCAAATTACCTAACTCATAGGAACCTTGGTTTCTCCATATGAATATGAATACAAGAGCAGTGCCTTCCCCATGAGGTTAGTGTGATGAACAGATGAATTATTAGATGTAATTGTTTAGAGTATTATTCTTTTTAAAGCTATTTTAAGCTGTTATTATCATTTAAATGTCAATGATCTCCAAAGATTAATGCAAGTATTCTTCCTTTATGGAATTCTTCTCAGATTCTATTCTTACATTGCTTTCTTTGGTGCATACATTAAGGTAACATTTAAAGCTTATAATGAATATTTGGAATTAGATTATCTAATTGCCCTTTATTACTTTCTAACTTGTTTGTCGAACACTGACATGTATAATTAGCCATGTCACAATTTACTTAAACACAAAGGTCATATGGTGTTTTTCTCTTAGCTTCTATAGTGGTAAGCACAGTGACTATGACAACTAATACTAATGATAAATAATATATAATTGTTTTATATTATATATAATAATATAGAAATTTATAAATAATGAATTATATATTTATTATAATAATGAATTTTTATACATTTATAATATATACACATTATAAATGCTTCTTCACTTTTGCTTTTCTTGGTTATTTAACTTTGAAGAAAATGGATCACAAGAAAGCACACCTGCACGTTTTGCCAAATTTTCCCGAAGGTGTCTCTACATGCCTTCACACATCCAAGAAAAAGCAAAGCCTTTCATTCTGAACTCAATTTGTTCACATCTCCCAGATACCATAGAACATCAGGAGCAAAAATGATACTACAAAAACAGGAACCTGATTACTCAAAGTGTTCTGCAAGCTAAATGCTTCTCGTTTAAATAAGTGAAAATCAATTCTACCGTCCGTGATAGGCACATTTGAGATTAAACTGTCCATACTGTCTAAGTAACTTTATAGAAAATTCTGAAGGGCACATGTGACAAAGGAGACTTGTGAGGGAGCAAATATTTTTCTTATACTTGAAAGATGGACATATGGAAAACTATGTTTCAAAAAAAATGAAGCAGAATATGCTTTAAAAATCTTGTATAACTAAGCAAAAGTCGGACAGGTAGATTTATGGAGAAAAATTCTTAAGTAATAAAAAAGTCCATGGAAAACAAACAAAAAGTCTCTTTGTGACAGGAACACAAAACAATAAGGGGCTATTTTGCTATCCTTTGTTCATTTTATATGCTTTATTACATTTTAATAAGCAGTCATTGTTGATTTATTATTGTTATTCAAATTGAAAATCTATTATAAATGAACATAAGTCAAACATATTTACCATATGAAGTAAAATGTTATCAAATCTACACAAAATATGAGATAGTATATTATGAAATCATGTTTTCAAAGATAGTAAGTATATTTGGTAGAGTTATATGTGTGGCAATACATTATGATAAAATTATATAATCTCATATTCTAAGAAATGAGAAGTTTGTTGGAACTCATAGCCATGGTCACTTAAGATTTAAGACTGCTATCCTCCTGTGTACTTAGACTGTTCAACCTGCCTATAAAAGAACATAACAATCAACTTTATTTTCCTAGGCTTTCCCATGTAATCATCGTTTACAATGTAAGCTAATGAATAGCTGTAATCTTAAATTATGTAATTTTCCATATTCATGACCCAGGACACTTGAGTGTATCATTTGCAGCGAAAACAGATGTTGACAGCAACCTTCTAAAATCTAACATAAAGGTGGAAAACATCCATTTATAGATATTGTTTGATAAACAATGGGGCTTTTAGTACTATTTATATGGGTTAGGTGGAGCCAGTGACTTAATCCTTGTAAACATATATTAAAGATTTTTGTAAAGTACCCCTCATTCCTTCTTCGAGTGATGCTTCCTCTGTTGTTCAATTAAGAAAGGACAAAGCCCATTGATAGGGATAGATCTATACAAACAGATCCATACACAGTCATACAACCGGCATAGATAAAGATAGAGAGACAAATTCACAAGACACTTCAGACAGACATAGATTCCAACTCTTGCATTAGACAGAAGACACAGGGCGAGTAAAGTAGAGAATTTCAATATGGACTCATTCTTCTTAAATGACTTCAAAGTGAAGTGCTTCTATTTCTTTTCTTGATGATACACTGATGTATATTGGTAACTTGCAGTTAATCACTAATGTGTTTAGTCCACCCATATAATTATTGTCTAAATAATTCATGATATCAACATTTGAGAGGTGTATTTAAGTGTTTTCGGCAACAAATACAATACAGACAAATAAAACCTATCTTTCATACAATTGTTCTATATCTATATGCATAAATTCAAAGAAAACCAATTTTAAAATCCAAAAGGGGGAAAAATGAAATAATGAAGTATGTATTCATGTGTAGAACAGAGAGAAAGGAAGAAAGCAAGCATCTCCCCAGCAAACATCTTTATTGTTTTGCCTAAGGTTTGATCAGTAAAACGCGGTGCTCATACCACTTTTTCAGAAAAAAAAAAAATGTCTTGTTTCTTTGTGAAATAAGCTTTGACTTTCAGAAATAATCATACTTGTGGAAAGTAGCTGTACTAGATTAACTAAATAAAATAACCGCATTTGAACATTGATATAATGATATTTCATAACGCTCGGCTGAATATTAGTGGTGGGGTTAGCGTATTCATGTTTACAGATGTAAGCAGGGGAAAACTCCACAATCGAAAATTTCAACTTAAAAAAAAACAGTTAAAAAGGAAACAATAAGGAGAGATGTTAAGTCTCCAAAAGGGAAGAAAAAGGAAACGTATATACTGATGAAGTAAATCATTCTTTTAACAAGGTATTCAATATTCCCAGGTTAATCACGGTTCTAAGCTCCTGATTTGAAAAAATGTGTGTAGGGATAAGTCCCGCCCCTTAGGGGGCGTGTTCGCCTCGGGCTAATGTTTGCCTATAAATTTGGCGAGCATGCTCCCAGCCATCTCCTGCTTTCCTGGTCTCCGCAGAATGGTGGTTCTGTAAGTCTATTTCGACATTAACGCTGTATATATATTTTTACAATCTGTCTGCATTCGTTTACACCGTTACATTTTGGCGTCCAACGTTGGGCTATTTTGCCCCCAACTCAAGCGGGTAGCCTGCTAGCTAACACAGCACCCTCCCGGGTGCTGTTTTTTAGTTCATGACTCCAGCCCCAGTGCCGAGTCTAAGACACACTCGGCCACACAGGCCCATTCTGCCTGCCTTGGCTAAGTTTGCAGCAGAACCCCACTGCCTGAATTAGCAGAAGCTCAAGTACCTGCGGTTTTGCAACAAAAGCCGCCACAGGGGCAGATTTGGTCTGATACAAAGTGACTTGGCCCGGCAGTGGTGGCGCATGCCTTTGATACCAGCACTTGGGAGGCAGAGGCAGGTGGATCTCTATGAGTTCAAGGCCAGCCAGGCGGTGGTAGTGCACACCTTTAATCCCAGCACTTGGGAGGCAGAGACAGGCAGATCTCTGTGAGTTCAAGGCCGGCCTGGTCTACAAGAGCTAGTTTTAGAACAGGCTCCAAAAACACAGAGACCACCACTGGCAGGAACCGATCATTGCAGGTAAAAAATTTTTCTTTTATAAATAAAATGTCTGAATAAATTACTGTTCAAGAATTTAACAGTTTTTTTTAATTGTACCATGTGGGTGATTTTACAAGAGGTGTCTATCACCCCACATCTATGGATCCTTCTGGGATTCATAGTTTTCATTGGCACTAAATGGTTTGATGATAGAAATATGATAAAGTCTTTACGAGATGAATCCAGGATTCTTAAGGCAGAGATTGAACGCTTAAAAACAATTGAGAATGACAACAATCTTCTCAAGAATCAGTTTGAAGTTCTCCAGGCTGATGTTAAGGAGAAATTCATTACTATGGAAGAGGGAACAGCTGATTTGGATCGTAAGCTTCAGTCCCTTTCTGTAGGAAATGAAACATTAGTGGCTGATATTAAGGAGAAATTCATTACTATGGAAGAGAGAACAGCTGATTTGGATCGTAAGCTTCAGTCCCTTTCTGTAGGAAATGAAACATTATCTGAGAGAATCAAAACTGCTGAATGTGACAATCGGATTTTGTCTAAAGCTTATGACAGATTGACGGAAAGATTGTCAATACAAGAACGCACGGTTTATGCCATAAAAATTATGTCCAAAGATGAGATGTTATCTCTAACGGACAAACTTCATACTTTAGAATCTTCAATGAAGGCTTTGGAACATAATTCTGGACAGGAGATTCAGACATTGCAGAAGGCAATGGTGAATAGAATTGAAAAGATTGAGGAATTTCTAAATTCTGATGAAGAAGAGCAAAGGGTAGAAAGGCAAATTTTAACTACATCTGTGGGTAAATCTCTCCGGGACAATTTCCACAAAGCTCTCCCTACAGCTCTACCTGCCTTTCCAGTAATAACAACAGAGAAGGTGATTGGTTCCAGAAACCCAAGGGTCATCAAGGAGGATACATGGGAGCATGTCCATATGAATGATCTCAAGGAAATAAAACAGGCTGTCATGACTTTTGGGATGCAAGTCTCTTTTGTTAAAGAGATGCTAAGATCTTGGTCCACGACAAGCAGAGCAACCCCCTCGGACTGGCTCCAGCTGAGCTCTGCGGTACTTGAGAGTGGATCGCAATTGAAATGGAAATGCTTATTCAGGCAAGAGGCTAGACTCTTAGAACAGCAGGAAAAAGCAAAGGGAATTGACATTTCCCTAGATAAAATTCTAGGTGAAGGGCTCTTTTCCGACCCTCAGGAACAAGCTAATTTGGACGAAAACACTCTCTACATGTGTACTACAGCAGCCTTAAGGGCTTGGGACAGGGTACAAGACCCAGGACAGAGAATGGAATCATTTGTCAGAGTTAAACAGGGTCAGAGAGAACCCTTTAGTGACTTTTTACAAAGATTAACTAAGGCTGTACAAATAGGGATATCTGACCCAGAAGCAAGACGTATAATGAATGAGTCTTTGGCTTATGAAAATGCAAATGTGGAATGCAAAAGGATTTTGGACCCTTTAAAGCTCAGATCAGCGCCCTTGGAAGAATGGGTCTTGCATACACTCAATGTTGATACATTTGATTATGGCACTGAAGCATGGGTAGAAGAAGCAATTTCCAATGGTAAAAGGAGACACCAGAATACCAAATGTTTTAATTGTGGAAAAATGGGTCATATGAAAAGGAATTGTAGACAACGGATTTTTAGAAATAATAATAATAATAATAATGCATCATTCAGAAATAATAATAATAATAATAATGCATCTTCTAGAAATAATAGAAATAGGAGGACTAAACCTTCAGGTTTATGTAGAAGATGTGGAAAAGGCAGACATTGGACAAATGAATGCAGGTCTAGAAGAGATAGACAAGGCAACCTGATACAGACGGGAAACGTGAGAGGGGGTGCCTCACAGGCCCCCTTGGCAAACATGGTTCAGTCATTTCCAGTTTCTGCAGAGAACGTGCATCGTCAGGACAATTAGGAAGCCCCATGCCTACAGTTTCAAGCAATAATGATCAGAAAGATGAGTTCCATGTGTTTTGGCAAACTTCTATAAATGATCAAAGACGTAAACTGAGAGTGTGTGTAAATGGCATTTTTATTACTGGCCTGCTGGACACAGGTGCTGATGTAAGTATCATTACCCCAGAATCTTGGCATCTGTATTGGCCTCTTCAGAATGTAAATGTTCAGCTCCTGGAAATTGGAACCCTATCTCGAGTAAGGCAGAGCATGAGATGGGTTGAATGTATAGGGCCAGAGGGACAAATAGGAAAATTAAGGCCATATGTAGCCAATATTGCAATGAATTTATGGGGTCGTGACCTATTACAACAATGGAATACCGAAATTAACATTTCTGCTACTTCTAGAGCCTATATTTCTGAGAATAATATTAAAAGATATTACAAATGGAGAAAACCGGCCATTCGTGCTGTACAAGAACAAGCAATTGATGTCCCTTCAGAGATACCAACAGCCTTGCCTCTAAAATGGTTGACTGAGAAACCAATATGGACAAAGCAATGGCCTTTAGCTGAGGAAAAGTTACAGGCTTTAGAACAGCTGGTACAAGAACAATTAGATGCTGGACATATAGAAGAATCTACCAGCCCTTGGAATTCTCCTATATTTGTGGTTAAGAAAAAATCAGGTAAATGGAGAATGGTGACAGATCTCAGGGCCATCAACAAGGTTATTCAACCTATGGGCCCTCTGCAATCTGGAATTCCTTTGCCCTCTTTATTACCAAAAGGATGTTAATAGCAAAAGTTTGAAGAAAGAGTTTTCAATTACATGGCAACAAGCTAAGGAGATTGTAAAGAAATGCCCTACTTGCTCTTTCTATAACCAAACACTACTGCCTGCAGGGGCTAATCCAAAGGACACCCAAAGGAATGAAATCTGGCAGATGGATGTGTTCCACTTTGCAGAATTTGGAAAATTAAAATATGTTCATCACACCATTGACACTTATTCAGGCTTTCAGTGGGCAACTGCTTTAAGTTCAGAAAATGCTGATTCAGTAATCACTCATTTATTAGAAGTCATGGCTATCATGGGTATACCTACACAAATAAAGACGGATAATGGTCCTGCTTATGTCTCTAGGAAAATGAAACAGTTTTTTGATTATTACAATATCAAGCATGTTACAGGTATACCATACAATCCTACAGGTCAAGCAGTCATAGAAAGATCAAATTGAACTATAAAGGATATGTTGAACAAACAGAAAGGGGTGGAAAATACCCCCAGAAATAGGTTACATAATGCTTTGTTACCCTGAATTTTCTCAACGCTAATGAGAAGGGAACAAAGGCTGCAGAAAGACATTGGATAATGGAAACGTCTACTGAACTAAATCAACCAGTTTATTTCAAGGATGTGCTGACCTCACAATGGAAGCCAGGAGTTGTGCTACGTTGGGGAAGGGGTTTTGCTCTTATCTCCACAGGTGAGGAAAAATTGTGGATACCGTCAAAATTAATAAAGGTTCGGTTTGAAGAATAGAAGCCACTTGGAAAAGATAAAAAGAATTCTTTCATAAGGATGGCGAGCACACTGATGGTAAGAAATACAGATAGGTTGGAGGCAGGGTTCTTTTCTTATCTCCATAGGAAATACTCATCTTCAAAGAAATTAAGGGACCCTGAATATTTAATTACTGATGGATGGACACATTTTGTAAGTATTAATTTATATATATATATAAAATATATATCTTATTAAACATTTCTTTATAAATATGTAGAGCTGGTTTTGAAGTTTGACTCTGGCTCAGTCCCTCTCCAATTCCACGCCTGTTAGTAAGAGAAAAACCCAGAGTTTCTGGAGTTTCAGTCTCATGTCAAGAGCCATGATATGGAACAGAAAGAAATATGGGTTTAGAAAACATCATATATGACTATATGATTAATGTTTAAGTTTTTCACAATGAAAAATGAGTTTTTCCTGAAGTGACATTTGAAGTTTCCAGGAAGAAGATGGGGCCCCACAACAACAACTCTACCTGGTTGATATGACGTCATGATACTGATAGCACTACTACAAGACCTGTTTTGGATACCAGCTGCACAAGATGATCCCAACTTGGTTAGCTGAAATGGTGCACATCTTGTACAACATCTGGCCAGACCTCCACAAAATACTCAGAGACTATTTGCAATTTTAAAAGACATTGATCTTGAAATTTAACCATCATTTTACTTTCACAGAATCCCCCAGAAAGAACATCGTGGTGTTACGGGAGGTCCTCCCCCTCCTCCAGCCTATTGCCGCTGAGATACTAGCCCATTGGGGCGTGGTCTCTCTCCCTTTAAAAAAGCAGCCACTTCCCTCTCCTCTCTCTCTTCACTTCCTGCTCTGCTGGCGACTAGACTCCCTTCCTGGTGGCGCAGAGGGCTGACGGTGATCTGTAAGTTTTTTCCCCTTTAAATAAATACCACCCTATTAATCATTATTCCAAACTGGTGTGGCATTGTTTATGACTTACACCTTCATCACCCCCATGACAGCTGGAAGTAATTCTAGAGGACTACGTCCCCTCTCCCAGTAAAGTTTACCCCTGGGTTTAGGGACATCATTTAGTGGTTGGGAAGTTGAGGGAGGAATTTTATAAGCTCAGGGATCATTTTGAAAGAAATAAAAGAGGGAATGATGGGATAATAGATTTACAATTGTGAGTTACTGCTTTTAGACAAATATATTGGTATCGATTCTTGTATATTGATACAAAGTTAAATTATATTTACTATTGTATGCATGCATGTTTCTATCTCTGTTTAAAACATTTTTTATGTATTGACATATATTGTATTGATAAATATATATTGTATATATTTACCATATTGCAGTATACATTTCTACCTCTGATTAAGATACTTATATAATGTTTGTGTATTGATATATATTTACCATATTGCAATGTATATTTGTATAGTGTTTTTATTTGGAGGTCATTATCCTCATTTGTTACACAGTTGTTTATTGTATTAGTCTTTAAGTTAGATCGATATTGAGAATTATATAGATAAATAGTCATCTAAGTTTGTTATTTATAATTAGACCAATCAGGTTCTCTAGATATATAGAGATTATACTCAGTATAGATAGATAATCTTCAACTTCTTCAAAGAGCTGTTGAAAATGGCCTTTAATCTAACTCAGAGTTTCGTGATAGGGAGACACAATTGCTCCTGGCAACACCGCTCTATTCCCGAGAGAATGTTGAGCACCAAAGACACTCCACCTGGAGCCTTTCTATTTGGCAGAACTGGCCTTTGGGCAAAGAAATGCCCATACCTCAACCACTGACACAGATACAGAGCATGCATAAATGGATAAAACAGGACTGTCATATCCTGCCAAGACAAGGTAAGATAGTTTTGAAAAGTTCCTTGCCTTTAATAATGGTATGTCAGTTATGTTAGCCTTAGCCAAAGTTGGTTGCTTCAACGCTGCTAACGTGACTTTGGGTGATTGCCCAGGTAGCTAGTTGTCTCTGTGATTTGTTGCATATTTTGGATATATCTCGTTTGTTAAGTAATATTTATTCCCTTCTCAGATCTTTGACGGAGTTGAAGATTATATAATTGTAGTTACTCTCTACATTATTTAGACTCCTTGAGATAGAATGTTTAGCAAAACTTTTGTTCTCAATATTGTTATATTTATTATTTGTTATTATTGTATGTAGTTGTATTTGATTTAGTTCTGTCTTATTTAGACAAAAAGGGGAGATGTAGGGATAAGTCCTGCCCCTTAGTGGGCGTGTTCGCCTCAGGCTAATGTTTGCCTATAAATTTGGCAAGTGTGCTCCCAGTCATCTCTTCTTCTGCTTTCCTGGTCTCCGCAGGAACGGTGGTTCTGTAAGTCTATTTCGACATTAAAGCTGTATATATATATTTACAATCTGTCTGCATTCATTCACGCCGTTACAAATGTGTTTTCAGTTCTTTAAAGAAAGTCGGGGAAAAGGAATTCAAATCTTAGCACTTAGGGGAGAGGTGTATGGACAGTCTCAACCTAGCTGAGGAACAATAGCCACTGGTAAAGACAGTGTGAGTTTTCCAAAAGAATGTGGTGCCTTTTTCTATTTGGAAAACCTTCACCCAATGACCAATGGAGGCAGATTCAGAGACCCAAGATATGGTCCACATGCTCAGGGAGTCCTGCTGAGGAGAGGGAGGAGGGATTGTAGGAAACAACAGGATCAGGAACCTCACAGGAAAACCACTAAAACCACTAGCCTGGCTCATAGGAACGCGTAGAATCTGAACTAGCAACAAGGAAGCCTGCATGGTACTGAGCTAGGCTAGCTACATATATGTGACAGCTCTGTGTGCACTTGGTCTTCATGTGGGACTCTCGGCAATGAGAGTGGAGACTGTCCCTGTTGCTTTGATTGGATCTTGGGAACCTATTCCTTGGTGGTTTCCTTGCCTAGCCTGAATACAGGGGTAGGTGTGCTTGGTTTTATGGCAACTTGATATGTTTTGCTTTGTTGAAGTCTATTGGAGGCCTACCCCTTCAATGGGGGTGGGAGGGAGTCAAAGGAGAGGAGGCAGGGGAGGCTGCTGCTGTGATGTAAAACTAATAAATAAATAAACTGAAAAAATATGGTGCCAGGTGGATCAACCAAGCATCATTAGATGGCTACATTCAAGAGTATATGGACTGTCTAGATTGAGTGTGTGTGAGTGTTTGTGTCTGTGTGTGTGTGTGTGTGTGTGTGTGTGTGTGTGTGTGTGTGTGTGTGTGTAGGAGACCACAAGTTGGGTGAATAGGTAGAGAGAATATAATATATCTTGGAGGGATTTGGGAAAGAAGGAGGATGACTAAAAAACAAGACATACTGTAGGAAATTCTCAAAAAAAAAAATGAAACAACTTAACAAATCAAAAATTAAATAAAAAAATAAAGCGGCATCTTTTCTTATTAAACACTATACTTATTCCTACTGTAAATCATATCATTGATTTACTAGAAAATAAATATTCTAAGGGTGAGGGATATTTTTAGAACAAAATTAATAGAACAGAAAATGTCATATGACACTGAATAACATGATACAGAAATTTAAATAAAAGAACATATGATTCTCTAAAAGATATTTATTTCTTAAACACTTTTTATCATATATACATATATGATATATATATACATGCATGCATGCGTACATACATACATATATCCTCTTCTACCACAAAGTAAATGCCTGAATTATGAGATTTCCATTCAAGAGAGGTACATTCAGTGCACATAATAAGTTCTCGGTACTGCTCTTAGAGATGGAAAGGCAGTAGTAAAGAAAAGAGATAATACATCATTTCCCATATTTGTTACCAAAAATATGGATATTGGTCATCACAGGGAAGAGATCGTTACAGAGAAATAGGTCGTTCATTTGCAATGTGTCGTCAGTGCTGAAAATCATATCTTGTTGTTGTGAACTCTTTATTGCTACCTTGATAAATGCAACCCTACAGCTAACACAGCTTTACATACTTAGTACACTCAAAATCATTTGCACTTTTATATTTATAAACCCTGCATTTCAGTTTCATTTTGGGTGTAGGTTATGATAACAGCTTTACATGGTTTAAAGTATCAAAGGTGCTTTGATGCATTTTGTGACTTGGCTAACATAGAACTTTTACTTCTAAGAGACAATATCATTGAAACCCATTTGTAGCTGTGAGTAACTGAAGGGCAGTAGGTCTATTTTAAAATAAAAAAAAAAAAGAGCCGGGTGGTGGTGGCTCATGTCTTTAATACCACCAATCCGGAAGTAAAAGCCAGACTGGACTACAGTTCCAATACACCAAGGGCTTAAAAGGGAAAAAAATGAAATACCAAAGACTCAGGTTGTAGATGTTACCTTTAGTGGCACATGAATACAACACGCTATATAAGTCAATATTTTAAAATAATGTAATTAAATTAATTATTAAATTAAATTAATACTTAAAAATAACTTTTAAAAATATTTCACTACTTGACTTAATTATTGTGTGTGTGTTTATATGTATGTGTGTGTGTCTGCGTGTGTGAAGATTACAGAACAATTTGCAGGACGTTTTCTTCTGCCACACAGTTTTCAGATATCAAGCTCACATTGCCAGGCTTGGCAGCCAGAAATTTCACCCACTGAGCCCAAATGTCAATACTCATTATGTTCCAAAAAAGCTACACAGAATCTCATCAATGACATATGAATTGAATAAAAATGATCAGCAAAAATGCAATTAAGGGGCAAATTATTTGGGATTTTTGAGATTCTAAAGAAAATTTAAAATTTATTTTTATGGGTTCTTTGAAAAGTTGACCTATTTTACTTTTCTATGGTTAATGGTACATATACAAGAACTAGAACTACTTCCCTAGAAAATCTATAAAATCTCTAATTGGCCAAAATATTTTACCTAGGATGGTGCCTATCTGCTCATAGAAACAAATATTGACTCATTTCTGAATTGTGTGTTGGAATAAAAAACATGAAAACTTAATTGGTTAAAGAACAACCTGAATAGTTCTTGAACAGGAGAAAATTTTCCCCACAAATTAATTTAACATACATAATGGGTTGATCATCTGCAATTTTACTACAGATTATCTATTTTTTAGAATGTATATATAGAAAATATTCAAAATATTCTTGTTAAGGGAATAAAATGATTAAGAGTAGGAACTAAGGTCCATTTAAATTGAGAAAATAAAATATGAATGGAAACCTGTATCAAGGAACACAGGCATGTGAGATGTCCATTATTTTATTAGACTAAATATATTTCTAATTCTCTTCCTATATTTACAATTCCTACTTCTATATCTATCAATTCAATAATTTATATATGATTCAAATTCAATAGACAAAGGAGAGAGTTTTATAATGAAATAAAAATATATAAGTGTATATGAAAAATTAAATCTCAAATTATCAATGCAGACAAATAGAGAGTTCATGTATACCATAGGATAAATATTTGGAAAACATTTTTTATTCAGAGACATGGCTTTTTCTTTGTTTGGAGATATTTGTTATCTATCTATTTATCTATTTTGGTTTTTTGATTCAGGGTTTCTATGTTTTGCTTTGGCTGTCCTGGAACTTACTCTATAGACCAGGTTTTCCTTGAACTAATAGAGATCTGTGTCCTCTGCCTCCCAAGTGCTAGAAATAAAGGCATGTGTCACCAGCAACAGGCTCAGAGACATAATTAAATGATCATAATATTCATACTATTTTCATTAGCATGAAATAATTTGTTTTAAAATATCATATACCTATTTGTGTACCAAATTGTTACATTAGAAGATTTAAGTAGATTTTTGAGAACTTTTGTAATAAAAAGTTTCCAGTTTCATAGCTTATATCATCCATTGTTATCTTGGGCCAATTGTAGTAACATTTTATTGCAATGTTATCAAATTGATGGAAACCTCAACATTTTACCTAACATGCCCTTTTATTAAAGCTTTCTTGTATACAACCATTCTTTTATTTTTGTTTGTGTATTTTGTTTGACTGTACGCATATCATACCTCTGAATATTATTTAATCCCCTAGCACTAAAATAGAAAAAAAATCACTTTGCTCATGGGATTTGTCTTGAGGATTGCCATTATTAAATATGTGCCCAAGTGGCTTGAAATATATTTCAAAGGAGTAAGATATCAACATGTGTGCTCATATATCTCTTGGCAATAATTCTGCCCCTGACTTGAGACAGAAGTGAAATTAACAAGACAAAAATAACAAAGAAATCTTCAAACCATCAGTGAACCATAATCAACTGAATAGGAAATGTATCTTACCTGAGTCAAAAATCTAAGAATGTAAATATAGAGACAAATCTGCTGTCTCTGCTTTGAAAACATTTCCAGACATTTCCACAATCTGACATTCTTTCACTACCAACCTATTCCAAATGATTATAATCTATTTCCTGGAGGCCTTGACCTCATTTTTGGCCTGTACAGCTCTCATCTCAATTGAAAAGCCAGGAGGATTCTTTTAAAACACAAATCAGAACATAGTTCCCATTTACTCAAAAATTTACAAAGGTTCACAGATTACACAAAAAGAACAGCATTCTGTACAATTGCCAGCTAGGACCTTTATAACCTTGATCTCTAATTTTTTTTTTGTGCTTTCAACCCCCAGTCGTCCTATTTTAACCTACTACACTGGCTTTCTTGCAGATTGTTGAGGAAGGCAGGCTCGCTGTCACAGTTTTAATTATTTACATTTTTCTTTGCACAGATTGTAAGGCTGAGTCCCTTACTTTTATACAGTCTGTGTTTAAATATCCTCTCTACTATTCCTTTTTACAATTTCAATCTGAATTTTGCTATTGCATTGGCTCTTCTCTATTTAATGGTACTGTTTCTACTTATGTAACTCTGCATTTTTACCTTCACTATAATCAACAGAACTTCTTACAAGAAACTTCATGAAAGAAGTAACAACACAGAGTCTAAAGCAATTTGGGGGGGTTAAATCAATTTCTTGAGTATGATTTGGTGTACTTCAGGTGAAGCTCCTGTCCAGGACATATAAAGCATGAAACTGATCCATTGCACTGAAAATAAAAGCTATGCTTCACCAACATCAGTAGTGTTCACTTTAAGTACTTGTATTTTGTTTCTTCAGCTTCTTAATGTATAAAAGAAGTATAATAATTTTATCTGTCTCTTAGAGTTATGAACAGGATTGAATAAGCAGATCTAGGTAAGGGTTGGGAGAACATGTAGATATTGTGGCTACAGAAGCAAATGCATTGCAAAATATTAGCTGCTTTCTTATGATTATCTAGTTATTTGTATACTCTGTTGATGGAAACTTGGCTCAGAGATGCATGGCGTCTAACTGTGCACGTTCCCTTCACCCTTTATAAAGAAATCCTCAAGGTAATGACAGGTAAGAACCTTTTCCCTCCAAGCAACCTAAGATAGAATGTGCATGATAAAATGCATGTACCACTGGCAGGTAAGTCTGCAAGGTGGAAGAAGACAATCTAAAGCAGGCAGTTATGTGTCCTGTAGCAGAAGCACAGGCAGAAAGAAAGAAAGAAAGAAAGAAAGAAAGAAAGAAAGAAAGAAAGAAAGAAAGAAAGAAAGAAAGAAAGAAAGAAAGAAAGAAAGAAAGAAAGAAAGGAAGATGTGGGAGCCCAGATATGTAGATTTTTTCTACCTTCACAAAAGGTCAGAGAGTTCAGGCCTATTCTTGGTTTTTCAAGGTTATGGACAGGAGATTTGAACCAAGGTGTGGCTACTAACAATGTTTTGACCTAGGTTGTGGTTACTTGGTTCTTTGGGTATTTGAGAAGGTGATCCTTTGGTTCCTTGAATTTTGGGAAAAATGTTTTTTTTTTGTTTCCCCCTCCTCTTTGGATTGTGGTGTATAATGCTTATGAAAAATAAAAGAGGGTAGATTCAATATTCACTGGGTGTTGGCCCTCCCAACTCTATCCTGTATCTATTCTATTTCTTTTCTATCTAGTCTATTGCTTTTGAGTCTCAGTTTTTTCTGCCTAACATTTTGAATCCCCACACCCTACCCTGGAACATACAAACCCGTCAAGGCTGGACCCTGACCAGGAAGTCAGGATAAGAACTCAAACATGTCCCAAAACATGACAGAAACCTGGAGGCAGGTGGTAATACAGAGGGCACAGAAAGGTGTAACTCACCAGACTGCCAACACCCAATATCAAATTAAATGGAGAGAAACTCAAAGCAATCCCACTAAAACCAGAAACAAGACAAGGTTGTCCATTCTTTTCTAATCTACTCAATACAGTACTTGAGGTTTTAGCTAGAGCAATAAGACAAGTAAAAGAAATCAAGGGGTATAATTCACAAAGGAAGAAGTTTTAAAGTATCTCTACTTCCAGATATGCTAGTATACATAAGCAACCCCAAAATTCTACTAGAGAACTCCTACAGCTGATAAATAACTTTATCAAAGTATTTGGATACAATATTAACTCAAAACAATCAGAAGCCGTCCTATATACCAATGATAAACAGATTGAGAAAGAAATCAGGGAAACAAACGCTTCATAATCCTCATAGATAACGTAATATATCTTGTTAAAACTCTAACCAATCAAGTAAAATATCTGCATGACAAAATCTTCAAGTCAAGAAGAAAGAAATTTGAGAAAATATCATAGGATGGAAATATCTCACTTGCTCATTAATAGATAAGATTAGCATAGTAAAAATGTAGATCTAGCAAAAGCAATCTACACATTCGATGAAATCCCACTAAAATCCAACACAATTCTTTATAGACCTTGAAATAACAATACTCAACTTTATATGAAATAAAAAACAGAATAGCTAAAACAATCCTGTACAATAAAAGAATTTTTGAAGGTATCACGATTACTCATTTTAGGCTCTACTACTAAGCTATTGTAATAAAATTCACAGTGTATTGGCATAAAAACAGACAGATAGATCAATAGAATTGAATGGAAGACTGAGACATAAATCTACACACTTATGGACACCTGATTTTACAAAGAAGGCAAGATTATAGGAAGGAAAGAAAAAGGCATCTTCAATGAATGGTGCTGGTCTGACTGGATTTCCACATGTAGAAGAACATAAATAGATCCATACCTATCATCCTCCACAAAATTCAAGACCAATTGGATCAAACCTCAACATAAATCGAGACACTGAACATGATAGAAGAGAAAGTGAAAAATGGCCTAGAACCCATATTAAGAGAATATAGTACAGGCATTATGATAGATAATTAATAAATGGGAACTCATGAAACTGAAAAGCTTCTGTAAAGCAAAGGACACTTTTAATAGGTTAAAATGGCATCCTACAAAATGAGAAAATATGTTCATCAAATCCACATCTGACAGAGAGCTAATTTCCAAAATATATAAAGACCTCAAGACAGTAGACATTAAAAACAAATGTACAGCATCCTTAGTCATCAGCAAATCAAATTGACTTTTATTCCCTCTTACACCTGTCAGAATGGCTAAGATCTAAAACACAAGTGACAGCTTTCCTGGTAAGGATATAAAATAAGGGATGCACTCGTTCATTGCCATTGAAAGTGCAAACTTGCACAGCCACTTTGAAAATCAATATGACCGTTTCTTGGAAAATTGGGATTCAACCTATCTAAAGGTTCATCTACCCCATTCTTCAACATACATACAAAAGATGCTCCAACATACCACAAGGACACTTGCTCAATTATGTTTATTAAAGCATTATTCATAATAGCCAGAACCTGAAAACAACCAAGATGGCCCTCAAATAAAGAATGGATTAAAAAAATCTGGTACATTTACAAATTACTATTGCTCAGTGAAGAGTGTTACTGAGCTGATACAACAATGACCTCATGAAATTTCAGACAAATGGATGGAAATTGAAACAATCATCCTGAGTGAAGAAAGCCAGATCCAGAAAGACAAACATGGTATGTACTCACTTAAAAGTGAATATTATTTCTAAAGAATAGCCATGTTGCGACCCACAAACCTAGAAAGGGTATGTAAAAAAGATCTCAATGGGGGACACTTGGATCTCCCTGGGAACGAGAAATAGTATAGATTTCCTGGTGAGTCTGTTACCTAGTGCAAAGGAAACTCTCAGGTAAATAAAAGAATTTCCTTACCTAAGATTCCTAGTAATAGAGCATACGTAGCCTGAACTGGCCATCTCCTGTGACCAATAACCGGTACAGCCTGAGACCCGTGCCACAAGAGTGAGTCCACCCCTAATCCTGTCCAGAGTTCCATGAAACAGAATTTGATAGCCCAGAGACCTAGGATATAACCAAATATGACTGACAAAAAGAAAAAAATGTCACTGTAAAGATGTTTATTGATATTCTCCTACACTTATAGACTGGTGCTTAGCCCAATTGTCATCAGAGAGACTTCACTCATCAACTGATGGAAACAAAAGCAAGACCCACAGCTCAATATTGGGCTGAGTTTTAGGAATCTTATGGAAGAAGGGCAGAAAGGAATGTAGGAACAAGAGGGGTCAATGACACCACAAAAAATATCCCCGCACAATCAACTAAGCAGACTTCACATTGACTGAATGGACATCCATGGAACCTGCAGGGTTCTGACCTAGGCAGTATGTATATATGTTACAGTTGTGTAGCCTAATCTTATTCTGGAATTCCTAACAGTGGGAACAGGAGCTGTCTTTATTTTGCAGGTTCTTGGGTCACTACCCTTCATAGTGGGTCGTCTTGCCCAGCATTAATACAAGGGGAGGTGCTTATTCTTACTGCCACATGATATGCCATGTTTTATTGATATCCGTGGAAGGTCTGCCCTTTTCAAAAGGGAGGGAGAATGGATAGATGGGGGTGGGCGCAAAGGAGAGGTGGGGGAGGGGCTGGCAGGAGAGGGAAAACTGCAGTCTGGAATGCTAAAAATTAAATAATGATGCAAAAGAGGTACTGAATCAAAGATATTCAGCATGCAACTCACTAAGTTCAGGATTACTACTCTTCTGACCACTTAGGTCTATTAAGATGAAAATTAAAGAACATTAGATTATTTATTAATGATTTGCATGTTGAATGACAATAATGAGCTTACAAACTGTACTGTCGGAAGAGATTAGTTAATGTGAATAACGACAGAAATGCAGGGAACTCTCCTATATTCAGCGTTGGAGCTGCTTCTCTTCACTGCGCACATAAAGCTTTTGACTTTTACTGCAAAGATTGTAAGATAACAGCACCATAATCAAGCAGATGGACTGGATCCAGATATTCAGGAAGCTCTCACTTTAGTGTGTCATTTTATAGCTTATTTGATTTAATGTATGACATTAAATTCAAGTCAGTCAAGATATTGAAATGCTGATTTCCAAAACAAACAGTACTTTCTATTTGTTTACTTGTGCAGACAATGTATACTGTTGAATTAGCTTCCAAGAAATCATTTAGCAAATAAAATACTTTAGTTAATATATGATGCTGATATCAAACTCATCTGTTTACAACATTCTGCTGCTTGCTCTGGCAAATGTCAAGCTGTGGCTATACAATAATATTTCATTTTGAATGTAAAGTTTAAGATTACAAAAGTATCTTAAGACACACATTTTTATAAACATTTTCCTAGATAATGCATTTCTGTATCTCTCTATACGCTGCCTACTAAAATGCATAGCTTATTACCTCACCATGATTTGGCAAAGTTGAGAACTCAGTAACAGACTGCTGTTTGGAAGAGGCTCAGTTTGATATGAAGTCTTTGGCTGGTGGTTTTAAAGAAAATAATTAAGGAACGTTTACCCCCCCTCCCGCTCCATCTACCTCACAGGTTGTGTTACTGGTATATGTCACCATGCCTATATATCATATGTTTGAAATGACTTTGAAATGGAATATGTGCATAATATGAAGATAGAGTAACTAAGGCCATGTGAAATAGATACAATTTAAATTTCATTTAGTTTCCCATTGGGAGAAGATAAAGAAAAGTAATATACTATTTATGAAGAAACTCTAACAAATCTACCTTCTTGATTCAACTCAGAGTGAATTTGTTATTTCTGTCTAGTACAGTATTTTGGAAAGCCATGTCCCAACACTAATTATTAGAGAGCATTTCTAATTCATATCTTACCTTTAAATCTTGCATTTTATTTATTTATTTATTTATTTATTTATTTATTTATTTATTTATTTATTTATTTATTTTGGTTTTTCGAGACAGGGTTTCTCTGTGGTTTTGGAGCCTGTCCTGGAACTAGCTCTTGTAGACCAGGCTGGTCTCGAACTCACAGAGATCCGCCTGCCTCTGCCTCCCGAGTGCTGGGATTAAAGGCGTGTGCCACCACCGCCCGGCAATCTTGCATTTTTTAAAAAGAATTACAAGAATAAGCTTTTTCACTGTGCAATAACCATCTAGTAAAGTTCAAAGAAAACTCTGTGCTGTTACCTTAAGAGACTCCTCTTGCTTGAAGAGATCTTCAAAATCCTTAGCACAGAGTTCAGGAGCATTTAGAAGTTGTTCGACTTCTGATAGAGCTTGTGAGATATGAGTGATCTCAGTCAAATAAGTAGAAGGCACATAAGAAACATCCAGCGGCATATCTTCTGTCGTCACTACCATCGTTCCTTCACGGAGCGTATGCTGGTACAGATATACAAAAGAACATTTTTTTAGCTCTTTAAGAATAAAAACAAGGAATTTGCTGACTTTATATCAATTCCAGTATACAGCTGGAAGAGAGCTGGAAATGGGTTAAAAATAAACACATCGCGACATCTTGTAAAATAGTAAAAAGCACTCTAAGCATATATTTTCATCTTCTAAATATTTTTGATGAGTTCCACACATGTTAGAATTCCAAGTAAAAGAAGAAAGGCCAAAGTCATAGGGTTGGGAGGAAGTTAGTTAGACTTTAAAAAAGGCAAAATATCAGAAAAGAAAGTTTAATATTTAATTTTAACTTTTGCTCATTCATGAGAAAGAAATACTACTTCTTTTCTCCTGGTGTTGATTGAGGTACAAGACTCACAAAATGGTTTGACGGAGACTGTATGTACCTTTTGCCCAAGATGCAGACATTGGCTCTAGGCTTCAATGTTAGCTTGATATTAAAGTAATCAGCTAATTAAACTGCCAAATAAGTTTGGTTGATTTTAGGATTCCAAGTTTTCCAGAAATTCCCCCAAATCTTAGAATGTCTGTCTTGCTTCTACATTTTCTGAACTGGTTTCCAAACGTCACAAATGGTAAAAGCTTCAGGCCATTTTTTTGGAGTTTGCCAGTAGTACTTATTTCCTTATTCTTCATAAAAGCAATAACTAAATGCAACTTGGCATGCAAATTCAGGAAGATGGATGACCTCTGCTCTTTTCTGTCTACAGTATAGGCAACAACACTTTGGTAATTGAAATTATTCTTTCAGTAACTTTGTGCTCAATTGATCAACTGCCACCTGCCTGTTGATGGGGTCAGCTTAGGGCTTCAGTGGCAGGGTCTCTAAGGAGGTTCAGACAATACCATGCTAATAAAAGGGCTTTTTTGCTGCATCTCTTTGACAGAGCCATGTACATTTTTCAATAACATGATTAAATGGAATTTGGGATCCCATACCAAACTCCACTCCCATACTATAAAAACTAAAAGCTGATTAGTTTGTCTTCTTTTAATTTCTCAGACTTGGGAATTTCAAAATCACTTTTTGTATGACAGACTAGTAAAATTTATTCTAATTTATTTGTCTCCTCTAATTAAGTTGTAGAAAACTCAGAATTGCAGAAGTCCATTTAAAATGACATGCAAATTATGGAATTGGTTATATTTAAGTCAAATTCTTGACACATTATTTTATCATCAATGAAATGATACCATATACATTTCTAACATGCAATTAAAATGATGAGAGAAAGTTGAGCTTGAGTTTGATGAAGACAATTTAGTATTTAACCATAAATTTTAAAATCTAAATTTTATTTCTGCAATTCAAATCAAACATTTCAGTAATTTAAATATATATACTCTTACATATATAAATAATTGAGTAGGGTATTTAAATATGAAATTTGTAGTGACAAATTGGGTTCAAAACTACGTAGGAGAATTTACATAAAAAGTCGAACAAATTTATTATTACATGCATGCATACCACTAGACAGGTGACTATGTTGTTCTTAATATTTTGAAGTTAGCGTTTGTCTTCCTTGTCTACACTGACTGCTTTAACATCCTTGAGAAAACATTTCATCATATAAGTAAATGAAATTTCTTACATTTTATATAATGGTACAATTCTTTGTATTTTAAGACCCGTTCTTAAATAATATTTTTGTTATTCGTGTTGAATATAGGGTAAAGAGCAATTTTTGTGTTTTAATAATTATTCACCTTCTTTTTCCATGATGATTATTTTAAAATGAGAACTTCAAAATATGTAAAGAACAACATAACCTCATGTAAAAATTTAAAATACTGCTAATTAAAAAATGTTTCGATGTACGTTTCGTCGCATTTTTTCTTAAAAGCATTTTTCTGCCATTCTTTGTGTATGTGTCTTGATTGACACTTAGTTTCCTCATGTGCATTGCAGACATTTTAGATGTTAGCAGCTACTTAAATTCTTATGTAGAAATTGTAAGTTAAATGTACCGAGTGTATTAACTAAAACATAAACAACAGTGAATGAGGAGGCACTAGGTAAACTTGCATTTTGAGACTCCTGTATATTTAACAAAGGGTTAATTTTACAATTGACTATTTTAATTTTTGGTGCTTGTAGCTAATAATATTTTGATTTTCATGAAGATGCTTTAAATTAAATGGAGTTGGCATTAATAATTAGTTCTAAATGCAGAGCCCAGAAGTTCAGAATTCTCAAAAATAAGATTTGCCGTGAATGATGATTTGCTCTTTAACGAAGGTTCAAAGACACCAAGCAGCTGACAATCCTTGGCTTTATTTTTAAATTTCCATTGCATTTAATTTATTTGTATGTATGTATGAAGATGTGTGTGTATGTTTGCCATAGTGGATATATGGAAGTCAGAAGAGCAGTTGCTGGAGTCATTACACTCCTTTCTTCCAGCATGTAGGTTGCAGGGCTAGAACTCAGATCCTGAGCCTGGTAGCAAGTGCTTCCTTTACCTTTTAGGGCATATCACAGACCCTGGGTTTTCACTTCTGCCTTTCTCTACCTCTTTGCATGTGTTAGCCAAACATTTATTGCAAAACTCTTCACCTGTACTTAAATGAAAGACTTAGCAAAATGTTTTGTGACAGTCAAATTCTATTTTTTAAATAGTTAAAACATTACATCTAGTGCAGGAAAATGTTTCCTTTATTTTACTAGTATGAAGTAATTGTTCAAAGAAATATTATTGAATTAATGATAAGAAGGAGGTCTGTTAATATCTATAATGTGATTATTACCAAGACTAACAGTCAAAACTCTTTCAACAATTCATGCATACTCACAAAATCAGAATAATTAAGCCACTAGCTTTCAACACATGCTCAGACAAGGAAGTAAAAGATGGTCATGAACATTTCTAAGCATTAAAATTTTACAACTGATAAAATCATTTGAGAAAAATGAATGATAGAACTTTAAAAGCATCTGAATATGAAAGACTGTAATCATGAATATCCTAACCAACCAATGTGGAAGAAATATTTTTTCTTATTTTTAATTTTTATTCATGACAAAAATATGATATTCTGGCTATACCCCCAAAAGTATTTCTCATTATAGTGGATATTGGTACAGCTAGAATTTTAAAAGAAAAATTTAAAAGTTTTTGAATTTGAATGTACTTAATTATATCTAATTTACAGCACACTTTTTTCCACTATTAGTCTAACACATAGCATCCAGCCAAAATATAGTGCCAAATTTTAATAGTACTGATCAGTTGAACAGTAGGAAACAGGGAGATTTTTTTGAGCTTTTAGGACAAATCATAATAATGTCAATAACTCTTCAATATCACTAGGAAATGGCTGACTCATTTTTGAAAAAAAATCTGTTGAATAAACTTTGAATATATAAATGTGTTGTAATGCTCAACATTTTTCCAACATGTGATAATTTGAGTATATAAAGATAAACCATAATTTTCTTTTGTTCTCATTTTCTATTTGTTCTTTAAATATATATTATTTTTTGACAGAGATATGCAGGTATTACATGTATAAAATGTATCCACGGAATATCTTTCAGCTTGGTTTCATAAAAAGATCAGACAGTCATTATAAAAGTCAGTGTAATTAGAAGTATCGTGTTCATTTTCTCTTCTTTATGCAAAATTCAAGCACTCATAGTCACATTAAGCCTTTTGATTTGAATTTCATTAACTATGCTTTAAGTAATTATATCTTTCTGAATTCTGATGTGTGCAAATCCTGTCTAACCTTTTGAAAATTGACTTGTTTATGTTAATGTTTCTTACTACCTTATATTATTACAGACTTGCATATCTAAATAGAAAGCATGCAGTTGCCACAAGAAACCATATTTATTTCCTTTGTCTATTACTGTTACTAAATAGATATAAACAAAAGAACATACTTTTCTCATTTTTCTCTCAACAACAAAAATAATATGTGATTGCAACCTCAAAACTTCTATTTTTATTTAGAAATAGATTGTCTAAGCAGTGTTTACAAGAGATAATTTTAGGAAAAATACCAAGATTTGCAATCTTTAGGTCAAAAATAGTTGATTATTTGAGTCATTTAAGTAGGTACATACATCATTTATGATTTACTAAATTTGGTGTCTCTGAAAATTTAGTTATCACTATCTTACACTCCTTTAAATTTGTTTCTTGGAAGGCCATCTAACTATGATATTAACAGCTCTGTTTAAAAAATTATGCATTATATTTATTCATTAAACAAAATGATTTCTGCTATGAATTAAAGGATTTCACACTTCTTTTAATGCCACAGACTATTAAGTCATTTATTCCACAGTTGGGTCAAAGAGACTCAAGAAGAAAAATGTTATACCATATGCCATACTATGATGACTCTCTGTCTCTGTCTCTGTCTCTCTCTCTCATTCTCTGTGTGTACATATACATACATATATCATTATATATAATGTGTGTATAAGAGAAAAGATGTCAAAATATCCCATAACTAACAAAAATTATTACCCTAGAAAAGAAACAGTGATGGTATCAATTTTGCTATTTAATTAGTATTGATATAAAAATAAAAGGGACGATATATCAAACCTTCAAATACAGAGCAAATACTCATGTTTAAAATAAGCAATGACATTACATCATGAGAATACTCACATGAAATCTTTCTATTTTTAACTGATTATCTATTTTCAGGATGTCATTATTAAATATTATATATTATTTAAGAGTACTAGTAAAATGTTTCATTAGTGCAAATTATGATTACAGGTTTTCTATTCACATTGATGAATCACAAATGAAAAGGAATTGGGAAAGATAAGTTTCTTAAGCTCCTGATTTTAAAGGTCTTCAAAGCCTGGCAAGTTTCCTTCTTTAAATCATTAAAATAATATCAAAGACACATTATTATTTATTTCCCCTAGATCAATTATATATAAAATATATTAAAATTACAAAATTTTACCTACTCGTTTAAACAAATAAAATCCCCTTGCATGCAGAAAACATTGTACAAATCATCCTTTATTAAATTTCTTTATTAACTTTCTAAAATGAGAATGAATTTCTTGAGGACAGTATGGAAGTGAAAGAGGAATACAAGTTAAGTTGAATTTGTACGCTTTGGGGTAAACTTTTTGTCTCAGAGCACAGGTGGTGCAGGTACTATACAGGCATAGTACAGACATAGTACCCTTTATGAAAAGTCTTGTTGCATCTCCTGAATAGCTTGTCTCATGGAGATCCTTCCTATATTATAAAACCTACCTAATTCCTCAGGGTCAAGCTCAATTACACCTAATCCATCTGTAAACCAAATCTTGCAAATGAGTTAGTGGTTTAAAGTGATTATCCTTCAAAGGACAACATTTGCATTTTAATAAGGAATTTCAATGACTGAACAAAATACTAAGTTGGTAGAATTTTAAGCACTAATTATGGTTTGGGAGAGAAATAAAAAAAATGTAGAAAAATACCAGTGGAAAGTGACAACACACATTACCCACCTTAATAAATATAACAAATAAAGTAGAAACTTTATCAACAAGGTTGTATTTTCTTAGTAATATATAAAACACAAACATACACAAATAAAATCTTATACATAAGAACCATCACACAGTAGGTTTTAAAAAATAACTTCATGCTTCTCTCTCACATCACACAAAATTTAACCACAAATGGATAATGGACCTTAGCGTAAGACCTGATACTCTGTATCTGACATTAAAAAATTGGGAATGTATTTGAATTTACTGATCCCGGATATAACTTTCTGAACAAGAGCATGATAATACATGCATTAAGACAAATGCTTAATTAATTGGACCTTGGGAAATTCAAATGCTTCTTTATAAAAAAGACATCATTGTTCGAATGAAGCAGCAGTTAACAAAAGAAGAGAAAATCTCTTTACCGGTTGTATATTTAATACAAGTTTAGCATCTATAATATACAAAAAACTAAAAAAAAAAAAAAAAAAAAAAACTAAACATCAAGGAAGCAAACAACCCAATTAAACAATGGGGTATGCAATTATATGATAGTTCTTAAAGATGAAAAACAAGTGACCTAAAATATATTTTAATAATTCAACATTCTTAGCCACCACAGAGATGCCAATTTAAGCTACTTTGAGATTTCATCATACCCTACTCAAATGACTTATCATCCAAAAAATGCAACAGAGAGCCAGGCAATAGTGGCGCATGCCTTTAATCCCAACTCTCCGAGGGCAGAGGCAAGCAGAGCTCTGTGAATTTAAAGTCAGTCTGATCTACAGACTGAGTTCCAGTACAGCCAGGGCTGTTTCACAGAGAAAATCTGTCTCAGAAAACAAACAGCTGGCCAGTGGTGGCGCATGCCTTTAATCCCAGCACTCGGGAGGCAGAGGCAGGCGAATCTCTGTGAGTTCGAGGCCAGCCTGGACTAGAAGAGCTAGTTCCAGGACAGGAACCAAAAGAAAAAAAAAAAGCTACGGAGAAATCCTGTCTTGAAAATCAAAAAAAAAAAAAAAAAAAAAAAAAAAAAAAAAAAAACAAAAAAACAAAAACCAGGCAAACAAATGATGGTGTAGATGTGGAGAAAAAGAAAAAAGAATGGCTGTTGGGAACAAAAAGTACTCCAGCCCCTATGCATTTCAGTGTGGATGTTCCTAAAAAAGTAAAACTCAGAACTACCACATGATCCGGAGACATCACTGTTTAGCCTAATTCCAAAGACTCGCATCCTACTATAGAAATAATTGTTCATCAATCTACACTGCTTCCCTATTCACAACAGTCAGGTTATGGACAGTGATTGATGCATAGATAGTAAAAATGTGGTATCTTTACACAGAAAACTGTTATTCGCCTATTAAAGGAAAACAAAATTATTAAAATTACAGGAAAATGGATCGATCTGGAAATAATCATTCTAAAGAAAGATATGCAGACTCGGAAAAACAACCCTTGCTTGTTTTCTCTTTTGTGAATGCTAGCCTTGAATCTTCAGATGTGTATGTTTCATCTGGAATACATATAGAAATTAAGAATGTTGTAAAAGCCATGGGAGGATTTAGAGGGGATTGAGATACAAAGCAGCAGTATAAAGTTTTAACTGGTCTTAATAATAAGAAGTGTTAAACTGGTCTTAAGGAGTGTTAAAACTGAATGGGGCTGGGAGGGCAGTATAGAAGAGGGACTAGGTAGGAGAAGTAGCACTAATGAACTTCTTTCAAAAGAGGAAACCTATTCACTACTGTAAAATCCTTTTAAGACACACACATTAGAGTCGCCCTACAATCCCAAAGGCTTACAAATAAATATCCCAGCACCAGAAATGGGTTAACTCTTTTAGAGCTGATGATCAATGAAATCCCATAGACAGCCCCCCTTAAAAATACATGGCAATGTTATTGGTTGTTCTTCAGGACTGACTGTAACACAGTATTTCTGATGACAACACACTCTGGAGTCACAGAGCATGTAGATACCAAGTTGGTATTGACCTTTAAGTCTCATCCATCCTGTCTAGCCTCTAAATTGCTGGAAGGTGTTATTCATACTACTAGAAGAGAAAAGCAATCAATCATTCTCATCTGAGAACCTTGTGAGCTATAATGATGCCTATCCTCGCAAAGAAAAATGCCCAATAGTATAATAGTGGAACAACCCTTATTGTAGCAACCAACTACTTTTTGTTTGCATTTAAGTCCAATTTAATATGATAATATTTATACCTAGCACTCATATTGAGACTAAGGGCCTGTCTCTAGATAGGTTATAGGCCCTAGGAGAAACCTGTTAGTATTATTCTGCTTAATGCTTATAATGACAGATGAACTTCGAACACTGTTAAACACATAGGTCAATGCATTTCTCAGTGTTTATCAGCAAAGGTTCTACTTGCAGTAGGTGATGATTAACAGTAGTTGGCCAAGATCCAGATAATAAGAAAATACAGAATATCATGAAGGGATGTTGTATTTTGTCAAAAGCTTTTTTGACATCTAATGAAATGATCATGTGGTTTTTATTTTTCAGCTTGTTTATATGGTAGATTACGTTGACAGATATGTTCAACCATCCCTGCATCTCTGGGATGAGGCTGACTTGATCATGGTGAATGATGCTTCTGGTGTGTTCTTGGATTCAATTTGACAGTATTTTTTTTTAGTATTTTTGCATCAATATTCATGAGTGAGATTGCACTGTAATTCTCTTTCTTAGTAATGTCTTTCTGTGCTTTGGGTATCAGGGTAATTGTAGACTCATAAAAAGAGTTTGGCAGAAGACAATTTCATTATTACAAAAGGCATGAAAATAATAGCCTAAAATTCTGTTACATTGTCTTCATAAATATGATAAATAACCAAATGTGTTCTGTGATAATTTCCAATCATAATCATTCTGTAATAATATAATATAGTTTCTGGTACTCCCGTAGTCATAAAAAGTCTTGATGTGTACTCCATATTATACCACAACAAAAAATCAAATAAAAAATTATTTCCTTTATAAATTTATCATTAGATTAAAATGTAACAGGGTATTCAGATTTCAATAATCCAAAACAACCCAAAAACTCTGTTTGGAAAGAAGTGGAAGGAATTGGAAAAGGAAAATGATGATCAAAACCTATTGTATGAAAAATTACTTTGAATATATAAATATATACCATATATATATATATATATGTACATATATATTTGGTGAGGAACTTTGACACTACAGCTGTCAGAAGATACCAATTCCAACAACGGCATTGATAATTATCTTACAATGTTGATTAAGATTGTTTATTAAGTCCTGTTTGATGCAAAATGTATAAGTCACATAATTCATTTTTATATTACAACTATTTGGGTTTTTGATTAACAGTAACTTTTGTTTACATGTACTTAGAGCCTACATGTGCAATTGATCTCTCAACCCAGATCAAGGTTTATAAACAAAAGCACCTAGTGTAAACTGTGCCAAATGAATAATCATCATTATCTCTTCAAAAATTTATTGTATATGCACATCTGTATACAAACACAAAAATGAAAACATTGAGGAAGTGAAAAGGTACATCATATATATGCGTTCACTATCTTTTCTCAAATGAACAGACTTAGTCTGAAAAAGTCATGAATAATTTCTCAAATCCAGTAGACTACAAACATCAAGGACTTCATTTTATAAGGATTCACATGAGGGAGCATACATTATAAATTAGAAGACTTGTGAAAAATATGTTAATCTTTGACACGAAAAGAGACAGAAATTAGAGCTGATAATTTTCACATGTCTGTGTTGGATGGTGATTAGAGCCAACTGAATAAAGTTCTGCGTGACTTCACAGTGAGTAAATACTTGTTTCTTTGATGAATTACCGAACAGAATGGTATCATCATTACATGCACTTGTTTGTGAAAACAGGTATGTGCTTTACTCATAGTTTCACTGGAAATGTTATAAGTTTTCTTCATCAGAAAAATATTCCATTGTTATTATTACCTCTTATTCTATGATCCTTCAACAAAATCTTTTATCTTGAATTCATTTTTGATTAAAAAATTCATACTCTTTCACTTAAGCATGATAAAAACTAAGAATTTCAAGAATTGCATGGATACAAAGAGAGATAAAAAGCTGTGTCCAAAGAAGATGCACTAGAGGAAATAGTAAAGATCTCTGATAAAAATTAAATGACAGCCCATAAACTGAGTGTAGTGACAGAAAGTCGATTTGCTTTATTTTTAAAAGTTTTCATGATGATGATTTGATAGAAGAGAATAGTTATGGCTAAAACTAAAATAGAAGAGCTGGGTAGTCTACTAGATGAAGAAAGCTATTGCTAAGAATAAAGGATAGAATGAAACAAATAATAAACCGAGAGGCACAGACACGAGCTACAAGAGTGCAGGTATATAATGACATGAAAGATAAGGTGGTACATATATTTTAATTAGAAGGGACAATTTTCCTGTGCTAAAACTTAGAGATCAGAGATGGCTTCTTAGATTGTAGTTATGACTCAATGGATAAAGGTGTTTTTTTCTAGGGGCAGGAATGATATAAATATAGGACTCTTATAAGAAATTCTCAAATATATTTTTAAAATCAAATTAAAAGAAAGAAGATAAAACTATGTTTCTATAGTCAAGGTGCACTAAAAAGTCTTGAGATATGGCAACAGTTTTACACAATTTAAGTTATAATTGAAAATAGCACATAATAATTAGCCAACAGTCTAGTCTCCTTTTAAATATTCAAAATAACTTTACATCTCTGCAATAAAAATGAAGAATTAAAAAGGAGATTTTTTTTTTGGAATGTAGCTAAAATATAGGGAATAAAATACAAATGAATATCCTCAGGTATTTTCTCAAAATCATGCTGTGTATTTACAAACTAACATTTGTATGGCTATGCACAACGATATTAATAGGTTTATAGTATGCAGCATATGTGATATAGATCTCTATGTATGTTGCACGTTCACAAAGAGAAACTTAAGTGAACAGCAGTAGTTTGTGCTTTAATGCTAATAATCTTTCATTATTATTCTCTTTTATGCAGAAGTAGGTAGAGATGTATGAGTTTTACTAAATTATTTGCAAAGAATAAATACAAAAATAAAATTAATTGTTCAAAAATATAGATGAATCAAATGGGACATTCTCTTTCATTTTATTTTCTTCTACCACTTCCTATCTCTCTTCCCCTTCCTTTTTGCATTGTCCAATGCTAAAGAATGCCTAATGACCACGTGTTCTCCATTCATTTCCTATTATTTCCCATTTTGTTCACTTCTTATTTCTCTTTCACAACTGAGTGTAGAAAAGAATGTGATTATTAAATTTATTAGACCTATCTCCATATTTGGATGTTCACCTTCCTAGACATGGACGGAGGGGGGAGGACCTTAGACTTTCCACAGGGCAGGGAACCCTGACTGCTCTTTGGACTGGAGAGGGAGGGGGAGAGGAGTGAGGGGAGGGGGAGAAGGGTGGGAGGAGGAGGAGAAGGGTGGGAGGAGGGGGAGAAGGGTGGGAGGAGGGTGAGGGAAATGGGAGGCTGGGAGGAGGCAGAAACTTTTTTTTTCCTTTTCTCAATAAAAAAAAAAAAAAGAAAATTAATGTCAAATAGTCCCACAATAGAATATTAAATATATTGTTTTAAATTAAACCAACAAAATTTAATAATTAATTAAATATCTTATCTTTAAAAAAAAAGAAAAACACATATTTAAAAACTTGCAATGCAATTTCACAAAAAAACCGGAGCAACTTTGCAGGTACAGTTTAGAGTCCAGAGGTGTCCTGTGGTTTTTGTTTTTGTTTGTTTGTTTGTGTTTGGATTTGGGGCTGTTATCAGACATCCTCTCAAAATAAGATAAGTCATAAGAATGATATTTTTATTTTTCAAAATAGAAACGTTGCTTTGCATGATGAGCCTATCGTATTTGATAATATTTTTCGCACAAATATACTTTATCAGTGTAAAGGCCATCAAATCTCTTTATGATCATTGAAGAAAATCATTTTCTCTTCGACCAAATATACTAGATTATTAGAGGTTTTGGTACATGATAACATCTTGAGATTAATGTACTCCACATTAACAACCTGGTAGTTTCGCCTGAATTATCTTGTTCTGTCAGTGTTCCAAGAAAGAATTATCACTGAAATTTTGTAATATAAAAATGTAAGCAAGGATTACAATATAAGTATCTACTGATCTGCAAGAGAATTTTTAAAAAAATTTAATTTGAAGAAAATATTTTCATATAATCCACTTTTTATTAGATATACTAAAATAGCAATTAATTGAAGTATTAGTTGTATACTTTGCTTTCAAATTCTAACTGGAAATTCAGTATTGTATAATGCTTTTCCAGAAACCATGCTATTTTTACTTCTCAAAAGTTCCGGGAGGACAGGCTCCAAAGCCACAGAGAAACCCTGTCTCGAAAAACCAAAAAAAAAAAAAAAAAAAAAAAAAAAAAAAAAAAAAAAAAGTTCCGGGAATACTGATTTACTGTGCTTACATTTTGTATCTGTATAAATTACCTTTTTGAATGAACACTGAGTAAAACGATGACTGTTTTGACTTTTTGTACTCTGCAAAAGAGCTATGTTAAGTTTTTTCATTATGATGATTTGCAAAGGGATTAATATTAACATCCATTACTGGTGGGAATGCAATCTTGTGCAACCACTTTGGAAATCAGTGTTTCGGTTTCTCAGGAAATTCGGGATCAACCTACCCCTGGACCCAGCAATACCACTCCTGGGAATATACCCAAGAGATGCCCTAACATATGACAAGAGCATTTGTTCAACTATGTTCATAGCAGTATTATTTGTAATAGCCAGAACCTGGAAACAACCTAGATGCCCTTCAATGGAAGAATGGATGAAGAAAGTGTGGAATATCTACACATTAGAGTACTATGCTGCGGTAAAAAACAATGACTTCTCGAATTTTGCATGCAAATGGATGGAAATAGAAAACACTATCCTGAGTGAGGTAACCCAGACCCAAAAAGATGAATATGGGGTGTACTCATTCATAATTGGTTTCTAGCCATAAATAAGGGTCACGGAGTCTACAATTGCTGATCCTAAAGAAGCTAAGTAAGAAGGTGAACCAAAAGAAAAACATATAGTTATCCTCTTGGCTATGGGAAGTAGAAAAAATTGCCGGGGAGAAAATTGGGATCTTGGGGGTGGGGTGGGATGGGGGTAAGGGGAGATGGGGAGAGAAAAGGGAGAAGGGGAGGATGGGGGGAACTTGGGGAAAAAGGAGGATTGGGATAAAGGAAGGTTGGATAGGGGAGCACGGAAGCACAATTCTTAGTTAAGGGAGCCACCTTAGAGTTGGCAAGAGACTTGAACCTAGAGTGGCTCCCAGATGCCCGAGCCGAGGTCCCCAGTTAGTTCCTTGGGCAGCTGAGGATAGGGAATCAATTATATTTTTTAACTCTTCATTTACAAGCAGTGATGGTGATGGATGGAAATGGAGACAGAGACCCACACTGGAGCACTGGACTGAGCTCCCCAGGTCCCAATGAGGAGCTGAAGGAGGGAGAACATGAGCAAAGAGGTCAGGACCACGAGGGGTGCACCCACCCACTGAGACAGTGGAGCTGATCTATTGGGAGCTAACCAAGGCCAGCTGGACTGTGACTGAAAAAGCATGGGATTAACTGGACTCTCTGAACATGGCGAACAATGAGGGCTGCTGAGAAGCCAAGGACAATAGCACGGGGTTTTGATCCTACGTAATGTGCTGGCTTCGTGGGAGCCTAGCCAGTTTGGATGTTCACCTTCCTAGATATAGACGGAGGGGGGAGGACCTAGGACTTACCACAGGGCAGGGAACCCTGACTGCTCTTTGGACTGGAGAGGGAGGGGGAGAGGAGTGGGGGGAGGGGAAGAAGGTTGGGAGGAGGGGAGGGAAATGGGAGGCTGGGAGGAGGTGGAAACTTTTTTTTCTTGTTTTTTTTTTCTCCTTTTCTCAATAAAAAAAACTATAAAAAATTACATTTGTCCGATTTTTAAACTCATTTTTTTCCAATTTGGAAAGGACATAGAAAAAATCATATTTGTCTTAAATTAAATTAACTTAGTTTTTGCATTTTTTTGCATATAATGCTATCATGAGTTCATTATATAATTGAAAAAATCATTTATATCCAAAGAATGGAATTTATAAATTAGACATTACCATGTTGTTACATTGATTCTTTGTAGTTATTTTGAACATATATTATGGATGAATTTGGATACTTTAATTATACTCTCTATGCATGCTGTTTGTCTTATATCTCTTCCTTATATGAGATAAAAAATTCCAATTTCATTGCAGTGAAATAATCTTGTAGGATGAGTATCCACGGTGCAAATGTTCATAAAAATTATATGTAATATTGGGTTTTGATGTTTTCCTTTCCTCATTCAAGATCCTAACCAAGATCCTTTTTGGAATAGTATATGTTCTTCTGAATTCGTTTGTCCATATTGGTCTTGTGTTAACATAGTGTACTATGGACCAATAAAAACCTTCCAAAAATTAAGAGAAGTATCCAATGTTTTCATCCTTCACTTGTTATAGCAAGTAGCACTGTAGAAACAATAGTAATACAATTTAAGAAAAGAATCTTTATATAATTCACTTTAATATCTCTAAAACTGTAGGAAGCATTAAGTGAAGAATAAACACATTTTCTACTAATGTAGTCTGTGAAAATCTCCAACATTTTGTGTCTATATTTCTTATTTACTACTGAAATCTTCTGATTATGATAGAATAGCTCTTGGGCATCACTGAAAAGAGAATATAGATTAAGTAACTTAAGACTATAGGGGATTTCAAATTTCCCAGAATGACAGATTGATACCATTCATTTATTCATTCATCTTATATCAAATCTGCTATGGTGAGCCCATATATTGAGGATATAGTCACAGACCTATACTCAAACAGTGGGGAGAAAAATGTAAGTAGGAATATATACTTTCAGATTACAGAAAATAATATAAAGATGGGGCTAATAATGTAGACTATAATGGAGATGACTATAAGAATATTATTGGGCAATGCACTGAAGTAGGTAATATATAGAATTTCTATGCACTCTACATTTTGTAAGATGGCAGAATACAGCAAAGAGTGATTCATGTTGTGAAGATTTAAATACATCTGAGGTAACCAGTTGAACTATATCTTAATTTATTCAACATCATTTGGTTGAGTCACTGCCATTTTAATACTTTTTTGTTTTTAAGCAAAATTCGGTAAGTATAGCTGCACAGGTTAATTTTTGAATCATCCATTTTACTCCATTGGTCTACATGGATTATGATGGCCAGCGTAATGTTATCTTTGTCAATATAGTTCAAAAGTATAAGTCAGTTACTGTGATAATTTCAATGCTTTTTCTTATGTTTATGATTTCTTTAGGTATTTTAATGCTTTAGTGTTTCAATATAAATTTTAAGTTTTCATTCTCTAGTTCAGTGAGGAAGTCATTGGCAATTTACTAGGTATTGTGTTGGATCTGTGACCACTTCAAGGAATGTAGCCATTATTCACAATGTTAGTTCATCTAGTCTTCTTTAATTAGTTTCTTTATACCTCTTGCTTTGTTTATTCCTACATGCCTTATATGTTTTTGAAACTTGTATAGTAAGTTAACTTCTCAGGATTTAACTATTGTATAAAAAATTACTAAATTTTACATATCTTTTTTGTATTCTGCTAATTTGATAGCAATATTACCACTTCCAAGGTTTTCCTGATAAAGTGTTTAGGGTATTTTAAGTATGGAATAATATATCCTGAAAATAGGGGCATTTTATCTCCGTCCATACCTATAAACATTTCTATTTCTTTTTTTAAATTTAACTTTATTTTATGTGCATTGGTGTGAAGGTATCAGATCCCCTGGAATTGGAGTTACAGACAGTTGTGAACTGCCATGTGGGTGCTGGGATTTTGAACCTGGGTCTTCTGGAAGAATGCCGGTGCTCTTAATTGCTGAGGCATCTCTCCAGCCCCTTCTATTTCTTTATATTTTCTTATTGTTCCATTTAAAAATTAGAGAAAAACACTGAATAAGATTAGAAAGGGGTAACTAACATGATAACAATACTCTTATACTGCATGGTAACAAATAAAAAGCCTCTTACTAGAAACTGCTATCTTTTTTTTTGGAACTGTTGACCAGTGAGACACCAATGAATACTGCTTCAGAAAGATTACAGGAACTATATTACCAATGTTTTTAGTTATTCTCCAGAACTAGAGTGTAAAAACCATATTTCAGAAGACACCATGTACTCCAGTCATAGAGCATGAAAAAAATTAACCTGGTACTGACCTGTAATCTTCCTCCTGGTACATAGATTTCATAGTGATGGAAGGTGGCATACATAATATTGGAGGAAAAAAGTATTCATCTGTCTTAACAATCTTACCCATTTCTTAACCTTTATTTCTGGCTTAGCATGTAATTAATTACTGGCCTGGTATAAGTAGCATAAGTATTATGGGAGTAACCATAAACTTTCTGATTAAAATTAAGGCATATTTCAAAAGATGAAACATATATTGTACCAAAACTGGGCCATGAACTTGTTGCTAGAAAATTCTTGGGTCCTACGGGGAACAAACTACTTTTTTTTCTAAGTTATTAAACCATTAAATGCCATGTTCTGCAGTCTTTGAAAGATAGGAACAAACTACTTTTATTCTGCAAAATGGATACTAAACCAATAAAATAAGATATCTCTCTGTCATCATTAGAAAGGTTCTGTTTGCAGTAGATAATGATCAACACAGAGCCAAATAACTGGCAAGGTGCAGAAAATAAGAGACTACAGAATACTCAGCACTAACGGGAATATATGTATTATAGCCTTCTTTCCCAGTTGCAGGAATTATTGTGGAAGAGGGGCATAAAATGTGTATAAACACTGGGTGATGGGTGACTACAAAGACTCAGTGTCTTCTGGATACCTCAGGGCAGCTACACATATGATTCACAGTGATCCCAGTATGGAGGTGTTAAGTACAAAATGTTATCACGAGCTTAAAAAGCTTCTGGTAATTCTTAGCTTCTAGAAGAAGGACCAGTTTTCTCTGAGTGTAGCTCCTATATAAATCAACCATACTCCAGTTGAAGGCTACATGAATATGAATATTTGGGCAGCACACTTGGCCATGATTAAAAACCAAATAAACAAATCTAAACAAAAATAACACAAAATACTTTCCAAAAACAAACAAACCAAAAACAAGATACAAAGTTTGATGGAAATTAGAATTGATTGAGGAAGAGTTGTAGAAAGGAGGATGAATGTAATTAAAACATGCTGTACGAAATTCTTAGAGAATGAATCAAAGTATATTAAGAAAAGAGTAAAGAGGGTGGAATTTCGTGTGATACCACACACATAACCACAGCTTTCTGGAGGAAGCAGCAAAAGGATTTCACATAGATTAAAGATACCCTGGTCTACACAGAAAGTTTTTAGCCAACTAGACTTACACAGCAAGACCCTGTCTCAAACAAAGGAACAAGTAAAGACCAGAGAGAGTTGGAATGAAAAGAATTCTAATAGCATATAAAGAAATCACAAGAACTGGCAAAGTCAGTTATGTGAAATTAAAGTCTTCTGGAAAGCAAGAGAAACAAACGAATGGAAAGAGAAATTAAAGAATGGGAGAAAATCTGCCAACTAAAATTAGAATATTACCCATATGTACCACTCCTCAAAATACATTCAAAGAGTCATATCACAAAGGCACTTGCACAACTTTGCTGTGGCACTATACAATAGCAAAGACATTACATTGACCTAGGTGCTCACAAATGATGGATTAAAAAAACTGTATGATTGAGTATCCTTTGGTATATACCTAAAAATAGTATTGTTGGGTTTTGAGAAAGGTTGTTTCCTAATTTCCTGAGACACCACCGTACTGATATCTAAAGGGGCTGTACCAGTTTGCAGTCTCACCAGCAATGCAGGAGTGCTCTCTTTACCTATAGTTTCCAGCATAAGTTGTCATCAGTGTTTTTTATCTTGGTCATTCTTCATCTATAATATAAAAATGTTATTCTGCCATAAAAATATGAAAATATGAATTCTGTAGAAAATTGATGTAAATGATAAAAAGGAAATCATCATATTAAACTTTATATGTGGATTCAAGATTCTAGTAGATCTCTTTTTAATCTCTTTCTCTCTCGCTCTCGTGTGTGTGTGTGTGTGTGTGTGTGTGTGTGACGGAGAGAGAGAGAGAGAGAGAGAGAGAGAGAGAGAGAGAGAGAGAGAGAGAGAGAAATGAAATTAGAAGGGCGTGTTCATGGTGGTAAAAAAAAACGGAGAGGAGGGAGAAGGAGAAGGAGAAGGAGAAGGAGAAGGAGAAGGAGAAGGAGAAGGAGAAGGAGAAGAAGAAGAAGAAGAAGAAGAAGAAGAAGAAGAAGAAGAAGAAGAAGAAGAAGAAGAAGAAGAAGAAGAAGAAGAAGAAGAAGAAGAAGAAGAAGAAGAAGAAGAAGGGCAATAAAATAAAAGTATCATAAAGGAAGGACAGCACAGGGTACCCACTGAAGTGAATGAGGAGTATCAAAATGACAAAAATATACATATATATACATAAAAATCATAATGAAACACAATTGTCTGTATCCTTATTTAATGAAACTAATTTTTAAAGAATGTGAAAGATGCTGAGTGGTGGTGGCACATGCCTTTAATCCCAGCTCTTGGGAGTCAGAGTCAGGTGGATTTCTGTGAGATTGATGCCAGCATGGTCTATGAAGCTGATTTCCTGGACAGCCAGGACTCTTAAACAGAGAAGCTTTCTCTTGAAAAACCAGACAAAGAAAATGGGAAAGATTAACTTAGTACAGTTGATAATCTTCACATTTCAAGTATGTGTGTGATTGTTTAGATTCTAGTCATTTAATATATTTTGAATTATGTGTGATGCAGAAAAGTATTGTAAATAATGGTGAGTAATTGAAGCTTTGCAATGGAGACATTCTATTAGTCAAAAGGATTATTATGAAAATGTATTTTCATGAACATGCTAGCATCTTTCCTAAAAATGTATTCTAGCATTAAGTAATGATGCATTACTACACGACAAACAATTAATAATAGCTCTGAATTTTCAATTAATTTGAATAAGTTATACTTAGAAAGAAATACACATTAGGTCTTTATATAATTCGTGGTCTTGTATTAAAATTACTTGCATTATTATAGCTATCATGTTTGTGTTTATTTTATCCAAATTTGAGAGATTAAAATATTATTTATGATTTTGCTTATGGCACTAATTTAAGAATTCAATCAGCTTATATTCTAGTTATCTATTAAACATGTCTGTTACCCAAAGGGTATAGACCTCATCTCAAAAGATTAAATAAAGAAATAAAACAGAATATTTTATTACAATATCATGTTATACAATAGTCTACATATGAACAAGTGCACTTGAATTACTATAAATAAAATATTAGAACCTTTTTATATTGAGAGTCATTTGGCTCATGGAGAAGCAGAAGAACTTTGAGATAATTTAGCAAACATGAAGATATATTCTTGCTTTTATAGTAAAAGGGAAAGTGGGAAATGTACTATACATACTTGGATTCATTTTCTTCACCTCTGCTCAGAATAAATTGCATACAATGAAAATCTTAAGTAATCTTTGACAAATGAGAATATCTCCCAGATGGTATGAGCAATTTAATTATTTTTAACCATTTGTTTCAGGACTGCTAAGAAGAATATTTCCAACCCTGTTACAAAAACGGTTTGAGCTCCCTCCCAGCTGCTGTTCCATATTTACAAAGGAAATTTAGATTGGAGAAAATTACACTTTTTATTGTTGTTTTGCAAATGGAGGTCAGATTGCTGAGCATAAATTCTTGTTATTTTTTCCATCTTCATTGTGTGAATTAGATTTATCAAATATCACGTTTTTTTGTATGATTGCTGTGGATGTTCCATTGCTATTTTATGTTTTGTGTTGTCTAGCATATAACAGACACGACAAATGTTTGCTAAAGAAAAGAAACACCAAGCCATTGTATCCAAAATAAAACTTGGGATTATTTGTAGTCATCTAGTAAGTGTATGCAATTCCAATATCAGAGCATCCTTAATTTTATTGAACGTTTCTCTTTAAAACATAACAGAAAACTGAAACATACAAATTAAAAGTACCACTAAAATCTAATGGCAAGGAAAATCATTTGATAGTTATAATCAAAGAAATATCTTCAAGTTGGAATCCTTTCTTTGAAATTTCTTGGAACTAAGGTAAATGACTGAAACTTGTCTTTCTTAGAATGATGTTGCTCTTGTAGATATTAGAAAGATCTATTGATAGACTTCTTATTATCAAGTGATTGGTGTTTAGGCAATAAGATAACAGATAATTACAATCATTTCAATTTTACTGTAGAAACATTTTACCTAATCTTCTTTATAAAAAATAATTATCTCATTGTTTTAATTTAGTTTTATGTCATGAAATAATTTTTGTGACTTAAAGCACTCTAAATTCAGTGGTAATCAGATTGTGATGATATCCAAATGAATTATATTTTCTATTTTTCAATAAAGATATACATATATATATATATTAAAATTCCAAAATTTAATTGGATCAAAGATAATGTTTATTGACATGAAATAGTCCCAGAAAATGTATGATCCTTGCTTTTAATTATTATTTCTTTACAATATATTTATTTTTACTTGATAACCCAATCTGAGAGTCTATTTTTATAAGAAAGGTAACAATATTTTTACTAATGTTTATATGTGGTACACAAAATAGTATAATGACTGTAGTCCACATTCATAGCATAAATTCATGGCATTAGCACATATATAATTATAAACCAAATTTAGCAATAGTCTACTATAAAATAATTTTATAGTTTGAAACATTTATTATTATAATAATCTAAGTTTACTGGTCTATTGATATTAGGCCCTTTATATATCTATCATATGTGCATAAAATAATAAGGTTCTTTTAACTTCCAAGACTACTTATAATTCCATCTTATTTCATACATAGTAATGTATTTGGGCTAGGGAGAGTCATTAAACTAAAAGGCCTATGTTAATATAACTACCTGGAAATCTTAGTTAATTCAATTAATATTCTCATGGCTCAGGTTCTTGTTTATGTTAACCATTTTGTGTACGAAGTATACATAATGGTTAACATAAGTAGAAATATATATTTCTATAATTCAGAGATTTTATACTCTATTTATGTCATATCGAAAAGTCACTGTAAACTATTAAGATACACTCTGAATCTATACCAGTTCTAACCCTACAAAATTTTATCAAGGATTTTATTAACAAGCTCATGAATTATGTGCACACATATATTGTATATGTATTCATCAATTTGTTTTGTAGAACACAGAACTGCAAAATTATTCTGCAGTTAGATTTATCTTCCTTTGCAGACAGAGAATTATCAAAAAGGCTACATATAAAAATAAATAGGGAAAACATTTGTAAAGTGTGACTATGGAGGTAGGAACTGTGTTGTTGGTGCCCATAATAGAAGAGTGGGAGAGCGATTAACAGAGAGGGAGAGGGAGACAGAGAGACAGAGAGAGAGAGAGACAGAGAGAGAGAGAGAGAGAGAGAGAGAGAGAGAGAGAGAGAGGAGAGAGAGAGAGAGAGAGAGGGAGGGAGGGAGGGAGGGAGGGAGGGAGGGAGGGAGGGAGAGAGAGAGATTGAGATTTGTTGAGAATATTTTGAATAAATACTTGAAGACCAAAATGGAATCAACCATGCAGACAAACAGGGAAGAATGCTTTAGGCAGAGAGAACATGTAACGTAAGATGTAATGAGGTTACAGTGAAGATCACTTTAGACAGAAAAGAATAAAGCAATACAATGAGAATGTTAGAGTTGAGTAGTGACCTAGCCTGGTACTATTAGGTTTCACTATTTATGGAAGCACTTTGCATTACTTTAAAATAAATAGGAATCAATTGAAAGGTTTTGATGTGACATATATGATGTATACTTTCAAATAACGATCCTGTTCATATTAATAATAGATAAAGTGGATGAAGATTTTTGGCTGAAAATTAAATAGAGTTAATAAGGCAATTCATGGAAGAATAATGGTGTTGATTTTTAAGATGTAGTGATCTCAACTTACAGCTTGAAGGACTGGTCACAGAAACATTTCACGCTTAAAGGAGCGAGGGAGGTTTCTATGATCAGTAGTGATTCCCAAGAAACAGATGGGCAATAGACGAGGCTAGCTCCAATGAATACCTTTCTCAGGCTCGTCACATGGCACCAGTACCAAGAATATTAATTCCCTTATGTTTCATGTATTTATAAATGAGTTATTTGTATGCAAGATGTAGTTCTTTCGCAGATTTTTCTGTTTCTTATCTGTTCTATTTCTCTGCTAGGTAAATGTTCCACCTCTGGTTACTTTGCTGTTTAAAACAAACTTCCATGTCTATTCAGTGAGATTCTTATCTTAGTTAATTCACTTCTCATCTGAAAATAAGTTTATTTTAGTATTACCCCTTTGTGTGCTTGTGTATAAGTATGGGTTTTTTTTTTTTGCAGTTTTATTGTATGTGCAGGTGTGTGCACAGGTGTTCTTGCAGAGGAAATAGCCTAGCCACTGTCATTGTTCCTCAAATGCCATCATTCCTGATTTTCTAAACAGTCTCTTTTATGAACTAGAATATTCAGGGTGGTCGAGGAGCCTGAGAGAGCCACCTGCCTTAGGTAGGATCACAAATTCACGTCCTAATATCTGGATTTTTCTCTCGGTTCTGGGGACTAAGCTCAGTTCCTCATGCTTGTGCAACAACCACGTTATCCTGAGCTGTCTGTACATTCTTCAAAGCTTTATTTCGAAGAGTTGCCTTAAATGTTAAACCACCCTATCAATCATAAAAAAAAATAAATGTTAAACTGCACGTTCATAGGTATTTTATTTGTTCACTATTTTTGATTCATACCAAAGCTCTAAAATCAGTTGTAATTTTCTTTTTAGTAGTATGTAAATCTGTATGTCTTTTCAAAATCACCAAAAACATCCAAGTTTTAGAATTCATTAACTTTAATGATATTGGGCTTTATATGTCTATGTCTATCTATATATTATTTTACATGTTTGAGGTTTGCTTAGTTTCTCAGTTGGAGTACTAGAAGTCTTAATGATTTTAGGAAATCTTAAACAGTTGCCATCTCAGAAATTGCTTTTCATCCTATCTATTCTTCCTATCTTTTCTTCCTATCTATTCTCCTTGGTATTATGAAGATAGCTCATAAGATTCCAAACTTTGGCATGGAGTTTATTTTTATCTCAATAATGCATCTAGTACAAACCTATGTATAATTCTTGCCTTTAACTCTCTCAAAATATTTTCATAGCCATTAGGTTCTGTATCATAGATGATTATTTATTTATATCTACATTTGGAAAAATGGGTTTCCTCTGAACTCATATTTATTCAGAATCTCCATGCACTGTAAAATGAGGGGTGAAAATCAGTCATTATACTGTGCTCTTAGAAATTCATTCTAGCTTTACATAAATCTCTTTCGTTAACATCCACTGAAGTATCAAGCTATACAAATAGAAGAAGCAAAAAATATTATCAAAATCGCAGAAACTATTACTAGATTCATCAAAATCTAATAAAAATAGATTTATAGAATCTTAACATATGTAATTTCCCTCTTAACCTTTGTGATATGTTAATTGCAGTATTTAAGCTGAGCAGATGAAAATTCTATAACCAAGTGACTCCTGGGTCAATAATTTCCTTGGCAACTACTATTAGTCTTTTATAATCACAACTTCATTTACAGACAAAAAAATTGTCTCTAAATAAGAACATTGTTTATTTTCCAAGGATGTTGCATTGACAGCTGATAACCTTTGTTTTAACTTCAACATGAATAAAAATATCTATGTGTAATTATGTAAAGAAAATGCTTTCCCCTTTTTTTCAAGAGTAACTTCTCTTCACTATGTAGTAGAAAATAGAATATAAAAATTATGCTTTGTGAATAAGTATGAAATCTAGGATCAGACATTACTTTACATAAGGTGTTGGAAAAGAGCACTGAAATTAATTTTTTTGTGTATTTCTGTTTAATATTAAGACAGTTACAAGCAATGAAAGCATAAAGGTAACTTGATACTTTCACTATAATGTTTTTATAATGAACAATATTTCCTTATAACTCCATCAAACATGAATTGTTCTCCATTATTTTCCATCATATTGTTCTCCATCAAACATGAATCCTATCAGTAATCTCAAATGGCATTTTCACTTTCAACTGCACCTGTTCAAATATAAGGGCCTATAGATTCTACATTTTAAGATAAGGAAACTTTGCTTAATTCTGTTTTTCCTCCAAATACTTGAATATAAATCTTTATTCCTTCCACATCCTGAAACTACTGGATTCATTTGATGTCCTCTGTATCTTAGGTATAAATTTGGATAATTTCAGTAACAATAAAAATAATATGAGGATGTCAAAATAATCAAACTAAATGCTTAAGAAAGAAAAAGAAAATACTATGCAAAATTTTAATTCATAAGTTAGTAGAAAAACTATCTACAGTATAAACATTTTACATAGTAAGTTAAGGAATAATTTTCATTATGTTGTTAGTGATTTTTTAAAGTGAATATTATGAAACATTAATATCCAACAACTCTTTAGGAAAAAATATTTTGGTAATACATACTGTAGATCTTGTCAATACGTTTTCTGTTTACTCTGGTATAATAAAAAGCTTTCCTTCTTGATATATTATTGAAACTCAGTTCATATTCACTTTTTAAGATCCTAGTCTTAAGTTCATTTCCATAGCATCCCTACTTTCAGAGAACTGTTAATAAAAGTGATTCTTGGGCAGTAGTCTCCATATCCCACTTTGTATGTATAAAGAATTTTTAAAGCTAAAACCTAAAGAAGCTAAGGAAGAAGGTGAACCGAAGGAAAAACATATAGTTGTTCTCTTCGCTAAGGGAAGTAGACCAAATTTCCGGGGAGAAAATGGGTTCTTGGGGGGGGGGATGGGGGTAAGGGGAGATGGGGAAAGAAAAGGTAGAAGGGAAGGAGGGGGGGACCTGGGAAACGGGAGAATTGGGATAAAGGAAAGGTGGATAGGGGAACACGGAACCACAATTCTTAGTTAAGGGAGCCACTTTAGGGTGGGCAAGCGACTTGACCCTAGAGGGGCTCCCTAGTGCCCAAGATGAGGTTCCCAGTTAGTTCCTTGGGCAGCTGAGGATTGGGAACCTGAAATGACCCTATCCTAGAGCAATACTGACGAATATCTTGCATATCATCATAGAATCTTCATCTGGTGATGGATAGAGATCGAGACAGTGACCCACACAGGAGCACTGGACTGAGCTCCCAAGGTCCCAAGGAGGAGCAGAAGGAGGGAGAACATGAGCAAAGAATTCGGGACCACGAGGCGTGCATCCACCCACTGAGACAGAGGAGCTGATCTACGGGGAGCTCACCAAGGCCAGCTGGACTGTGACCGAAAAAGCATGGGATAAAACCGGACTCTCTGAACATGGCGAACAATGAGGGCTGATGAGACACCAAGGACAATGGCAGGGGGTTTTGATCCTACTTAATGTGCTGGCTTTGTGGGAGCCTAGCCAGTTTGGATGTTCACCTTCCTAGATATGGACGGAGAGGACCTAGGACTTAACACAGGGCAGGGAACCCGGACTGCTCTGTGGACTGGAGAGGGAGGGGGGAGGAGTGGGGGGAGGGGGAGAAGGGTGGGAGGAGGGGGAGAAGGGTGGGAGGAGGGGGAGAAGGGTGGGAGGAGGGGAAGGGAAATGGGAGGCTGGGAGGAGGTGGAAACTTGTTTTTTATGTTTTTTTTCTTCTTTTCACAATAAAAAAAAAGCTAAAACTATTAAAAGATTGTATTTCAAAAATTCAGTATTCATTGTTCCTAAATGAAATGATGACTAAATGAGTAGGGATAAATACAAACTTATAGATTTAAAAGAGTTCACCAAAAAAATCAAACTTTTAAAATTCTGGAATGAAAATGAAATCACTGTGCTTCAATATAGAAGAGACATATTTATGTGAGTATAGCAGCACAATAGCAGAAATGGAGATAAATATTCCATAATTGGTGATAAACAATAGAGTTCCTAGAATTTTGTGAAAGTGTAAGAGACATTAGTGACTTAGCATTAAAGATTATAGTGTTGTTGGAAAGACACTGAAAGTAGAAATTGGGATTAGAGGCTGTTGAAATAAGAAGAGAGTTGATGTATATCACCTGAATGTCTTATTTTACTTTGGCTTCATTTTCCCCTTAACAAAAGAATTTTGTTTTAATTCCTTTATTCAAAAGTAAATACATAAATACTTTTGTTTTCTATACATAATACTAGCTGATGTCTGAATGTATTGCCTCTAGCATTTTGAAGATCATGTAACAACTATTGTATTCAATATCTATTGTTGATGAAGTCTTCTGTGAGTATTATTAGTCTTCAGCTATTACTAGACTTTCTTCATTATTTAATATCATAATTTCTTCAAGACTAGATAGGTATGGACACACTGTTGTTCTTCAGTAGTAGTAGATTTTTATGCCATGTGAAAAGTCATGTAAATTGAAATCAATTCCAAGTTATTAATGCCACATAATTATATAAAATATTGTCTTTTCACCATGTTCTCCAATTTTACAGTCTGGAAGCCTTCAGATGAGTACCATAGAACACTTTTTATTCTAGTTTCCAAGTCGTTTAGAATTTTCAGCAAAGCAAAGTTTCCTTAGTACATTCTAATTTATAAATATATTCTTACTAAAATATATACATGTTCTTTTTTTGCTGTGGATCTTATGAAGCCTTTACATTTGTACCTTAGTCTTTATTTTCATGAAGATGATCAAAATTTAATATGAACTTAATCAGCCGGGTGGTGATAGTGCACACCTTTAATCCTAGCACTCGGGCTTGGGAGGCAGAGGCAGGCAGATCTCTGTGACTTTGAGGCCAGTTTGACCTACAAGAGCTAGTTCCAGAACAGACTGCAAAGCTAGAGAAACTCTGTCTTGAAAAAAAATAAATAAATAAAAAAGAAAGAAAGAAAATTTCATAAGAACTTTATCAAAAAAATTGTGTAGACTCATACCCTTCATTGATTGAGTTTTGTCTGAAATATCTGCTAATATTATTTGACAGCATAAAAAATACTTGGCCATAGATCAATGTGTATTGATCACAATAGATTAGATAAGGTTATTGTTTTGATCCTTTTTTTCAATGTTTTATTATTTTTTTCTTTTTTTAAAAAATAAAAATATTGTTCTCATTTTAAACAAATGACTCATAATGAACCTAACTGTCCTAATGGCTTAAAAGTCACTGCTTCAAAATGTGTATATTGAATCTCTAACTTAAAAACAGAATAAATAGTTTCTATAAGCTAATCTAATAAGCTAAGAACTGTTTTATAACTGTTCTATCAAATAAAAGCAAAATTATTCTACTAGGACATAGGGAGGTAGTTCCAAAGGAAAATACTCACCTTGAAAGGATGATGGCTGGGATTTGAGTTTGAGTACCAGAGCCATGCATATTATCGAATCTAATAATATATATTATATCTAATTATATATATTATACTTGCTACATATTATGTTATATATTATTATTATTGACATGGTTGTATATGTTTGGACTCTAAGTATTAGAGAGGCAAGAGGATGGATTCTTGGGTCTTCTGGTAGATAAATTAGCCTAGATAACTCATTGGTTTCCAGGCTAATCTGAAACCCATTCTTCTACCAATATTCGGAACTTAAGGAACCGTTGGCTGGAACCTGGAAAACAACACCCGAAGTTGTTTTCTCACTTAGAGTTCAATCTGCACCCACACACATGCACATTTAACAACACCTACATTTGCAACCACATACACATGAACATACACGCTTCCTTATATACAGAAATTATCCTACCATGTTTGTTGCCTGCTATTGTAAGCTTCAGCAATTTATGCAATATTATGCTTATAATATTAAATATGAAAGATCATAGACTTTAATGTTCAGTCAGCTAAACTTAAGACTCAAAATAAAATAATTCCAGTATTTCCCTTTTTTATTTTTAATTTTTATATTTTAAGGAAGGTTGACTGATCTTGATGTCCTGGTTCTGGTACCTAGACCTCATAACTGCAGTAATTACAGACATGCACCATCATGACTGACTAGTATTTCTTAAATTATTTTGTTTTCAATTTATTTGTAATACTTAGCTGCAATTAAACTTTAGACTATTGAATTTCATAAAAACCACATACTTAGGAACTTTCTTAAGTATATAAAAAGAAGCCACAATAATATGCCATGTATTGTGCCATACACATTCAGAAAACAGTTATTTTAATTACATGTTACAGTACAACTGTAATAAATGAAATTAATAATATCATAGAAACGATATCACTTTGGAATTGAATCCCATGAAGATTTTAGTTACACAAAGCAAAACAATCATTTTGTCTCAGACATTTATATCCTGGGTTTGTGATGTGTACTTCCTGGAAATGCAGAAGGTGGTCATTCTTCTTTACCTTCTAAGAACTTGAGTAAGGAAGAAAAGTATATTGGTCAAAAAGTCTCTGTTGCTTCTACCCTGCTATGAATAATAAAATATGATTACATAATTTTGAACTGCCTTTTCCAAGAGGGTATCAGAAATGGTCCATTCTGTTGTTTAAAAGGACTCTTTTTTCCTTTTGGATTCTAGTGCTCTAGTGATGACAATTTTATTTAATCTTCCATCAAATAACTTCTCTTGAGCCATTTATGTCATATAATGAGCAATGTGACCCACTAAGTGTTTAATCCAAGAGTAAAGACTGTAGTAGTAATATCTAAGTCAATGAGATGACCTTATATAAGTCAAAATAACATATTTCATAAAATACCTTTATTCACAATATATACAGCAGGAAAGTAAAGTTAGCATGGGATGATCTCAGGAAAGCAATGCCTATTTCTGAATTAGACAGTGAAGTAAATAAATGTATGAGAAATTGACAAATTCACATTGCCAATGTTATGAAAAATGATGCAGCAAAAGAAATTAAGATGTTTATATTTTCTCTTTCATTTTGAATAAGGGTCCTTTCCCTATCACTTGTCCTCTGGTCTTTAATCTTGAAAATTAAGCTTTTGAGTTACAGAAGCCCAAAGTGAGGGGAACGACTCACTTTTAGAAGGTGCAATCGAAGTTTCTTATTGAGCCTATATTTTTGGTGCTGTTAGTAGGCTTCTGTTAATAGAGTAGTAGTTGCAAACACATACTTGGGTTTGCCAGTAACAACTCACAATTTGTGCAAAGTTGAGTCTCCGAAACTGAGCAAAACTGCTCTCAATGTCCCGCCAGCGCTTGCTGAGCTGGATCTGAGTTGGCTCCACTGCCATTGCGGCCCCATTTTCAGACAAGCCCTCAGCTTGCCTGCGCACTGCATTCAGCTCCTCTTTCTTCTTCTGCAATTCACGATCAATTTCCTATTGAGCAAAATCAATACAGGGCCCAGGGCAGTTAGCTAACCACATCAACCGACCTACAAGTAGCAAATACTTCGCTCAGAAATTTCATAGGCTGTTGTTCCTTTTTTTTTTTTTTTGTATTTTCATCATTTCGAAATAATGGAAGGTGTCACTGTCATCCTCACCCAGTAAGCCAAATATAATTTTATGTATCATTTGAATGCTCAGTTTTAGATATTCTTATTAGATTATTAAATGTTTCTTAGCATTCTGTTTCTTTGGAATTTTTCTGGTGCTTTGAGAATTGACCCAAATTTAGAGTGATTCTTCACTTATTTACTAGGGATGATTCATATAGAATATAATTTAGAGGGTAAGTGACTACTTTATTTTAAAGGTTTGAGGAAATCAACAGAGAATGAAGCAAAATAAAACGTGTAAAATAATAACAGAAAGAAAACATCTTTGGACAATTTGCAAATAAATCTCTAGAGATTTGACAGTGATATGAAAAGATGTTCTGATGAAATGAATATGTGCTAACACGAGAAAGAAGTCGTCCATGTACCGATAAGCCATTACTTCATCTGGAACAAAGATACACAGAGTCAATTACAATTGGGCCAGAAAACACATGACAGTTAATAACTCATTTCACATTGTCTAACATTTTATTCATTCAACATTACGTCAATTCAATAACAGTACAATACAGTTACTGAAACAAAACACAATACAAAGAAATACATCAAAGCACAGAGCAAGCTTCTAGAGGAAACCAGACACATTTTATACATGACCCTTGTAGGTTATGTTACTGTAGTTAAAATCTAGCCGCAAAATCTAGTATTGCCATTCTAAAACAACTTTACCTTCATTTTCCTTTCATCTCTGGGTTCAGGTAGGCTGGCTAATTTTTTTTCAATGTCATCCAAGCATTTCAGAAGATCATCAGCCTGCCTCTTGTACTGATACCACTGGTGAGAAATTTCTAGGGCTTTTTTTCTTCTTTGAGACCTCAAATCCTGTTCATGATGCAGATATTATTAAAATATCAATATATGTGGATAACACACTCTTTCTGCAGTTATTTATGAAAACTAAGTTGAGACCTTGTCTTTTTAATTGCTTTGTAAAAATCACATGTAAATACAACACAGAGGCAAATTATTAAATTATGTATTTATGCCTTAAGATCTATGTACAGAAGCTAAGAAACATTAATAACACAAAATATTATTCTTTGAATATTCAAACTTGATTACAAATCTTTTTGACATTTAATTATGTCTTAATTATCTAAGAAAATGATTGCTTAGTACATTTGAAACAATTTCATATATAAATACAATGAATATAACCAGTTAGTTACAAAAGCATTGAGCTACACTTGACTTTTAAAGTACTTAAAATTCTCCTGAGTAAATTGGGAGTATGGGGACCTTGGGAGAGGGTTGAAGAGGATGGGGCAGACATTGAAAGGAGCAGAGAAAAATGTAGAACTCAATAAAAATCAATACAAAATTCTAAAATGTATATGTTCAGCTTGGGGCTTATCAACAAAATTAACACATACTATATACACTCATGATTTTAGAAATGTCTATAAAGTTAGGTCATTAATATTGTTGCTTAAAATTTTAGTTATTTTGGAAACTGAAGAAATGACTCAGTAGTTATGAAGATTGGAAGGTCCTGGTTTGACTCCCAGTACCCATATAGCTGCTCACAACCATCTGTAACTCCAGTCCCAGAGGATCAGAGACCATCTTCTGGCCTCTGTGGGCAATTCATACACATTGTACACAGAAAAACAGGCAGGAAAAATACCCATATACATAAAAATTGAAATCATTATAATAATTTTAATTAGGTATTTTAAAGTTTTTACATGTTTATGTGTAGAAGTATAACTATTCTTTATAGAGCAACGATTGTAAATGAAATTAATATTAAACAACCCTAATTTTTCTTTCAATGCAAGCTTAGCCAGGATTTTTATTATAGGAGATCATATTCAAAGTATAAAAATAATTGCTATTTCAAAAAGAGTGAAGAGTTTTCAATCAACTTGGTGATAAAAAAACAAACTCTTTTAATAAATTTTCAAAGGAGAAAGTAGTATTTGTCTGGCTCATAGAAGTTCACTCAAAATTTTCTGAAATCAATGGAATTAGCTAAAGTACCAGTTTGTACCCCCACTGAAATGCAACAAGTCTATCTAAAGATTCATTTCATCAAAGAGTAGCAATTGTGCTTTTGATGTAAGTTAATATGAATTAAAAAAAATACCAATAAATAACCGAATGTTTCATTGCCTTGGAAACTTCAAACCTCTTTTAAAATATTTTATAATAACGTAATTACAACTAATTGGTTAACTCTATAACTGTATTTGGTATAAGTTGGTTGGTAAACAAAGTTGATTTTTATGAATTCCTTGTGGCATTAAGATTTACTATTTCTTTTAGTTTGTACTTTGTGTGTCATTTCTAAACTCCATGTAAAGGTACTACATGCCTTGGAAGCATCAGATGGAATTCTGCTCCCCCTAACAATATACTAAGGTTCAGTTTTGGGACTTATTGAACTATGACTTATTCATGATACAATGTACATATTTGATAAAGCACTTGAAGGTTATAAATCTGATAGGTTTTTTTTTTTTTTGGTTTCAGTAGAAAGAGGTAATGTGCAAAATAGAATATTATTTTTTTTAAAAAGTATGTATTTGTTAGATTATGGAAGATGGCCTCTAGATACTACTGACCAATAATACATATATCCTCGTGTGACTAATCTATAAACTTCCAAAAGCTTTTGTCACAGAAGAGTGTGAATTACACAGGTTTCTGATGTTCTGTGTACATTATGATTTGCTCTTGTATTTCCTGCAAGGAAGAGATCTTTTCTATTTACTGTATTTATCAGCAGTTACCTTCAGAAAACCTGCTGGCCAATTAGACTCTCCTTGTTGATTCCTTTCGGGCACAAGATTGTGTAATTACGTTCTCAGCAGTGTTTACTTGCTTAACAATAAGGAAAAAGATCCTTCACACTTATTTGCATGTAGAAAGCAGACTTCATCCACCTACTAGGCGAATCTATCTATATAGCCATATAGGTTTAAAGCAATGATTCACGATGAAATATATTACTATTAGCAGTATTAGAAATAAGCCATTAAGGAAAATAGATAATATTGCAAAACATACACAAAAATAATGCTTCATAAAATGTTTAGCATATCTAGTTCCATCTCAAGGACTGCATAGACAGCATTAGAGCAAAATCAAGTTATTCTGCTCTTGCACAGTACAGATGGGTCACAAGGATACTTGACTGCATATACTAAAGATGATAGTATTTTTCAAGTGCATTCTGAACACTTTTGAGGGTTTCTATATAAAGTAAATTAGGCTCTTGTAGACCTAGATGTCTGCTTTTACAAAGTATCTGTTATAAGCAGAGTGAAGATTATGATTTTTAATGATCAAAATCCAGGCCCTACTAAAGAAACAGTTACCAAAATACTAGACCTACCATATAGAAACTGCAACAGTGGAGGGAATAACAATTGATTATTCTGGCAAACAGGACAAACATAACACCAGCTTATAGAAATAAAACCTATTTGAAAATAAATTTTTAAATACTGTGAATAATACTTTTGTATAGCTTGCAATATTACTAAGAAAAAGAACAAAACAAAGTTTATGTCACATATCTCTGAAAACTGGTTGCATAAGGAAATCATAAATAAAGCACACACATTAATAGATAAAAGTAATTTTCTGGTAACTAAAATTCTTAAACAGATTTTTCTTTATTTACGTTGTTTTTTACCCTATACATACACAATCACAGGCAAAGCACATTAGAATTTGAGCTCTAATACCTTGAGAGCATTATGTTTTGTCTGTAACAGCTGCTGTTTTATCTTTATTTCCTCTCGCTTTCTCTCATCTGTGATTCTTTGTTGTAAGTTGTCTCCTCTTTGCAACAATTCATTTACAGTACCCTCATTGTCTTCACTCTGATTAAAAACAACAAGTACAGTCTTCATTTTGATTCTTAAAATGCTGTACATTGTTAACAAAGATAAACATATTTAAATACACACAAAAATTGAGTTTACAATTTTTAGGGAATGCTGTCATAAAAAATATGCTCAGAATATTTCTTTTATGCTTATATAAAAAAACAAAGTTTATGTGTAACTCTTCTAAAGAACAAATTTTGAGTGGCATATGTATGAATTTGGAGTGTAAGGCACTTTAGATCATAGAAGTTATAATTTACTATAAAATATTCTTTTGGATTTTATTTATATTACTTTTAAATATATTTAAAATGTATAGGGAAATAAACTAATCTTGCGCTTCCAATGGTAACTATCTACATCTGTATAGTAGATTTTACATACTAATCTATGCTTTATATTTAAACCTAAATAGTCAAATTTAGTATCTGGAATATTAATAAAAACAATGGGGAAATTTGTAAAATATTGAAAAAGATTAATTTCTAAAATGACACATAATTATGCTAGGTTTAAGCAAACAAAATAATACAACTAGTATGTATTAAAATAACTTTGAATTTTTTTCAGTTCTCTTTGTTTTCTTCTCTAAGAACAATAGTTTAATTTTATTTTGCATAAAGATATTATTTGAAAAAGTGCTGTTGCAATCTTATTGCAATATTGATTACATTTGGGCATCTTTGGTTTCTTACCATTCTACTCCAAATATGAAAAATATCTGCGACAAAGGCATAGTATGCAATGGTATGCAGGTATGCCAATGAGCTAATGACAAATGACACACAAACTTCAAAAAGCACATTTATGTAAACATTTATATTATTACGTATTGTAATAAATGTAATATCTGTAAATCTATGACATGTTTAAATTTTGAAATACAACAGCAGACTTATCCATTGTGGTTAAAGGAAATGGGATTATTTTGTACAGTTGTCATTAGAAGTAAACAAATAAAACTAATTTGTTTCCCTAAATGAGTATTCTGTGGCAGGTTGTTACTGAGACTGAGAAGTAACAACATTCTCTGACATCTTCACCCTGGAATTTCTTCTTTGACATGAAGTAAAGGTAGCTGGATCTCGGAATTTTGGGAAATTTCTTCCTGTCTTTCTTTCCATGAGTTGAGAGGTGAAGACCTCTAAATTTCTTACATAAGGAGTACTGATTAGGATAGCTCCCAAAAGTTAGAATTGCTACGAGAGAGGCTAAGAGTACTTGGCAGAAATATTTCTCCAATTGCTCTATATTATCTAGCATCAAAAAAATCATATATTTCCTCCAATGCTGTTTTTAATCATAGTCTAATACAACTCTAGCATTGACACACATATGAAAATCTCTATTGTGACCCCTATAAAGGTTAAGTATGCTACAGTGGTAATGGCAGCGGAAAAGGGGAAAAGAACATGTGAAAAAGTAAAGTGAATGCAGCATAAATACACTCGGTGAATAGTGATGTGACACAGAAATAGTCAAGCCAGAGAAAAATATAAAAGATATTTTAAAATTAACAAGGATTGGAGGAATATGTTCTTGATGTACAGATGTAAAGGCCACATGTACATATGTTTTATTCCCATTGAATAAGATATATAGAAAGAGATATAGATATATATGTATATTCAGCATTTTCTTAAATCTTTTGTTAAAACCACTTTGTTAGAAACTTTGATGGACAATTTTACATTACACACAACTGTCCTTTCTATTACCAAAAGCATCAGGTATATATAAGACTATAATTTCTATTATATTTTAGTTTACATCCCGAATGACTCCTATTTTCTTTTACATTTTGCCTTCTGAATTTGAAAATGAAAAAGTGAGCCAAAATACAATTGAACTATTTATTAGAAGTTCAAAGTGTTCCCATATGTTCATAAGATGATAATTTGGCAAGTATAATAGCATGTCAAAAGGAATACTTTTCATTTAATAAAATCATTTACAATAATACTATGTGAATATTGGTATTCTGAGAATTCAGTTGGAGACATAAGTTATAATATTTCTTTCCAAATATTTACTCATTTTCATTCTCAGTTCATTCACACGTTCATCATAACCAATTTACCATATCTTTATTGAAGTCTTCCTCTTTCAGATTCACCCCCTGCTGAATTTCAGCCTCCAGTGGTTCAAGCAATTTTTGTATATCTGAGTTAAACTGCTCCAATTCCTTCAAAGGAATGGAGGCCTAAAAAAAAAAGATAGTGCTAATTTAAATCAAGATTACTTTTTATTAGAAACATAAACCAAATGAAACACATTTATTCAGCCCCCTGTTGCTAAAATAATGACATGCATTATGTTTCCATATTAAAGTTTATGAAGGTTTTGAACTACAACTGGGAAAGTACCTGAGAATGCATATATGGAGAAATACTTGTCATCAGAGCTGAACATACATGCAAGATAATGTGATTTATCATTGCAGAATAGCAAGACAGTCAATTTACACAAATTTGTCTGTGCTAATTTCTATTACTTTAAAGTTAAAATTTACCTTATTTTAGGCATTCTGTTAGTATAAACTTAAATAAATATGTCTGTCCAAAATTGCCACATTAATTAATAACAGTAACCTTGGGAAAAAATTTTAGAAAAACCATGTGGCAATCTGTTTAAATATTTCAAACGCTATATTTAGAATGGTATAAATTCCTGGCATGTCCTCATAAATCACCATAAACTTGAACCAGGAATGTTTTCTTAGGTGGCACAAATATATCCTTATGACTAAAACCCAAATATTTCACATACTTCACAACATATTTAAATAGGAAGTTGATAGTGATCATGGTCTCAACATTTTTAATAATCCTTTGATTTCCTACACGAAGCACTTGAAAATGCATGAAAAGACATTGAAAATAAAATATCCAGAAAAACAGGCAACCCTTCAAGTTCTGTTAATAAAGTGTACTTCTTTTTCCTTTTAAACATTATTAGTATTTAATTTTTTAAAGATTATAACACTAGGAATTATTTTTCACCTGACCAATTTTAAAAACTAACAGATAGCAAAGAAAATATGGTTTTTCTTCCATAATTATTTCATGTTATGGAAATAAGAAAACACCCATGCATTTTATTCCCCAGTTTAGGTTAATTTTATGAGTTTTGGTTCCTTTCTGTTCTTTCCTAGCCATATTCCCAGTAATAGCATGATATTATCATTTTTAGATGATATTATTAAATGATATTATCATTTTTTGACGAAATGTTCTGAGCAAAAATCCGTATTAGACCTCAAGGGAAAACTGAGTATTTTTTGGTAGACTGTTACTAGTTGGACACTAAATAAACAATTGCTATTCATAACAGCATCACTGTAACATGAAATGTTAATAATGACACATCTTCAATGTTCTTCTCCCTGTCCCATGAAGGGTTTAAAGGGCAATTTTAAAATAACTTATTATAGTAGTATTTCTTCTAATTTTAATTGTGTTTTGTCATTTGAAATGCCATAAGTTTTGGAAGGATAGAAACTAAAAGCTTTCAATTATCATAATACCAACTCAGTTCATGTGAATATAGGTGCAAATGCATATGTAATACCTGTCTGGTGGTAATTTAAATTATTTTTCACCTTTGCTGATACTCTGTGAGAATAACATATTGTTCAACATGACTTTATGGATAGAAAATGAATGTTTAAAGCAACCCTTTCACTAAATAGATACCAAAATAATGAGTCTATTTGTGGTCAGATTTACATTTTTTCTCCACCTGCTTTTTTGCTAGCTTATCACCTGTCCACAAACTCAAACAGAGTAATTTCAAGAGCTCAGTATGTGGTTTCTCTGGCCCTGTTACCTTAGGCAATTGATTTATATTTGAGGAAAAGTATATAGGACATCATTTTACCTTATTTTGTTAAGATCACATTTCTATTCGCAGACAACCATTCTCAAATGACAAATCATATTCTTGGATACATTGTCAGATCTTGCCTATCTTTGGATCTAATAAATATCAAATATAAATCAATTGCCTAAGGTACACTTTCTTTGTAGTCCCAGTAGTACCAAAGATCTCCAAAAAGGTGTCCAACTCCCTTCCTTACCAACCACTTCCATCCAGCGCAATGTACCCAAGTCAATATGCCCCTGACTAAGCACTAATGCAATTGTGTTTTTTTCTGCACAAGAACCTTACACAACTACTAAAAACAAACAAGAAATAGGCTCCAGAATGCTAGTCAAGTTATTGATTTTCCTTAATTTGCCAAATGTAAATGGACTAAATATTGTAACTATAATACTTGCATAATAATTGCTTTGCATGTGTTATTTTTATGTGTTAAAGTTTAAACTGTTCTTTTTTAACTGGACAGAAAAGGGGAGATGATGTGTGAAGTCCTCCAGTATATGTGCTGTTATATTGGCTAATGAATAAAGCTGTTTTGGCCAATGGTTTAGCAGAGTGAAGCCAGGTGGGAAATATGAACAAATAAAGAGAGTGGGCAGAGTCAGAGAGATGCCATGTAGCTGCCTATGGAAAACAATTCCAGAATGACAAAACCTTACCAGTAGGTCACAACCTTGTTTCGATACACAGATTAAGATAAATGGGTTAATTTAAGATACAAGAGCTAGCTGGAAAAGACACCTAAGCTATGGACCCAACAGTGTTAATGTTAAGATAGTTTTGTGTGATTGTTTGCGTGTGAGCACCCAGGAAATGAATGCACAGGCTCCTTCTATAATTCATCTCTTAATCTTTTCTCGAGGAATATTCTAGGCTTTATTTACATCTTCCTGATATAGGATTGCTTTGTAGACCATTTGGTCCCTCTGTATTATTGTCTCTCAAGATACTTATAATGTCCCTCATCTTCTAATAATGGACATATTTTTATATCAATATTGGGCTTTACACACTAGCTGAGTAATCTTAGCCAACATTTGCTTTTATCTTTTCTAGGGCATGGAATGTTTTATTAGTAACGGGGGGGGGGGGGGGACAACAACTACTTCATACAAATGCTTTGAGGAGAAAGTGTGTTAAAATTTATCTGATGTAAAATAAATGGTCAGTAAACATCTATTATCATTGTCTCCCAAATTCCTATGCACCTATGTGACACAAATTAATGCTCAGTATATCTTGCATCAAATGCTTATCTCTAAATTATAGCTATTGCCTGATGTTACTATTTTGGAAATGTTTCTGGAAGAAAAATACTTCTTGGTTTCATGTTTTTTTTCCAAATAATTAGAGAAAAATAAATTAATTTATTTCTAATATTAGTATGGAAAAATTTGATGACAATTTGGTAAACTTTATCAAACTGGAAAGAAAATTTGATCTATTAGCGTGTATTATAGAAAATATTCTCAATGAAGAGGCTAATGTACATCTATTTTGTTTTCTGAAGTATTTTTATTAGGACCTATTTAGAGAAATATCTTCAGAATCAGTGAGACAAGATCTATCAACTATTAAAACAGCTTTGTTTCATCTTAACCATAGACATTTCTGCTATGGAATATGTACTCCAATATATTTTTTTCTAGAAAAGTAAGTAAACGTTACTATAACATTGTAATGCCATACCTAAATGAATGTTGCAAAGAGTCTAGCAAGAAATGGATACATAAAACAGTGTCTGAGATCAAACACAGAGTATTTTATGTGGTAGACAAATGCTCTACCCTCAGTAGTTTATTTACCAATATGCACAAATTCTAAACAGAAAATTCAAATGATGTGACTGATGTTATGCAATTCACATGTAAAATACAGATAAAAGATATGAAGAGCATATCATTACATAAAAAAATAAAACCCAAATGAAAACAATAGAAAGTTGCTAATACCAAAGTACTGATGTAAAAAGACTTTCGGAAATACTGTTGCAAAAATGAATACAAATTCACACAAAGAATAGAAACTTAAAAACTGTTTGGGGGTGTTTTATTTTGTTTTGTTCTGTATTTAGTAAAATGCACAGGGTCCAGATGTCTTGATATAAAACCATTCTACATTTGATAAAAGACTATTATTCAAATTAGAGATTATAAACTACAAGTGTTCTTTAAAGTAAATACTCTAAATGAATAGGTAGAAAGTATTTGCAGACTAAAATTTGGCTAACATAAAGACATGTTTAAGATTGGGACTTTTTCAAGTTTTATTAGAAGTAGCAAGTTTTTTATTGCTGAAAATAAATAAGCAGATGCTAAATAGTGATGCATTATCTCATACATTTAAAATATTCGTTGAAATAAGTATTGCCTTAAAATATAATATCTCATGATGAAATCTGTTCTCTGAGTTCAAGCAAAGTATTATTAGTAGTCTATCTCGATAGACGTATAATGAAAGTCATAAATGTCATTTAAGATGATCTAATTGTTGAATTAAAAACAAAAATCAGCTTCTTATAAATAAGTCCAAAATTTTATCTTCTAAATAACAAAAAGAAAAATTATCTTTTACACTCTCTATTTAAAAACAAATATTCAAAATGTACACATATTTTATAGTTATACCACATCTTAATTTAGTTTAGGCAATTTTGATTTATTGATAGACTTTTGTTACAAGTGTAGATTTATTTTCTTTTAGCCAGGACAATTGATAAGATTTAGTATTCATTATTAACTAGAAAGGTCTATATGGAATACCATCTTATCAAAAGTATTCAAAATGTGAATATTCAAAGATTTTATTGGGTGACATATACATTAGTCATAAAACATCAGTCTCATTCACATGCATTTTAAATTTGAGATCATTTTTAAGAAAAATTTTCTAGGTATCCCTTTGTGTTTAAGAAATTTTAAGTGGGTTTTATATAGAATTTCAAGATTCTCTCAGTTATTTATTATTTTAAACCACTTTTTACTATCTCTTTCATCTGAATATAGCATTATCTAATCGGTGATATGCTTTTCCCAAACAGATTTTTTCAGTCTTTGAAATTACCAATACCTTAGTCTGCATTTTGCATAGCAAATATGACCTGATGCTTTTATATGACAGGATGGTTATTATATACATTACAAAATTTTAAGACATCTTGCACATTGATTTATCATGATCACTTTTCACAATTAAATTGATAAAAATAATCAACCTAAATATTTCAACTATTTGCAAGAAAAAAATCAGTCACTTAATGTGTATGTGATTACTGTTCTATATATGAAAAACTAGTAAAACCTAATTGCTCTCTTTAATAATTCCCTAGTTCACCTGCAATGCATGGTTCCAAATTCTAATGAGAAAGACATTCTTGCTAACCAGTGAAAGTTTTCAATGCCATGTTTTCATTGTACATTATTTTGAATTATTATGCAAATTATCTGAAGAAATGGATGATATGGAAGTGTCTGTTGTTTCGAAGTTCACTTAGACCTGAGTGTGGTGATGCACATCTGCAATTTGGGTACATTGGAGGCTGATCTAGAAGAATTGGAGTTGGGATCAGTCAGACCTCCATGATTAAGTCCTGCCTCATAAAACAACAAGCAAAATGCATGAGAAAATAAACTTGTAAATAATTAAAGTTCGGTTTAATGTACTAAGTTTATAATTCTTGCTTTTCAAAATTGAATTATGAAGCATTCACTATGCTAGTTGAAGGCAATGATTGAAAATCATCTTAATTGTCAAATAAAATATTTTTATTTAATTAAAGAAAATTTGTGACCATATCAAATTTAGAATCATAATTATGTCACATTATATTAGGCAATGAACACAAGATAAGTTTTAGAATATACAGAAAATAATACAAATGAAGTTATGACATTAGTGAAGCATATATCAATTATTATTTGCACAATTTAATCTTTTACTTACCTTTATATATTAAGAACTTTAGCATGACCGTGCAGTTACACAAAAATACATAGAAGATAGAACATAGAAAACTTTAATAAACAGATAAATGGACACAAAGAAAGAAGAGACAGAGAAACTGAGAAGGACAACACGTTGTTTTCCTTGATATTTTAATATTCTTTTAAATTGCTAAACAACTATTAATTGTGTTTTGTTGAAAAATTGAAGGCTTAACGAGACTTAAAGCTCTATTGAAGCTTTGGCAATAATGGTCACTTATATCACAAGCCAACAAAGAATAAAAAAACTGAACAAAATTAAAATAAATTACAAACTGATTCACTAGATTTTGAAAGACTTTATAACCCTTTATCATACTTTATTGATAATAAAATATTAGCTTTTTTGGTTAAATATTACTTCAGCCTGTACATATACAATCGCATAACAATGCACATGTTTACACAGATAGCATTGTAAACATCTATTAATCTTGACTATGGAATCTCAGTCATCAAAATAAAAGCACTAGATGGAAACACAAATTTAAATGGAATTTAAACTGAAAATTAATTATCCATATGCTACGGTTTGGTTTAAAATACCTTAAGCTCAATCAACGTGTTTCTCATGTTGCAGGCTTGAAATCATTTTTATCATTACAACAACTAAGCAGGGAATGAGGAATAACTAGCTAATGACAACTGAAAGAGTAAAGTTAATTTAAGGATAACTAACAATCTCCAACAGAGAAGAGACTAATGACATGATATGGACAGTAATTTCAAATATTCCTGTGTATAGAGTAAAGAAAACTTACAAATATAAACAAGATTTTTTTTAGAAATCTTTATCTTTGTAAGGAGAAAAAGTAAGAAATCAATAATTTGTAGGCCTATTGACTTTTTAAATTTAAATTTAAACTTTGAGAAAACTTATGAAAAAGTTGAAATAAATTATGCAGTGGCTCAAAGTAGTATCATTTACTATTAGGAATGGTTTGGTAATAGGGATGGTAATTCATGTGCCATGTACCAATTTATTTTAAATGCTTTATTGATGAAAGTATGGCTAAGTTTTGCAGTTTAATAGGAATACCCAATACCTTTCTATTGATTTTTAAGTTGATAAATAAACTTCTGGGTTACCCACTTGAGATTTGTATAAATACTGGTTGTGGAAGACATTGATAGATCAAGAATCATTGGCTAACATCATGTTAAGTGTTCCTAAAAGTATCTCTCCTTTTCATGATTTGAGGGTTCAGTAGTATCAAATGGAACAGGAAAGATGTAACTCGAAATTATACTGAAAAATTTGATGGGGTTAGATAGATTAAATTTAGAATGACAACATTTTGGAAAACTGCATTTTCAACTTTCTACATTTTATCCACTCAGACATTCTCTTTAGGTCTTTGTGGTTTTAAAACAACATACACCAAAGTTACCATTTAAAATAAAATTGGATATAGTCAAACTAATATACCATAGATCAATCATGATGATTTTCTGACAAACAGAAGTAAGACACTATGTTGGGAATCAGAAAAAAAAACAAAACAGTGTTCTAAGCAAAACAACTGAGATCTAAAAATTTCTAAGTAGAACGTCTAACTGTGAGAAATTTGGGAATAAGAGTGTCATTGATATCCTCTAATATTAATTATCTAATAGTTTGTTGTCCAAAGAATGACTATTTTTCAATGCATTTACACTAACTAATTGGGAAAATTATTTTTGTTTTTATGTTATCTCAATCAGTAATCACCAAATAGCTTTAATTACAATAAATACCATGCTAATAAAACTGAAGGAAGGAGTTGTATCAAAATACACTGTTCATTATATTCAACTCCATATCAGCATTCAAAATATTTAGAATAATTATAAGAGAATATCAAAATTTAAATATATTTTACTCTGCTGGCTGTGTAGTCAAATATAAACGTGAAATAATGTTATTTGAATAGAAACTATAGAGTAGTTCAACTCTTATTCACTTCAGTTAAATTTAAATAGCATGTGTATTATATAGTTTGAAAATTAATCTGTTATTATCATTAAAGATATGAATTATGGATTGTATATAGAGCACAATATCTGCAACTTTTATCCATAATTTTCATCTACAAACTTTTTCTTTTCTTTGTAGAAAATCAAATTAGTACATATTCATATAACATGGATAACTGTGCCAAATTAAGCACTTTAGCTGTCTATTTCTGTCAGAAAAGGTGCTATGTGAGAAGACGACTGGAAACAGATTTTAGATTGGGGGAAAGATAAGTATATTCATATTACAAAACTGACAAAAGAAGTTATGTTTTAGTTAAAATTACTAAGTCTTTTAGGTCATATAAGCTGTATTGTTTATTTCACTTTTATGTTTAAGAGATACAAAGTATCAGCCTAATGTATACCCATTACTCCCCCCTCCCCACAAAACTATGTGTTAAAGAAGTCATGTGTTTTTATTGTGTGTGTGTGTGTGTCGTATATTCTACCTTCTATAGAAAACCTCTCACATGTGTCATTGGTTATCTCAAAACTTACTATAATTATCTAAAAGTCTCTGATCTGCAGAAAGATTAGATTTATATCTGCCGATGGTGACTGAATGTCAAAAAAGTAGGCACACATAACTATTATAGTAATAAAACAATAAATATTTAAACATATGATGTTAGATTGTCCAAATCTCATTATAATATAACAATAAATATGTAGAAACTTCTAGATAAATTTCGGTTGTGAGTTCCATGGCCCATAATGGAATTTAAAGAATATTCCATAAATATATCCTATGGCATATATGTCTTAGTGAACAACTGAAGAAAGAGGGGAAAAAACTCAACTTTTAAAAATTGTCACCTATTTCAGGGCTAATATGTAAATTGTCCAGTACTTTCAAGAATAAAATATTTTAGATATGTAGCGGTCATATGCATATTTTTTGTAGTATTTTTCAAAAAAATTAAATAAATGCCTATGTTCATAAAAAAGAACTTTATAGATTATAGTTAAAACTCTTAAAGCCATTGAAATGTGGGAAATATATCTTGAGCCTATTTAATTACTGAATCTCAAGCACAGACTTTCTCAACGAATCAGTTTGGAATACTAACTAATCATTGAGTTCCTATCTTCATGACTCTCAACGACAAAAATCTCTCAACTATTTCCAAATACCTCTAACTAGGTAGTTCTGGAGGTGGGCTCTCCTAGGCCAGTTCCATTAAAATCACCCTGTAACTTGTTAGTACTATAAATTTTCAGGCTTCTCTCTACTTTCATTGACCAAGTGTCTCTTGGTGTGAAACTTTTGTAATCTATGTTTTATAATCACCCAAATTCATACAAACGTTGGAGAGTTCTCTCTTGATTAAAAACTTCTTTATATTCCCATGAATACTCCAGTATTAAAAGTCCTCATCCAGACTATTGTGATGCTCTCCTATCTGGTTTCCCTAATTCTAGACACTCTTCAGTTTTGCTCTCCTCTCATAGCAGGGCTCTTCTATTCTTTCAGCAATGCGTGAGACAGAATGATTACAAAGTCCTCATTGCATGCTAAATTAAGCAAAAGCTATTAGTCTTATTGTCATGACTTCTTCGTACTTTGTCTAATCAACCTGTTCAGTTTTATCATCCACAATTAAGGTTCGTGCCCCATACCCTCTATCTTATAAGGAATCTTAATTTACTCTCTGGAGGGAAAAAAATTTTGACTTATCCAAAATTCTTATCTCCTCAAAGGTTTTGGAATGACCGCTAAATTCACTTACCATAAAAATGACTCTCAAACCGTTATTCATGAATGTATCCTGAATGTAATTGAAAGTTACATAAATCTATCACATCTGAACTAACAATAGTGTCGCCACAGGACAAAACATTTTGTTCTGGGAGTGGTATATGGCTGATGAGAATTCATCTACACAGCTCCTTTATTCTCAATTCTATCTTCACAAGTTCCTTAAGACCCACCAACAACCATTTCCTCAAATGCTAATTCCCCTTCTAAGAGAATGAAGAGAAATAGTGATTTCCTAAAAAGTAGCATTAAAAGATACCTTCCTTTTGTCTTTCAAATCTCTTTCCTATCCATCTGTTTCAGGGCACCTTCTGTTCCTAATAGCATCCCCTTGACAACCACCTTGTCATTCAACTCAGATACTCTAAAGCAAAGAAAGTTAAACAACGGTATCACTGTCCATTTCAGATTTGCCAGGGATTCTTAAAGGATCCATGATTTAACTTTATAATTATGGTCTACTCCATTAAAACTATCATGTCCTTATACTAATCTCAATGATTAAGGAATAGTACAAGTTCTCAACATCCTGGATATTTGGTCAATTTAAATAAACAGAAAGAGGTAGCATTTTAGGTATTTTAAGTGTTGTATTAGGTGAGGTAAAACTTTCTAGTGTTTTACGTTTAATTGACTACCCTTTAGACTAGTTTTTGCCAAAAAAAAAAAAAAATTGCAAAAACATGTCATCTTAATTCCAGTCCATTCTAGCAGAAACCAGAAAGAAAAATAAATCGTTCTTTTTTTCTTTTGCTTATCAGTTATTATCTTAGTTCTCAAAATATAAGAACTAAGCAGTGACTCAATATAATCTTAAAAATAACAGCTACTGATATGCCTTCCTTTTCCGCATTTCAAACTTTTAAAACAATTTTTCTAAATATATGATTCTTACATCATTTATCCACATGATGATACTGAAGTTAAAGGGAGACTGGCATCATCTTTGTAATTTGAATATTTCAGGGACATCCTGAGATTTCAATGGGAATATGCCAAATTATATAATTCATATATATATATATTTACCTTTTTACCAAAACAATTGAGGAGTTTCAATTTAAGAATACTCCTCATGCTGCACTGTCCGGATCCACTATCAACTGAGACTCCAAAGGCTCACTGTTTTGACTTTTAGAATTTCTTATGATAGACAGTTTGTGTCAGAAATATTATAGAAGTATGCCTTTCACTAGTAATGACTCAAAAGAGCATAGACGAGTAAACAGTGATTTCTCATGATAATCTTTGCTACTGCTAAATGACTAGTCTAAAATTAATCCTTATATTGAGTTACTAATATACTTCAATACCGAATGGCTTACATATTTCATTCATCATCAAATATTTTGTTTCAAGTTACACTTGTTTATGAGATAATCTACCTAGAAAAGCAGCCATTATCTTAAACACGCAAGTAATTTGGTTTTGACGTCCAAGATCATACTGACACTATCAGACTCCTACTCTTTAAGCAAAATCATACCTAAGTCATCAAGTATCTTAAAGATGCAATTTATCAAGGCAAAAATACTGACGTGTCCAACACAAAAGTTATAGGTTTTGGGGCTGACCTAATGTGAAAATTTTAACAACATAGTCTACAGCTGTAATTTATACTATTTGAGATCAATCATAGAAAGAAAAAAAATTAAAGTGTATAATCCTACACTATCTAGCAACTCCACTATTTTATAATTTATATATTTAATTTTGAATGGTTATTTTTGAAGCTCAGGGTAATTTTCCTTTTTGCAGAGAGACAAAATTGTGCAGGACTACACATGAGCTAGAAGTAAAATGAGACCCTGAACACTTATGTACATAATATTAAAGTCTATATCTTTAAACTTGTGTTCATTTTCTTATATATCAAATTTCCAGAAATTTTATCTGATGAGTTTATGATTATTTTTAAAAAGACAAATGTAAATCTATTTTTTATTTTTCTTTTGCAACCAAAGAATGCACTGCTGTTCCAAGAATCTTCGTGGATATTTGAACTTCGTTATATTTCATAATGGTAACAGCAATTTAAATCTCATTGTGCTAAAAGTCTATGATTTTGAAGACTATGTTTTCTATAAAGATCTTTTTCAATTTAATATTTACCGTGAAATTAATCTTTGTTATGTGTTATTCTACATTGTGGAGTTTTTTATGCAAATAAATAAACCGTTATTGAAAAATAACGGTAAATGTAACTACCTTATACAAAAACTTAGACATAGATACTGTCTATCGCCAGACTCTTGGCAATGTTAACATTGTTTCCTCGTAGAATTACCTCAATGGTGTTTGAAATTTTCCTTGAACAAGTTTTAGTATTTAGCAGATTTTTGTGATTCCAATTTGTTTGATTTTGTGTTTATAAGGTGATATTTTTAAGCAAATTTTTACACCCTTGCATCTGCACAATTCCCAGCAAAATGGAGGCTCAATATCATTTCTTGGCACCATAAACAGACAAATAATCAGACATATTTAATCTCTGTGGTTTTAGTTTTATCATGATAAACTTAATTATCTCTCCAGAACAGTATCAATTTTTATATCTAGTATTTTTTGTAATTAAGGGAAAACAAGGATACTCCATGAAATAAAAAAACTCATTGCTTTGTCAATATGTATGTCAAACTATTGATATGAAATAACTTAAGCTCTATTTGGAAGGAAGAATAAAATATGAAATTTGGATGTCCTGCTTTATCCATGTTTTGTAAATTACTTCTCACAAATTCAGGCAAAATATAGAAAAAAAAATTACATTGAAATCTTGGTTAAGAAGCTCACTAAGATATAGGTATTAAGTGTATCGTGGAGGATGAGCTCTTCGTTTTTTCAGTGTAGTTTCTGGGAGTCACAATCTCATTGCATAATTTACCTAAAAGTACATCCATACATTCTTTTGAATATCTTATAACTTAGGAGTTTATTAAAATTGTATATTCTTGATGCGGACAACAGAAAACTGAGTAACCCGTTAACACAATAGGATTGAAATATTAGTTCTTTTGTTACTTTTGTTGACTACACCATGGATATAAACAGAAGTAATGACAACTGCTATTTAAGTAGCAGAGTTCAATCTTTAAAAAGTATACAAACAAAAGAAAATTTAAGAGCCTGTTTGATATTTTCCAAATTGTGCACTGTATATTTTGGGTAAATGATTTTTGAGGATAATTGATGATACAAATTATTTATAATTTATGATGCTACATTTTATATATTTTGAATCATGCTTAAATATGTACATATATATATATATATATATATTCTGACATTGCAGTGCCTTAGGAAATTTAGCAATTATATATATATATATATATATATATATTCGATGACCATATTGATGAAAATATTTTTTTAACACTTTCTCCAGGCTTTCCACAAAACAAATAAATAGGCAAATCATCAATCAGATATACTTCATCTTTGCAGGTTTAGATTTACTATGATGATAAAGTATAATTGTCCTTTCAGAACCCTAACATAATATCAATACTATATCTAGTCATTGTTAGTAATTAAGAGAAATAAGGAAAGCCTTGAATTGTTTAATCAATATATATTTCTTTTTTGGTTAAATTTATTCCATGACTTTACTATATTTATAAATATGTGCTTCTTTCATACATATTTTATATTCGCATGTGTTCCATATTATATTGAAAAATGTATCAGATTACATTGGATACATTTTCAGATAAATCCTTGCATTTCAAATCTTCACCAAAACATTAAAATGCTATAATCCAGTATATACATATTTTGGCAAACTACTTCAAAAGTTTTTATATCCATTACATGTTATATAAATATGAAAATTATCATGCAAAAGTACCATACTCTCCAGTTCTTCATTAAATAGAATAAGGATAACTAGGCATACAAAACTACAGAAATATTGAATTTAAGTTTCACATTCAGTTGTTTTCATGGCTTGAGCATTTCATCATAACCAAATGGATTTTGTCACAGTGCTTGCAATTTGCTTGAGAAAATTATATATACAAATGTGCATAACAAGTAAAGAGGTACAAATAACCTAGATCATGCAGAGGTACAAGGCCTCATGGTGGATATGTGATATGCATTCCACATGAGCAATATTATACTTAGGAAAATATTTCAGTAGTGCTCAGTTTAGATAGATGTCTTTTGTGCTTTTTATTTTTTGGCCTGCTGCATGCTCTGTTACTTTGTTGTAGGTGATCCCTGAAAGTACAAATAAAAACCATTGCAGGGTGCAGTTCTAGCATAGCTGTGGCAGGAAAAAGTGTGACAGAAAGAAAGATATAGAGAAAGGAAGAGAGATTTGACTCCATGATAGTCAGCGGTAAATTTTCCTTAAGCATAATTTGGCCTTCTTACTCCTTTTGAAAACCTTGTTGTGGGGATTTCTTGATCCCTTCAGTGTATTGCGCAACCTTCTCAAGAGATCATTTAGCACAAGTTTCCACCTCGGAGTAGATCTTCCTACCTTTCCAGTCTTAATTCTGTGAGAAATGGCTGCAAACCGACGGTTGAGCTCAGAGATTTGCGGCTCTACTACTTTCCTGCAGTGGTCACCTCGGTTTGCCATCAAGTTTGCTGCTTGGTCACGTGTTGAGTCCACCTTTGGACGGATGTCATTCATTTCGGCCTTTAAACGCTATATTCCATGAGTAAGAAACAGGGCTTTAAGTTAGTAATCAAAACTGGAACAGACACAGAGGAAGAGAGAGAGAACGAGAAAGAGATGGAGGGTGGGGCACAGGAAAACATGGAGAAGACACCACAAGGAAAAAGTGTGCATATATGCAGAAGAACAGAGTGGGAAGAACAAAACGAATTTCAGTAAGAGTGAAGTGGAATGAAACTGTGTGAGAGCTTAAAATTACTAGGACAGTATTTTGAAGTTTCATATATGTCTCTTTAATCTGTCTACCTCCTCTAAGGAAAGACAAGGAAAAATGTCCTGGCTTCTAGTTATTGTCTGGGAACAAGTGTGTTATTACACATTTAGTTTTATTTCCTTTTATCCTTACTGGAATTAATAGTTATGGCACCAGTGAATCATGTGCTCTAGAGGGAAAATACTGGAAGCACAATTTTACATTCTTCTCTGATGCATCTCAGAACTTCTTTATTTTCTTCAATATCAAGGAAAAGATTGATTCCCTAGTACATAAATGTTCTGCATTGCTTATAAAAGGAGATGGGATGCATGTAAACCAACAGCCAAAAGCCCATATGTCGAATATCCAGTTTGGATAATATTAAAATATGTGTATGAATTTTACATTTACATGATACCCTTGATTATAATCAATTACCAATTAAAAGTATAGAGTATAACACAAATCTATTCAAAGACATAATCCATATAGTGAGGTTAATATTCATGAGATATCCTAGAATGTCTTTAGTATTTTAATAGAAAAAGAAATTAATTGACACAAACACAAAAAATAAGAGCTGATTATGGTGGAGTTCAGCTAAGAACTCCACACTCTTGAAAGACTGACAAAAGTTTGCAAATGAAAAGATAATGTATATTACATAATGCATTCACGTGACTAGCTTATGTAATTTAAGAAGATCCTGTTTCAAAAACTATTAATTGAACTAAAGGAAAGACAAAAATGACAATAATAGCTGAATTTTGAAGCAGTAATAATTATCGTGTATTGTTTAAAATTTCAACCAAAAATATACTGAATTATTAATTTAAATGAGATCTGACTCTTTTAATTTGATTGAAAAATAAATAAAATAACATCAAATAGAGATAAAGTATCAAGAAGATATAGTTCCAATTTATATATCTTGTTATAGAAATCATGTTTTAAAGCAAAGTTTAATTTGATCTTGTAACATAAAACATAGTATGCCTGAATAATAAATTTAAAAATGAGATAACCTATTTTAAAATGTTACTTTTCTTTACATATGCATGATATTAAAAATTTGGTTTATATAAGCTGATGATAATGGACAATATCATGTCCAATATTCATTATCCAAAATGCTTTAAAAATTTCTTTATGATTTTTTCTAAAATATATGCATATCCACAATGTGGTATCTTAATGATTGGTCCAAGAACAAACAAAAATTAATTTATACTTCATCAATAAGTATCCATTTATCTAAAAGTTAATTTTCTGTAATATTTTAAAATAATTTTGTAAATGAAACAATGTTGAAAGTTATAATATATTCTACTGTGAAAGGATAGAAATATTTTTAAAAAAGCTCAGAGTTTGGAACACTCTGAACTTAGTGTTTTTTAGACCAGAGATACTGAATCTACTCTAAGATTGGAATTTGTTACTAGCAGATAAAAAATGAGTATTTATTGTGGGCTATATGAATGGACACAAGAATACTGACATTATAATAAAAATGAATTTAAATACGACAGAAAAATAAATCCTCATAATTCTTTGTGATCTGAGATTGAGTATAGAGAGGTCAGACATGAACTTGAAAAACTATCTAAATTTTAGAACTCTACAATGTCAGTTATTCCAATAAAAAAGGAAAATAGAAAGGAATGGAGGGAGCAAAATAGGAAAGAATGGTGCATGATCAAAAGAAGGAAGTGACACAGAAAGGAAAGAAATAGAGATGGCTAGATTTATAAAAAAAAGTCTACTCTTTGGTATTTTGTGTTTGAACATGATTGTTATAACTTGTGCAGCTTGAAAACGACTTCTCATAATATTATCTTTACTACCTTAAGAATGTCTTCCTTTTGTTGTGGTTTCTTATTTTCAGATTCATCCAAAAGCTCATCTGTGCGAATGATCCACTTTGTGATGTGTTGGACATTCTGATCAAAGGTTTCCATGTGTTTCTGGTATTCCTGAATTGTACAGAAACATGCCATTTTATTGGTTAGACAAAATTCTTTGAACATTTGTTCTAATTTGTAGAAAGAAAAGAATGCAGTATTTTAAATGCCTTAAAGTCACATATCAAAAACAGAAATTAGTATTAAGTATTGTAAAATATCTTAGAATTGTGGTGTGATATATCAGTATATATAAATTGTAGTTGAATTTTAAAACAGAGACATCGTTCCTGAATTCTTATTTTCTTATTTTTATTTTGCTTTGTTTGTTTCCTTGTTGACAAAGAGGAGTGGGAAAGCTTCTGCCACTTTTCTTACCAACAAAAGGTTTATCCATTCTTCTGCTCTAGAGGTGACAGCTATCCAGTTACTATTTAGAAGACTCAGTTTATCTTCCACCAAGGTTTCCTTCTTGCCCAACACCGCTTTCAATGCCTCTCCTATTTCTGTGACACTCTTCAAGTGAGCCTTCTGCTTCTCAATCTCTTTCTGAGTAGCCTGTAGGAAAAATTAACATTAAGCTTCGAGTAAAGCACCATGTGTAGCATTAAGACTTCAACTCGTGAAAGGATTGTGAGTTTGGTTGCTATGCAAAGATTTGTAAGGCCATAAATCTACAACCATGTATTTATGAATGATGAAATCCTTCCATATTTTTTATTGTAGTTTCATTACTGGGTATAGAGGAAGTTTATTATTAAACAACTGTGATTGATTTATTAATAAAAATTATATATATTTAAAAACGAAGTCTTCAGATTTTTAATTTAATATTTATGTATTTAATATTGTATGTTCACTGATTTAATCATGCATTAGCTAATGACAGATAATTTAAGACTCATTTAAAAATAAATACTGGTTTTTAGAAAACTAAACAACTATGGTTCTAATATTTTACTACAGCAATATTATCAGCCTTTTGGAGATATAAAGATTTTTGACACCTCATTAAACGTAATGACCCTTCTCATAATGTGTTCTAAAGTATAAAATAAAAATACACAAAACTGGAAAAGAGGAAAAGTCATTTTCAAAAGAAGCCAATGTTTTAATAACCAAAATCAATGTTAAAACAAAACAAAATCACTGAGGAATAGCAATAATAAATCAGGATAAATTCACAAGTAGAATCAAATAAAATTAAGTATAAACAAGTATAGAAGTGTTCTATGCAAGGAAGCTATCTCTATCAGACAGCAGATTTTTCATTCCTAGGTGTTCTCAAAAAGTCTTTTCTGACTATGTAATACATCACAATTCCTTATAGTGATCTTCTCTCCATACTTTCAGATCCTAGTCAACTCCTGACCCTTGAGCTTTGTTTTTGTTAAGTCTCAAAGTCATCCAGACAAATGATTAACTGTGGTGCCTATTCAAATAATCAGATCAGACACTGGTCACTACACTCTCAGCTAGTATCAATTACAGAGTCCTGGCTCTTCCACACTTCCCACGCCTACTCTCCACCCTAAACTTCCCCAGCCCCTAAGGTTGCTTTCCTTTTCCCAAACTTCTCTTTCCTATATAACTTCAAACATTTTGGCTACATGGTCTCTTGTTTTTTGGTCCTCACTTGGTTCTCTTTGCCCTTTTGGTCTTCTTTTGCTCCTCCTCTCTTCTCTTCTTCTCTTGCTGCCCCCCCTCTTTTTTCCTATTATAATGCAGTCTGTTCTGTTGGCCATTTTCAGTCTGGACATTTCCAAATGCCTCTGGATGTGGTCTCCCTCATATTTAAAATAAAATCCTCCTCAACCATACCTAGAAGCAGTCATGTCCTTGTTTCCAATCATTTTTATTTTTGTATATGTACTTTGGACATCAAATCAACAGATAGAATAAACATGCTAAAAACAACTATTGAAAAAATAATTATTTTTATGGATTTTTATGTTTGCATTTCGGTTCTCATTTTAATATTAAAATACCAGTACTGAGGTAACTTGTGCCAAAGAATTTATCTGTTTGACACAAATGATTACATATTTGTTGTACATGAGTGAGACTAGCATTTCATAAAATCAATTGTAACATATCAATCATGAGTGCTTATTGTATTCCTCTTAGAATCCAGACATTACTGTAGAATTGCCACAGATAATACTATTAAATGCCCTTTGGAATATGAAAATACCAGGTATGGGAAGACATAGTTCATTTAGAAATGAATAGACATGGACTAGATTTCAACTCTTTAAGAAAAGAACTTCTGTAAACTAGTGGACAAAATATATATATTCTTTACAAATATAGAAGGTGACCATTGTTCTAGGTATGAAAGATAAAAATGATATAGAAGAAAATATCATTCCTGCTTTTAAAATAAATTATGCTTAGGGTTTTGTTTGTTTGATTTTCCCTCAAGTTTCAATGTATAAGCTCCTTACATTGATATTAAGGTGAGGAAAAAGTAAGATTATATTCACAATGTTATATTTTGACCTAGATGACAATTGTATATACTTTTGGAAACATAAGAAAACCGAAATTGGAACTACTTAGGTGACAGCAAGGAGTCTTATGATGCAACAGAACATGATTAGCATGAGTAGAATTCTACTGAAACAATAATTTCTGCAAATGTTAAATTTTGAGTACAATATATGAGAAGGCAAGTGCAGAAATATTAAGAACTAAGTTTTATTATTTCTAGTAAACAGATGTACTATGACCTGGCTACTAAATAAAGGCTGCTATGCTTTCATTATCATGGTAGTTTAGGTAAAACAGATTAATTTCTTCTTATAAAAAAATTTACATTGTAATTTCTTTAGTCACCTGTAAGTCTGAAATTCCGGGTTCTGAAGCCGGCGCATATACCCCCTGTGCACATGTGTGGGTCACCCCCCAGCTGCATCACCAGCGTCTGACGCAGAAGCCCCCATATGCAGGCACAGGGCATAGCATTGCCCCTCATCAGCATCTGACATGGGCATATCTTTCCCCCTTGTGTGCTTATGCTGGGGAGCCTTTAAAAGCTAAACGTGCCATTCCCACGCTCTTTCTTCTCCTCCTTCTATCCACAGTGTTATGACCAAGCTCGTGCACATAATCTTCTTAATAAACTCGTACACGTAGGTTCGTTTGTGTCTCGTGTTCTCTCCTCATTTCCGCCGGACATTTTTATACATTGTAGTCATAGACAATGTGAGAAATGTATTCAGATCAATTCCTCATAGGTAGTAGTGGAGGAAGGTGATTTTAGAAATGATGATGTGCGTACACTGTAGTGAATACACTAAATCATGAATTCACATTTTGATGGGGAAACCTACTCTGTTGGTTTCTGTTGATGTTCTGATTTTTAACTTTACACTTATAAAAGGTATTACAATAATTGTCTTATTTTACATAAACAAACATGTAGTCACTATTCTCCAGGAACACAAGACAGGCCTCATTTGGGCTTGAAAACATCCTACTGTCTCAACTATATATTCTTCCAAGTTTTCAATGCCTCTGAAAATTTCCCATGATAATTATTCTAATGATAGCTTCTATGCATAATGGCACAGTACACTCATTCAATCCTTTTAAAACAATTTCTTAATGGCAGTCTGCTTATAGTTTATATCTCTAGCTAACCACACATTTATCTGAATATCTACTTTACAGGCATTTATTACATTATCATCCCCTTTACTAGGATATTACCATAATTTTATTTTAGCTACTATTTGTCTTATGCATTAAAATGTATATGAGAGACTAACTAAAACAATATGCTTATAAAAGACATCTTAAAATGTTTGGCCATACAAGTTTATGTGTAACCACCCTAGCATTTCTAATCATGAGAAACTGGGGGTGCAGAAGAATTGTCTGCATTTTGTCAACCATGTTATTAATAAATGCTGACTGGCCAGGCAGGAAATATAGGTGGAAAAACCAGACAGAAAGTAGAAATGATGTAATGAGAACAGGAGAATTCTGGGAAGGAGGAAGTTGATTCCTACCACTCCTGCACAGACCACCCCTGAAGCAGCAGGATGTGATCTGTCCCACTGAAAAAAGGTATTGAGACACATGGCTAATATATATCAGAAAAATGGGTTAATCAAGTTGTGAGAGTTAGCCAGTGAGAGGCTAGAGCTAATGGGCCAATCAGCTTTATAATTTATAAAGACCTATGTGTGATTTTATTAGACACTAAACAGCTGGGGGACCAGACAGGACAAAAGCCCCCAAAACAAGCAGGCCTGGCCCTTCATGTTACAGAATGGCGCCTACATGGATAACTACATCCACAAAAAGCCTAAAAAAGCTTAAAAAAGACTAGAGTAAAGCATTTCAGTTTTCAGCTGTAGCAGAAAAAAAGCTGGGCTGTTTTTTTTTTTTTTTTTTTTTTTTAAACTGGCTTTCTGAGCCATCCTGCCAGGGAAAACTCTCTTTCAAGCAAGTGGTCCAGATTATAGAGCTATGGACACAATGTTGCAGCTTGCTTCCTGACAAGGACCTTAAAATGCCATAGGAGCTTTTCAGTGTAGTTCACACACTGTTGCAGCTTGCTTCCTGGCAAGGACCTTAAAACGCCATAGAATTGTGGCTAAAAACTTCTCCATATTCCTTAACAAATTAAAGACCCATATGGTCAAATATATATATATATATATATATATATATATATATATATATATACAGTAAAGAGAAATTCAAAGAGTAAAAACCTATAACTGTTTTAGAGTATGTTAAAAATATATACAGGCTAAAGATTAAAGTTCTCAAAATAAATAAAGAAATAATGAGAGTAGCCTGGGAGGCACAGACAGATGGATCTCTGTGAGTTCAAGGATAGCCTGGTTTACAAAGGGAGTTCCAGGACAAAGATACAAAGAAAACCTATCTCAAAAAGCCAAAATTTAAAAGTAAAACTAAAAGAAATAGAGGTTAAGGCCGGGCGATGGTGGCACACGCCTTTAATCCCAGCACTCAGGAGGCAGAGGCAGGTGGATGTCTGTGAGTTCGAGGCCAGCCTGGTCTACAAGAACTAGTTGCAGGACAGGCTCCAAAGCCACAGAGAAACCCTGTCTCGAAAAACCAAAAAAAAAAAAAAGTTAAAATAAAGCTACATAAAGATGAAAAATACAGAAAAAAATCTTGATACTGTATGCTATTATGCTCTCTTTAAATTGTTTAAATGCTGAGGAAGGAAAAACAGCTGCTAAAAGATATTTGCTTATAAATGCTGCAGAATTAATCCAAGATGGATATTTTAAAAATACCTTAATTTCAAAATTGAAGTCAAAAGGTATGTTACTTTGGAGAAGAGATTTTGCTTTTGTTTCTACAAAAAAATGAGAGGCTGTGGATTTATTCAGAGTTAAGAAAAATCAGCTTTGATCAAGGAAGACCACCTGAGAAATCTCCGACAGAAATAGATGGCCCAGATGTCTGAGTTCTTCATGCAGAACAGGTTCAAGACTGCTGCCTGAGATGATTAATGCTCATAGGATACTTCAGTCAGGACTTGATCATAATTCTAAATTTTCTTTAGGTCCCCATAAGATTATCAGTGCCCTCAACCAGCTGAAAGTAGCCTAAAATACTATACCCACATTCCCCCAAAATGGACTATGGATATTTTCCTTTATTTTTTCATTTAAAAGAGAAGGAAATGGTGCAGGAGAATTGTCTGTATTCTGTCAATCATGTTATAAATTAACGCTGATTGGCCAAGCAGGAAATATAAGCAGGAAAACCAGACAGAAAATAGAAATGATGTAATGAGAACAGGAGAATTCTGGGAAGGAGGAAGTTAATTCCTCCTACTCCTGCACAGGCCACCCCCGAAGCAGCAGGATGTGATCTGCCCCACTGAAAAAAGGTACTGAGACACATGGCTAACATAGATCAGAAAAATGAGTTAATCAAGATGTGAGAGTTAGCCAATGAGAGGCTAGAGCTAATGGGCCAAACAGCTTTATAACTTAAAGAGACCTATGTGTGATTTTGTTAGGGACTAAACAGCTGGGGGACTGGACAGGACAAAAGCTCCCAAAACAAGCAGGCCTGGGCCTTCATGTTACAGGGCATTCGAAACAAAATTAAAAGATGAAAATTTATCATGTTGAGATTTTTAAATTTTAAATGACAATCTATATTTACCTTTGAATTGATAGTATATGTATGCTGTGTTTCTCAAGAGTGTGTAATACAGTCTAACATGCTTTACACATAGTGGAATTTTAAATTAATTACTTTTTTGAGACCTTAAAATTATCATGGCTTAAAGTTGTAGGACATATTTTATTTTTAGACTATGCAACAGAATATTATAAGTTTAAGAATAATATAAAGCATTAAAATTTGGATTTTATAGCAATGGATATTGAGATTTTATTAATAATGTATCATGTAGTAAAGATTTTCATGAAAGCAGAATGTGCAGAACAGAAATTATAGCCATAACTATAATGACAGTGAATAGTGGCTTCAATGGCATTTAACAGATGTTCTATTTTCTAAGTAACAGCTGTTTGATGCATTCATTGTACCAAGTTAATGATCTGCTAGTGATATTTCACTTCACAGATAAATTACTATGCTCTCTTTTAAAACAGATATGTAATTTTTCATGAGAATGATAGTGTAACAGACTTTAGAAATAAGAAATGGTTCTCATACTTTTGTAGTTAAGAGGGTGATGAGATGAGGCAATTATTCCCACAAACTAGGAAGAGAAATTAGATTTCTTTAAACTGTGTAAGATTTAAAAAAAAAACACAGAACATAATTAACAAATATGGATATATATCCCATCAGACTGTTGAAATGAATGGATATTATATTAATGATATTTTCCAGCGATGCACAACTGTGCAGAATACTATGATGCTAACTACCTTTGGGCCGACCAATTAAACACACACAAGACTCCAAGTCCACTCATTTGTTTATTTTGCAGCTTTCCCAGGTAGTTTCTACGTGTTGCTAAGAAACCTCTGTCAGACAGAAAGACATTTTGAGATGAGGTTGTATGAGGAAATAGTAATCATTATATTTTATCACTGAAGTGGCAAGAAAAAAGGTAATTTAGGAAACTAATAACTGTCCTTTATGTTGAGCTTTGTAAATACTTAGCCGTTAAATAAAAGTGAAAAGTAAAACATGTTATTTCGTAGGTGATTATTTAAATATTGTCAGGTCCAGAGGTAACTCCATTTCTCCAAATTCTTGTGGTGGTTAGACAAAAGCCAATATTCCTTAGGAACTTGCTAAGTAGGTTCCTCTATACAAAAAGTAGCCATTTCCCTTATCACTGGCAGAGGAGATAAATAGCTATCAATGGTGGCTATTAGCATACCAAACAGCATGCTGGCTAAGGCTCCCTCAGTATCATAAGTACCTGTTATACATCAGAGTCCCTGCTGGCATCCTGGCTCTTCTTCCCTCCTCTCACCATCTACTATGAATTTAGCTCAGGAGCTTCCATCCCCCAGTTACTCCTTATCCTTGATAAACCTGCTATTCTTGTTCCACTTCCTTTTTTCTCTTCCTCTTTTTTGCCTCTCTGTTTTGCCCAAACTTAGTCTTATTTTGCTGTACCCACTTTGTTTTTCTCTTGGTCTCTCTCCCTCTTTCTAGCTCTCAGGACCAGTCTGCTGGCCGTGTTCTATCTTGTACTTTATCTCTCTCCTCTGGATTCGTCTAGATGCTTTTGGCTATTTTCTACCTCCTAGCTTTAGTGCCGTTAGTATCAATTTATACTGATCAGTTATTTTACATTTTTTAATATGCTGAATAGAATTCAATGTTTCTCTTATTGATTCTGTTAGACAACTCCTATAAAACAATGCGATGTTTATTACAAAGAAACCAATGGATACAAAATAGCATAGGACAAGATCATTTTAGGGAACCATGTCTAACTCAGGTTTTAGATGGCACTGTGAGTTTAGAGAGCTTATTAAAATAATTTGGAATTTTCAATGACGACACTAAATTAAAATAAATAAAATCTGTTAGTGGTTAAACCAGAAACTTATATAAATAAATAAACTTAGAGCTGCTACTAAAAATGATGATTGTTAAGTAAATATCTATGTATTCACATAAATATTTACTTTTATGTATCATAGGTAAGATGCTAGGCAAATTTTTTCATTAATGAGATACTTAGAATTGATTTTCTTGTTTACAACTAATCACATTTATTTTTAAAGCATTAAAAATACTATTTGATGATTGAGCAAATTGTTGTTTACTTGTAATCCCAGCATTTGGGAGGCTAAAGCAGGAGGATCATGTGTTTAAAGTTACATCATATAGATGGCCATGTTGACTATAGAAGTGTCAATAAAAAAAGTAAATAAAAGACATAACTGCTTCCAAGGGGTTGAGGTTTTTTATTATAGACAAAAGTAAAATAAGCAGAGGTAGAGACATCTGGGAAGCTCACAGTAAACATGCTTGGCAAATTGGACCAGGTCATGTGAAAAGTGGCAGGAGGAGATAGGAGAGAGTCAGAATAAAAAGAGGTCAGAAGGCCAAGAAACCAAAAGGGTCAAAAAGTCAAAAGGGTCACAGGGACAATGTAGTAAAAATGTGTTGAATAGGAACAGAGGAGTTGGTAGGAGATGAAAACTCAGTCTGTGGTCATAACTCCAGAATATTCAAACCTCCTATAATTTAAAGAAATTACCAAAAGCCATTGTGATGTGGAATTTTAATGCTTTTTGTTTTGGTTTGATTTCTGTTTGTTTGTGAGGTTAATGGAAATATACCTCTTCAGAAAGTTGTGAAAAAATTCTTATGAGGATTCCAAAGTAAAGCATATTTGATGTAAGTTTAAATTGTCTCCTAACTTGCTTATAAAAGGCAACAAGCTGAGTTTCCAAATCTTTCCATATCTCGATCTTGTTCTTTATGCATCATTACAGAAATCTTCTACATTGCAGGCAGGTCTTTTCCCTTGTCAGATTCTGTTTTATAATTCCCATATAAGTCAAATGATAATGTTCCAAACGCCATACCTCAGAATTGACTTTATAGCAATAGAACATTTACAGAGGTAACTATTACAATAATATCAAAGTGATAATGAATCTATATGACTAGTGTCATCATAAGATTAATTTGGCATTCAGATATGCCCATAGATGTGACTAATGTGAAGTATAAAAACAGTTAGTTTGACAGAATCAACTAAACTGCCACTTTTCTGAATAGAAACAGAGGATGAGTAGGAGGGGGTGAGGGAACAGATGGGATGAGAGGAAGGAGGGGAAACTGGTCAGTATATAAAATAAATACATTTAAAAAACTGCACCCTGATATATATGTTTGGGTTGGGTTGGGTTGTTTTATGGAGACTTATATTAGAAGATGCTAATCACTGATAATTTTTTATAGGTTTACAGGTTAGGTGGAATTTTTTTTCTCATTCTTTAGTTACTGCGGCAAAAGGTCAGTAAGATATTGCATTAGCCAAGATAATTATCTCTGAAAATGCTTTTTCTATGTATCTATTTTAGTGCAAGGTCATTTAACCATGGTAAGGCGTTGTTCATCTAAACTCCATATTTTGTTACCAACTCTGGTAAATAGATAAGGCTACATTAGCTCTGACAAATGAAATAAGAGCAGGAATAAAGCATGGAGCTCTTACCATTCATCACTGAGAGAGAACTACTGTTCTCCACTTCATTATCTTCCTTGTGGGTGAAATTTAAAACGCAGCAGTAGTGAACAAGTTTTATGAAAAGAGCAGAAATAACCAAAGATTTTAAATATATATAACCAAAGGACTCTGAATGATTTCTTATGCCAAAGACACTTCCTTTACCCTGAACTGGTAAACTTATTTTCGATAACATCTCATCTTTATTTTCTCTGAAACATTGTACCCTGCCTGAATTTTTAGAATAGCCTAGATTGTAACTAAGCATATAATTGGTGATTTAATCTAAGCAAACATATATAAAACCGTTATATGGTAGACTGATAAGGGATAAATGAAGCTAGTTCAATTTTAGACTATATTATCTATTTTTTTCTTATCATAATAATCTCATATAATATATGATTTTGAAACAACAGCTGTAACTTGAAAGAATTATTCTAAGTGGAGAGAAAAGAAATGTAATTCACCACTATTTATATGAAAATTTTATCATTACAAATCCTGTAAATTGTCACAAAGAGAAATGATTTAAAGTGTGGCATCATATCACAAGTTTTTGCATAATGCACTATTTTCAGATTTGAAGTGTAATGTTTACCCTTACTAAACTAAATATAAGTGCAAATATCGTCAATAGCTAATTAACTGAAATACTTACTAATTTGAAGAAATGAGAGCATGTTTCTTAAATGGCCCAATGCCTTGGCAAAGTCTCAGACGATAATTTGCTATTAATACCAGCTACATCAGCTACTTCCTTTTTATTAAGATAATTTCAAATACTCTAGTAATGAATCACCTAGGAATGTATTAAGCTACGAGCGTTTGACCTTAAATTCTAGGCAGCAATAAATGTCTTTCTGACTGTCAAGAGAAATGACAAGAATTTCCCAACTAGAACGAAAGTAGGCCAAATGCCCTTTGGTGACAGGAATGATAGAACCTTCACTGTTACCTTTAGATTCTTTATGGTTATGACCTTGGCAATATGCTGAACTGTCCACAATCACTGCATCTGGCTGCATCTAGTTGGATGTTGCAGCTAGGCACCCTAGTTTGAAATAAACTAGTAAAACATGGAACTTAATCACTGTGAATGATAGATTTAGACCATTAAATACACATAATTCATTTAGAATACTTACAGAAGTTTGAACTCTGTGTTTTTAGTAATGTACATATTTTCAACGATTTACTTATAACCCACTTATTCAGTGTATGCTTTGGGGTGATTGCTTGTAAAGTTTACCATTTCATTGAAATACCCAGTTAGGTCCTGATTAATTTTAGAGAAAAATAAAAATGAATTGAGGTAATATTGATAATTCTATTACTGTTAGGCATTACTATTCAGTCATAAAATAGTTTATTGTAAGTTATCATATATTTTAAAAATTACTTTCAATAATAAACAGTTTACCTTTCCCCAGGCAACCTCAGCATCCAAATTACTTGGCATTCCTTCAACTGCTGATCTCTTTGTCAGTTCCATATCTGTTGCTGCCAGCCATTCTGTCAAGACATTCATTTCCTTTCTCATCTTGCGGGACAATTTCAAGCATTTCTCCAACTGTTGCTTTTTTTCTGTTACCTAAATATAATAATAACATAGCAAATTTGGCCTACTTTGTAAGTCAAGTTTATTTGCAGTCATTTTATTGTAATTTTTACATTGCCAATACTGTAAAATAACTATTTTCTTACATGCTGTTTCCATCTTATTTTAGAAAAGTCATATAGTTAGGAAATTATTAGTAAGTGAAAAGTCTTCACCAACTAACATGCTTAGCCAAAATATAGCATCTGGTATCTTCTGTAATGATAGCACAACAACAGAAAACAAAGTAATTTGTTTCTTAGTAAATATAAAAAGTATTTATGGCCAAAGTTTAGAATAAATAGAATAATACAAGTCAAACTGAAGACATGACCTATTTGTCATAGGAAACCTATTGTCATTTGACAGAGATATGGACAAACAGGATTACAGGCTTCATAATGCAAATGAATCTTTCTCATGTTTAAGGGGCTATCAAAAAAGAATATTTATTTACAGAGGCAAAAAATTTGAGCAATATATAGAATTACCAATTTCATCTCCATTACATTTTCAAATTGCTTTTGCATAGAATACCAACCACAACTTTTTCCATAAGGAGATTTTCTATCAAAAAGGGCGAAATAATTTTAAAACTAAAAATTTTACTCATAACATTTGAAAAATGATTTTGTCTATATACGCATTTACTCCCAGGGTTTAAAACCTAAATCTTTCCAGTGGTGAGAATGTGGTGTTGAAATCTCCTGCTATTAGTGTGTAGTATTTGATGTGTGCTTTAAGCTTCAGTAATGTTTTTTTTTTTAATGAATGTGATGCCCTTATAATGGGGCACACATGTTTAGAATTGAGACTTTATCTTTATGGATTTTTCTGTGCTGTATATTAAATGTCATTCTCCTTTTCTTTTGATTAATATCAGTTTAAATGTCTATTTTGTTAGATATCAGGATAGCTACACCAGCTTGTTTCTGAAGTCCATTTGATTGGAAAATCTTTTCCCAACTTTTTACTCTGAGAAAATGTTTGTCCTTGAGGATGAGGTGTGTTTCTTATATGCAGGAGAAGGATGGGTCCTGTTTTTGTACCCATTCTGTTAGCCTGTGTCTTTTTATAGGCAAATTGAGTTTATTGATATCAAGAGATATTAATGACCCATGATTGTTAATTCTTGCTTTTTTGGTTTTTCGGTTTTTTCTTTTTGGTTTTAGTGGTGGTGGTGATAACATGTGTGTGTTTCCCTTCTTTGGGATTTGTTGGTGTGAAGTTATCTATTGCCTGTGGTTTTGTTTGTGCGGCTAACTTCCTTGAGTTGGAGTTTTCCTTCTAGTACTTTTATAGGGCTGGGTTTGTGGATATATATTGCTTAATTCTGGTTTGTCATGCAATGTCTTGCTTTCACCATCTATGGTGACTGAAAGCTTTGGCTATATATATATATATATATATATATATGTGTGTGTGTGTGTGTGTGTGTGTGTGTGTGTGTGTGTGTGTATTTGTTTTCAGAAATGGCTTAAAACCTGTATATACAACTACATGTTAAATTTTATTTATATTACTATTTTGTTGGTAAAGAAAAATCACAGAAATATTTATTTATTTATTTATTTTTGTTTATTGCTTTTATTTTGTTTTTGAGACAGAGTTCTCTATGTAGCCCTGCTGCATTAAAGGCATGCACTACCACTCACCGTTCAAGATTTTGTTTTGTTAATATATTATCTGAAAAATAGGCTAACTTAAATTTAGTTCCAACTGTTATAAAATTGTATAAGGATATAAAAACAACAATACAAATGCATGCTTATGCTTCAGACTCTGGAGGTGTGTGTGTGTGTGTGTGTGTGTGTGTGTGTGTGTGTGTGTGTGTGCATGAGTATGTGTAATAACTACTAGCAATGAAATTACATTTAAAGTATTGACCATGATTATAAATGCTGATACAAATATTCAAAAAATTGATTTTCTCCTTCATTTTATACACACACACACATATACTCATACATATATATATATATATCTTGGATGCACAATATATATATATACATATACATATATATACATATATATATATCCATGTATATTCATGCTCATGTGTGTTGTGGGTATTTAATTATAAAAGTGTTTCTATGTGTGTGTATATATATATCCATTCATATATGTGTGTAAAAAGCAGAAGTCAACTTTAAGTGTTAGCTTAAAAAATACTGTCTACCTCCTTTGTAACAGTGGCTCTTATTTGTCTGTGAATCACTAATCAAACTAATAGCATTGACATTTAGCCCAGAAATATTTATATCTCTGTTTCCCTAACATGGGCCTATAAGTATGGGCAACCACATCCAGTATGTTTATGTGGGTTCTGTAAATTCAAGTCAAGTCTTCATGGTTGTGAGACATGTGCTTCAATGACTGAGCCATTTTACCAGCGAGTAGACTCACTGCTTTCTTCTCTTTTTCCCTTATATTATATACTGGGTGGTGTTGTCAGTGGTAAGGGGGTGAATGTCTGTTTTTATGCATGTGTGTGTGTGTGTGTGTGTGTGTGTGTGTGTGTTCATATGTGTGCATGTTTTCCTCTGCCATAGAGCATAGGTTGAATTCAGAGCACAACTAGTAGGATTTGAGTTTCTCCTACATTGTGAAGTTCCAGGGGTTGAATTAAAATTATCAGGCTTAGTAGCAAGTTTCTTTACCAGCTGAGCCATCTCACTGGCCTATACTGAATATTTTAACATATTTTCATTTCTAATGTTTCCCCAGGAGAAGTATAAACCTTTAGCCTGCAAGGAAGGACTTTATTTCTATGCAGGAGTCAAGAAAATAAAAAAAAAAACTTTATATCATGTTTCTGTGCATAGTTATTTAATTTCTACTCTTTGTAGAAAAGGATTCTAGATTCAATATCTCAAAAAGATCCAATTTTTATAGTTAATGCATTATTGATTTTTATTTATTTCATTTTGTTTATATCCAACCAAGTAGGATTTTATAAAACAGGAGATACTGCCACCTTAAGGAAATCTTTTTACATTGTCCTTGTCTGTGAGAAAGGCATATTAATATTTAAAAAGAGTTCCAAACACCACTAACACTAAAATACATCAGTAGTTATTGTTTTGATGTATACTTTTTGATGTACCCCACTTTTTAATTAGATTAGTTGGTTTGTTGATATTTAGTTTCTTGAGTTCATCATATATTTTTCTATATTAGTCCTCTGTTTAATATGGTGTTGGTACAAATCTTTTCCCATTCTATAGGTTGATGTTTTTTTTCTATTGACAATATCCTTTATTTTACAAGTTCTTTCCAGTTTCATGATGTCACATTTATTAATTTTGTTGATCTTGGTGCCTCTGCTACTGGTGTTCTATGCAGGAAGTTGTCTCCTGTGCCAATGCATTCAAGTCTATTCCCCAAGTTCTCTTCTGTTAGGTTCAGTGTATCTGCTGAAGTCTTTGATCTACTTGGACTTGAATGCTATTGGAGATAAATATGGATCTATTTGCATTTTTCTACATGCTGTTATCCAGTTTGATAAGCATCATTTGTTGAAGATGCTTTCTTTTTTTACATTGTATATTTTTGTATTCTTTGTTCATAGGTGTGTAAATTTACATCTGGGTATTCAATTCAATTCCATTGATCAATCTGCTTGTTTTTATTTCAGTACCATGGTCTTTACTACTATTGTGGGGTATAACAACTTTAAATCAAGAATGGTGATACCTCCAGATGTTCTTTTATTAACAGGATTGTTTTACTTATCCTGAATTTTATTGTTTTTGCCTATGAAGTTGAGTATTATCCTTTCAAAATCTATAAAGAATTGTGTAGGAAATTTGATGGGATTGCACTGACTTTGTAGACTGCATTTGATATGACAGATATTTTTTCTATATTGATCCTACTGTTCCATGACCATGGAAAATCTTTCCATTTTTTGATAGCCTCTTCATTTTTTTTTCCTCAAAGAATTGTAGTTTTTAAGCATACAGAACTTTCAGTTGCCTGGTTAGAATCACACCAATATATTTTATATTATTCGAGGCTATTGTGAATGATGTTGTTTCCCTGATTTCTTCCTCTGTTTGTCATTTATATATAGAATGGCTACTGATTTTTGCATTAACCTTATATCCAGATACTTCATTGAAGCTATGTTCAACTGTAGAAGTTGTTATAATCTGCTGGCCTGGTCTGTCAACTGGGTACTTGTCCCTTTAAGAGACAAGTTCTGCCAACCTCCAATCTTGTCCCCTCATGCTGAGGCAAGCTGAACTCATGCCTTCTCTCCATCCTCTCTCTCTTTCTCTCCCCTTCTTCTAGAGAGGTAGGTTCTGCCCCTCTCCCTTCTCCCCACTTTCTCTCCTTCCCTTCTTCTCCCTTTCCATACACTTCCATAACTGACTAGATAAACTCCATACCCAAACTCTCTGTGTGTGGCATATTTATCTCTCACACTGTGCAGTCTTCCACTGACCAAGGGGACACACTGAGGCCTCTGGACCTGTCGAGGCCTCAGGAGGCACACTGTTGCCTCTCATGGGACTGCTCCCCCTTGTGGGACTGGTCCCCCACCAACATGTGTTTATAAATAATAATATTGGTGCGTGACTCAGCCAGGCTCTCTCCATATTCCTTCCTGCCCACAGGAGGACTGGCCAAGGACTTGTGGGGACCCTGGACTGGGACCACTTTCCAACATCCTGTGCCTGCTCCATCACTGTAAATGGTAAGGTTCTCTTTCCAAGTCAGCTTACATCCACATTCACCTCTGGTTTCTCCCCATGGCTAAAAACTGAGATTTGGCGCCACTGCTGTTTGGACTACTCAAAAGTGGTCCTGTCAACACTGTTCGGATTTTCTTTCATTTTTGTTTTATTCTTTCTCTCTTGGAAGTGGTTCTATCTCCACTGTTTAGGTTGCTAGGAGCATTTCTATCTTGCCCCCAATTTTCTGTACTGACTGTCTTGAAATGGGGGCTGGCCTAATTCTCAACCCACGTGCTATTCCAGAAACGTCCGATTACTTTACTTTAGGGTTTTGCCTTTCTCACATTTTTAACCATGGGAGACAAACCCTCAAAAACTATCCATCCAACCTCCCGCCTGCTGTGTCTTTTGCAGACCCTAAACCCTCTGCCTTACTTACAGATTCCTAACCGGGTTTGCATACCCCTTGGATAACAACCTAAAGTGCGAGCTTTCTAATTTCTACCAGCAAACAGGACTGTCGGCACCCCCCCACCAGCATCTCACACCCGTCTGCTTTTACTTTTCCTGGGCAGCCCCATCCCTACCTGCCTGCAAACATTCTTTTTCTGGCTAGTATTCCTTCTCTCACTCCTATTCCTATTATTCTATCTCTGCTACCACTTCTGCTGGTCCCGCAGAAACTGGCAAGATTAGTCAGATCTGGGAGGCAACTGTTTTCAGTTCCAGCCCACGCTCCCTGCAATGGCTGGTGGTGCAGTGGTTCATGGTGCTGAGTAATTTTCTTCTCTACTTCATGTATGAATGAATGTGTGAATGGTATAGCCACACAGATGTGATTCTGTTTTAAATGTATGTTCTACATGGCATCTATGCCACTCTTGTTGTTTATATCTGTTCAAAATTCCCTAAAAAAATTTTCTATACAATACATGACTGCCACCATTTTGACTAAGGTCAAAATTGACCTCACCACAACTTTGACTAAGGGTAGGTTATGTGACCAAGTCCTGCCATCTTTACTGAGATATACCTTGCTTAGTCTCATGGTTTACTAACATTTTTTTTGTCTCTAAATTCCTCTTATTGACTCTGTTACATGTGTGTTTTGTGCTATGATATGCTTTTGGTAGGGCCCAATAAAAACACACACTTCGCCTAACTCCTGTTAAATGTGTGTGTGTACAAGTGACTAGAGTTAACTTTGTATAAATATAAGTTGGCTTTAACTCTGTGTGTATATGTGTATAAAACTTGGATTTAACTGGGCATATATGTGTGTATATTTACTGTTAAATGTTATATTGTCTGATCATTGTATATCATTCCAGACTGAGAGAGCACTGGGTCTTATGCTTAGGATTGGTGTGTGCTTTTGAGTCTATTATGGGAATGCTGTCTATGTAGTCCAACCCTGCTTAAGGGTATGTTGAGTTATTGTCCACTATTGTCAGTTCTACTGTTACGTTTCTATTCCAAACAGTTTTTTTTTCTTCTTTGTCTTTCACAAGTATAAATATCACCTGTTGAGAGCCAGAACAGTCAAGCCTGCACCCAGCTCTCCAGGCAAATCCTATGTTGTCGTTATAATTTATCTATCCCCAATAAACAGCCTTCAACTGCTCAGAGATCTGGGGAATATGAGATTTAAATGTTTAATTATTAAAAGACTTCTCATAACAGAGAGACAGGTTGACTCCTAGCAGCAGTACTCAATTTCCTCCAAAAAAGACAGAAGACAGATGTGCAGAAAACATTCACGTGCAATTCACGTCATCAAGTGAAAGTGATTCCATTGGGAAAGAAATGCTTTTCATGTAAACTGAGGGTTTCCAGACAGTGGACACTATCAATGGAATCGACAGCCTAGCTGCTCAGGTCAAGGTAGGGTTGTCTTCCTACATATTTTCTAACTTGCAGGATCTTCTTCTAACAACAAAAGGTAAACACGACTCTCAAGGACCAAGGAGGTTCCTGAGGAGAAGCTCTGTTGTTTTTTAGTCAATAACTCAAATAAAATTTTATTCTTCTCAAAGATCTCTAATGCAGTTTGACAGCTAAAAGATTTTATCAGTTTAAAAGGAGAAGAAACTCACCAAACAAATTTTAGTACAACTTCTTAATATGTTTTAAATAAAGGGTATTTTAAGATATACAAATGCAAGTTATTATGGTGTGTGCCTGCAAGTTATAAAGGTGTGAGAAAAACACATGTTATCAAATTTCTCTCTCATACTGCCTTTCAGTCTTAAAAATACTTTTTATTGTGCAAAACCATCAGGCACAGTTATTCTGCCATAAATATGCTACTGTTTATACAATGTATATGTTTAAAACTTATATTTTCATAAACTTAAAAAATTCTTATGAGTTCCAGGGAGCCATATTAAAGAATGAACCTTAAACAGGTCAGATACACCCCTCTCAATTCCCTGGTCCTAATTTTTTTTCTTTCTAAACTTAACTTTGTCGACTATTCTACCAACACCTTGCCAGGTCCAAGAGACACCAGATAGTGCCATACCACAAACCCTGAACAGGAGTAAAGTGACCAGCTACCCCAGAATGTGACCAGCACCCAACTTTCTCAGCCTCTACACCCCCAAGATGACCCCACAAATAAGCAGGAAGCAATGTTGAGAATCCACTGTCCCAATTCCTTCAACCTGCTATGCCTAACTTCCAGCCTTTTTATTATAAGAAAGAAATGGGACTGTTACAATCTGTAGTTTGGTCTGTCACCTGGGTACCCTGTCCGTTTAAGAGACAAGCTCCACTCACCCCCAATCTCTCACCTTCTTGCTGAGGCAAGCTGAACTCATGCCTTCTCTCCACCCCACCCCCCAGTCTCTTCTCTACCTTCTCCTCTTCCTCTCTTCTTCCCCTTTTCTGCCTCCATAACCGGCTAAATAAACTCTATACCCAAACTCCGTCTGTATGGTGTGTTTCTCACCCTCCATGGTCTCCCACTTACCAAGGGGACCTGCTAAGGCCTCTGGTGATCCTCTGCTGCTCCTCGTGAGACTGGCCTCGGTACCCCCTGGGTTTGTAAATAATAGAAATTTTGTGCTAGATCTTCGTGGTCACTTACATATACTAACATACCATCTGTGGATATTCATAGTTTGACTTCTTCCTTTCCAAATTATATTACTTGGTCTCCTTCAGTTTTCCTAGTGTTTCCACCAGAACTTCAAGTACTAAATTAAATAGATATGGACAGAGTGGACAACCTTGTCTTCTTCTTGATTGTAGAATTGCATTAATTTTCTCTCCATTTAATTTGATGTTAGCTGTAGACTTGCTATAGTGGCTTTATTCATAATAGCCAGAATTTGGAAATAACCTAGTTGTCCCTTAACCAAAAAATGAACAAAGAAAATGTGGTACATTTATACAATGTATTACACAGCTATTGAAAACAGAAGCATTATGAAATTTGCAGGCAGATGGATGGAACTAGGGAAAAATCATCTGAATTGCAGTAATTCAGATCTAGAAAGACAAACATGCTATGTACTCACTTATAAGTGGAGGTTAGTTATAAAGAAAGGCTAATGTTGCGAACCACAAACCCAGAGAGTCTGACTAACAAGGAGGGCTTAAGGTGGGGCACATGGATCTCCCTTGAAAGACGAAATAGAATAGATTTTGTGAGGGGATTAGGAGCAGCTGGAGATCAGAACATAAGGAATTAGGTGGGGGGGTTGGTGAGCGTGCTGGGAGAGACAACTGGAATTGGTGAGCTTCTGTTGGACTCTGTGGAAACCTGGTATGAAGAAATTCCCTGGAATCTTCGAGAGTGATTGTAGCAAAGGATCCTAGCAATGCAGGATACAGAGCCTGAACTGGCCATCTTCTGTAACCAGGCAAGTCTTCCTGCAGTGGGATTACAATATCAACCCAGTCACAAACCCTTCAGCCTAGAATCTGCCCAGCCTCCAGGATGTGTTGGCATAACAGTAGTACAGAACTTCTGGGAGTGTCCAACTGGAGGATGCTCAATTTGAGACCCATGCCACAAGAGGGAGTACACACCTGACATTGACTAGATACCTAGCAAACAAGCTGGACAGTGCAGGAATCTATGATGAAACAAAACACAACTGGGAATATAATGCTATACTCATAGATCAGTTTCTAGCCCTGTTGTCATCAGAGAGACAAGATCCAGCAACTGATGGGAGCAGATGTAGAACCCCACAGTCCAACACTAGGCAAAGTCAGGGGAACCCCACAGAAGAGATGAGGGAATAACTGCAGGAGCCACAGGGGTTGAGGACGCCAGGAGAACAAGGCCCACAGAAGTAACTAAGCAGGGCTCCTAGCAGATCACAGAGACTGGAGCAACAATTGTGTACCCTGAATTGTTCACCTCTCTGAGCTTGGAAGGACAGGCCCCAGAAATCTGAAGAAAAACATTACTTATATTGGTGTTTCTCCAGTTTATCATGTTGTGATGGTAGTATAAACTATTTAGTATAAATGGCAATATAAATTAAAGTACAAGCATGTAAATTCTGAGAATTAAATTAGAATGGTTTTCTATTTGTATATTAAAAGAATGACTTCATCAAAAAAAGCATTTTGTCTTTGTTTTGTGAAAACATTACTTATGTTGAAGATATTTTGAAGGTCAGTGAAGAGAAAATTATTTTTCTTAGGCAAGAAATACATTAAATATAACAGTTTTATATGATGCTATTAATATACAATCCCTTCATCATTAATATTCTAAGTTAATATTTACTTCAAATACAAATTTATTTCTTCTATTCAAAGCATTTTTCTATCTAATAGCATTCTGACATGCTATTAAAAATTATTTATTTGTATTCTTATCACTTTGTATTAATGATATTACTAAATGTCAAATTATTAAGCATAAACTATCAAACTTGTAACTTCTGGGATAAATAGGGATTAGCATTATTATTATATTCATTAAATTCTTAATAATAATCAAGTGGTGATCTTAACAGTCTTCTAATTTTATTTTTGTTGCTCTACATTCCATGTGATCTTTCTCTGTAGTGTGCTACGTAAAAACTACTCATGTGAAAGGCAATGGATTGTGCAAAGAATTGGCACAGACAATTATTTATAAAGCACACACATTAACCAGGTCTGGTAGAATATTATTATAATCTCAGCAATTGAATGATGGAGGCAGAGGATCAGGAATTCAAAGTCAGCCTCAGCTACATTGTGAATTCAAGAATGTCATGTGCTCCATAAGACCCTGTCTAAAAATAAATAAAAAGCACACATCACAAATTTCAGTATAGAAATACCAGTAAATATTAAGCTTTCGTGAACTGAGCATTCTGACTTGAAAATTGAAATTCTTTAATAATGATCTTGTCAAAAAAGTATTAAACATGATTGTTCCCCATGAAGCAACATCATCAAAAAGAGAAAAAAAAAAACAATTATATGATGTTAAGAATGGACTGGGAAGGAATAGGAGGGGAGGAAATAAGGAACAGGTATTATTCCAAACACATGTATAGATGCATAAATATTTCAGAGAATGTTTGTAAAATAATTTGAACAAATCTATAAATTTCTGTGTTGATGTTAAACTGTGCTAATTTCACTCCACCAAAGTCATTCTAAATGTGTTACTCCTATTATGACTGAATATCAAATATGTACAAATCATCCAGCCAAAGCAAATAGATTTCTTCCACTGAACAGAAAGGCTGCAGAATAAGAAAACCCTTTTATAACTATCTGATTTACCAATAAGTACCTCCTTAACCTTTCTTTTCTTTTCAATATATATGGACAGAGATTATTTGTATATATCTTAAGTTTATTCATTTTCTTATTTTACATGCCAACTACAGTTTCCACTCCCTCCTCTCTTCCAGTTCTGTGATCCAATCCCTTCTACCACCCCTTCCATCCACTCCTCCTTCCTCTCCATTCAGAAGGAGTAAGGCCTCCCATGAGAGTCAACAAGGCACGCATATCAAGTTGAGGCAGGACCAAGCTCCTGGGCCTTATCAAGGCTGGTGGAGGCATCCCTCCATAGGAAATAGAGTCCAAAGAACCAGCTTATGCATCTGAAACAGGTCCTGGTCCCACTGTTAGGGGCCCCAGACAGAGCTGACCTAAGCTTGTGGGAACTTACAGACTCTGGACAAACAGCTAGGGAGCCTGCATGAGACTGACCTAGGGCTTCTGTATCCGGTGACAATTGTGTAGCTTGGTCTGTGACTAAATGTATCTTGATATCGTTTTCTTTGGAAATACTCAAATGAGACAGAGATGCACAATAAGGGTTGTATTGTGCATACAATAAAGGTGGTATTGTATATTTTTTTTCCTTGCCTGTTGTTTAACAATGTACAGTAAATATTATAAAATGTGAATTTGGTCTAAGTAGGCACTCACCTTTGCACCCAGTTCATTATAATGCAATTTCAAAGCTGTTACTCTTTCATCAAGCTCTTTTGGATTTTCTGTCTGCTTTTTCTGCACAATTTGACGTCCTGTTTTAATTACCATTTCCACTTCAGACTTCACTTCACTCAGGCTTTTATACAAGTTCTATGTTAAAACAAAAACCAAACATAAATACTATACAAAAAGCATGGTGCATTATATTATTAAAACAAATAAATAGAATATACTTCATTTTAATTGCCCTTTTGCATTCCTAATTTAAATGAAGTGCATATTGTGGCTGCTGCTATATAATTTTATATCTTCTTTTTGGTTAACTTTGATATTTGAGATTATACAAATATATGTGCATAATTTGCAATTAGTCTTATAAATTAAATGGATGATTTATATTTATTTTGTTCAATCTAATTTCGTAGATACTATTTCCAAATGTTACAGGATTTTTATTTTAACTGCACTTTTATTCAGTTCTAGCCATAAGTTTACATGAATGAATTTTACTTACTTATCTGGTATATTGAGTGCCTGCAATCCACTAGAAAGTATTTGCGTTTTTGCAATATCAATAAAGGAAAAGTAAAGAAATGTACACTGTTTTTCTCATGGTGCTTCCATCTAAGTAGGATAAAACATCTGGATATCTAGATCACTGTATCCATGTATAAACTTTTATCAGGAAAGAAATGAATTAATTTTAAATATTTAATTTAAAATACAAGTATGTTATATTGATACTGACAGTAGAAATATTTTATTTCTTCATGTAGATCAAAACTTCAGCCACATACACATTCCATTGCACAGGTAGTTTAGCATTACAAAACCTTATGAAGCAAATATTATAATTCTCAAAGACAGCAGAAATTATCAATATATTGTCAATGCCACTTTGGTGCTAATTTTTTTTGTAATTTTATAAGAAATATATGAATTTATAAGTGATAATAAATACATATCTACAGGTACATATGTTTGTGTGCATATATGTCTATGTATATAATGACTAGTATATTTCTGCATTAAATTGATCCATGTTTAATCAAAATAATAATTTTTGGTTGTGAGTGAGCCTAGCCTTTAGCAGCTGAACAATCTTTTCAGCCCCATAGGAGCCCTTAGTCTTTGGGAAGAGTGGAAGGGTGATAGATTCGGGGAGGCAGGGGTGGGTGGGGGAAGAACTATTTATGGAATGTAAAAGAAAATTTTTTAAAAATTAAAAATATTTCTTATTTTTACTATGAAAAAAAATCTCACTAGAAGGTGGATTGTCATTGGGATTAAAACAATTCTTTCTTGTTTTCTCTTTTTAGGTGTAAGTCAATATGCAAGAACAAACATTAAAGGCTTAGCAATTTACCAGATTTACTATGGCCACATGCATAATCTGCTTTGCTATTAATCCATTGTTGATGACTAATATTGATATTTCTTTATCAATAATTATGAATCCATTTGCAGCTTCTCAATTTTCACTTAATTTAGATCTCATAATGTATAGGAAAATACTGCACTTTTTTCAAACAGAAATCATTTTTATGCTAGGACATAGTTATAATAATGTATAATATATAATAATTATAAACTGATAATTCTTAGTGATTCCCTGCCTGAACTTGTACAAAGGGATTTTTCTTTTATCATTGTGAAGAGGGTTGGTTTAATGATGAACTTGCCCTTTTTAATCAGCAAAGAAACTATATACAACCAAGGGATGAAATTGACTCCATTCTTTGTCTCTCATGTTAAGAATACCTTTATTTTAGAAAAAAAAAGTCTTATCAATTAATTACATGCTTTTAAAATCAGCACCTGGGAAGTGGAGACAGGAGGATTCATGAATTCAAGGCCCACTTATCTACATAGTGAGACCTCATAGAACAATATTAACCACCACAACAACAAAATAACAACAAAACAGTTTTTAAAACAAGGATATGGCTATAGTATATATCACTAGAAATTATATTTTAAAAAGAGAGAATATAAAATCTGTGAAATAATAATTTCTTTACAGAAAACATCTTAACATCACATTTAGCGTTTAAACCAGAACTAGATAGAGAAAAAGCTAATGTTGTGCTATTTTCTTTGTACAAATGTAGTTATGGTCGTCTTAGCTCATTAACTGGCAGATAAATTTTATTAGGCTAGATCCTGCTAGAAGAGAATGAAAATCGTTTCCATTGCCAGTGTAAGTAAAATGGACAGTATATTTGGAACATTTTGATTTTTATTACTGTTTGAAAAATTTAAGGTAGACCCTTTGTATACATGCCTATTTGTATATGTCTGTCTATTAACAGCAAATCAATGTATGACATTATAATCAAATACTATTCTGGTTGCTGAAACTACTTAATACAATTATTCCATTAGAGTGTATTCAAATGATTGATGATATTATCAAGTAAAATAATTTCATTTTAATCACAAAGTCACACATTTATTTGAAAGCACTTGCTAAACAGGGAGACATTAAACATTGATACAGATACAGCTAATGCATTTATAATGATATCTTATTTTTACATATAGTATCAAGTAGATAATAAAACCAAAACCTAAATCTCAGAATACTAGATGAATACTTTATGTTATCAAAGGGGTTATGTGACTAATAGATTTTAAAGACTGATGGCATATGATAGTATGAGATATACCAAAGGGTATATAGATTTATGCTATAGGTTGTATCTTTCCATCATTTTTTATTGTTTTGTGATTTGGTGACATTTAAGTATCTATTCAGCACTGCTATTAAATAAAAATATGTTAGGATTTGGAGTCCTAGAATTAAATCTGCTGTGTCCTTCACAGCTGTTTGTCTTTAAATCCTCTCAGGTAATCTGTAATTTTGAGACTAAAGATGGCTACTGTATATATTTAACCTTACCCAAAAGCATTATTTCTAGAGTGATTATAACTATTGCAATTAGTGCTATAGTTCCTGTTTCTAGATTGATATATTTCCCTTCTTTATTTCAGTTTAATAATATGTCTGAAGAAAAATTATATAAATAGGACTCTTTTTATTCTGTGTTGATACTAATAAAACTATTGATTCAAAACATACTCCTAAAATTATATCAAATGACTATTATTTCTATAAGAACTCCTATATCTTAATATAGTGCCATTTTTTAAATATTAAAACCAGTTACTAAAATTATTACACTTGTAAGAAATACATTGTTACAAAAGATTATCAAATTCTTCTAATATAGCAAAGTAAAAATTCAGCTGGATAGTTGCTGTTAGGAATACATACCACACAGTGATTTAGTTGTGACTGGACTACTTCCGGTTCAACACTCTTTGTCTCCAGCGCAGGCAAGTGCATCTTGACTTCATCTAAAATCATCTTACTTTCCTCTAGACGCTGCTCAAAATTGGCTGGTTTTTGAAATAATCGAAATTTCATGGAGACATCCTGTAATTTTTTCTGTAACAGCAATGTAAGGAAATAATCATTTACCCACCAGTTATATTTTGTTAATTTACCCTTTTCTGAAGTTTTACCTCAATAAAAACTTTCAAAAAATAAATGGAAATCTGTCATTTTCTAACACAAAGAACATGGGGTTGGAGAATTTACTACTCTTCATAAATGTAGCACTAAGTTGTCATAGGTTAACTTTTTTTTAAACTGTATGTATTATTTTTTAAATATTATATTGCTAAACAACATAGCATAAATTTCAATTTTCTGATAGGAAAGTTGTCTAATATATAAACCAATTCCCCAGCTTATACAACAAAATATACCTGTGCAATATCAATTTGTGAAAGAACTCTTGGAGCAGCCTCCTTCCCCTGGTTGTGTTTCTTCATTTCCTCTAAACTGATTTCATGACTTGTCAAATCTGATTGGATTTTCTGTTGGAAAGACAACATTATTAGCCAGAATGCACTTCAAGCTATTGTGAAAGGCAGCTCCCTTTCTAAGAACACGTCATTTAGAAATAACCTTAAACTATCCCTAACAGCACACATTCCTCAAAATTGACAAGAACTGTGGAGGCCCAAAAATGTGAGCTTATTTCCACCTAGTCAGAGGTTTAAGGTTGCTTAAAATGGCTGACAACAAGCGTAGATACACATCCTGACTCAAGATATAGTTACTTGGTTCTTTTGACAATAAGATGGCTCATACAGGTAGATCCATTCCATCCTGACAGATGGACAAGATTGCAAGCCAAGTGTACTTCTGCTCCTTTTTTCTAAAATAAGGTTACCTGGGGAGTAACAGCCTTCAGGATTCTTGGTCTAGGGTAGCTTCACTGCCTAAACAACAAAATGCTATGCTAATGACTTGATGTCTAAAAGCATTAAAGCAATAATGTTCAAGTTGTTCTTTGCATCATGTTAATGAAGTCTTTGGTTACTTTCTCCCCCCTTTTGTATTGGGTAAAAAAGCATATGGAAAATTTAAAGTGAGGGTGGTTTCAGTATTCACAGGAACTCCCACCTGATACTATTCTATGGTTTCTGTTATATTATTTTTAAAAGAGTGTTCGTACACTTTACTTCTATTTCTGATCCACATACCCCCACCCTGGCAAAAGGTATTTTGGTCAAGGCTGGTCCCTGACAAAGAATGTTTTAAAACTTTCCCAAATGATAAAAAAAAAAATATTTTGTTCAAAATTGAGATAATTCTAAAAATTGTTTAGTTACAAGTTTCAATAGAGAATGTATGTTTATATCTCATATGTAGGGTTGATTAAATCTTATTTTTGAATGTATACTCAAATTTGGCCAAATATAAAAATGTCAAAATATATAAGTATTCTAGTCATGATACAGGTGAAAAAATATGAGATTTCTATTGGGATACCATGCTCCGTACTAATGATGTTTTCCCCTCATTCTTTGACATTTTTCAACTAAATTTCCTAAAAACTACTGATCTAAAATAAGTAGACTGTATTAGTTACTATTCTTATTGCTGTAACCAAATGTCTTAAAGAAACAATTTGAGATAGTGGTGCCTTATTTTGTCTCGTAGGCATAGAAGAAACAGTCCATTATGGTGGGCAAGTCACAGCAGCTAAGATAGCTTCATCTTTAACCTGGAAGCTTGGGGTAGCATTTGCTTGATGATATCGTACAGGCTAGAATATTTTAAGGGGTTTAGATTAGCACAAAGGATTCCCAAGATTCCAGAGGGTTACACTTAGTGTCCTATTTTTTTTTTTTTTTTTTGCCAGTTAGGTAACAAATGGTACCACAAACCTCCAAAAGAGTGCCACCAGCTATAAGAGTTCAAACAGTTCAGAAAACAAACAAAAAGAAAACTAAGTTTCTTTACTGGAATTACTTTGTCTGAGATAATAAGTTCCTACAGCTATTGATTTTTGAACTTTAGATAAGCAAACAATATTTTCAATGATTTCCACATGATGTTAGACATTTCTTTTTGAATTTTGGTCTGGTCATCTGACTGTCTTGAGCAAAAGAAAAGAGCACAAGAATGAATCTGTCTGCTGTAGTGAATGTTCATAATGAGCTTATTGCATTCTACTTGTTATCTTTGGAGGATGATGTTCATTGTTAGGATATTCTCTCTTAAAATCATCTCATGCTCAATGAACTTTAAACCATACAGAGAGAACACAGAACGTGTTTTCAGTAAATAATCCTAGACAAGCTGTCTGTGGATAGCTTCATGTGAGTAAGCCCAAACGAGCACTCAGGTCACTAAATTACCAGTTCCAAACCTACAATAATCTTATTAGAGATGCTAAGAAAAAAACTGAACATTTTTAGTCCACAAAGCAACTAGAAGTTACAATAAATTGCTGTTACCAATATTGTAAGTTTTAGTTTATTTAAAAATGAATTTTACGTTTGAATTTATCACCCATGATACACATTCCTTATACATAACAACAAAATGTTTCCTTTAGTTTTATTTCAGTTTAGTTAATTACATTTAATTATAGCTATTTTACATAGACTAGTGTAGTATAACTAAGAGCAATTCTAGTTTTGGAAAAACAAATTTGGTATAATTTAACTAAACTATAAGTAGCAATCAAGAATTAAGTATCATCCTGTTCTAAATGAACAGTATGATGGTGAGATTGCAGAAATTGATTGAGCGAAGAACTGCCTAGTAGATTAGTGAAACACACATCAGGGTATGTCTGTAAAGATGCTCCTGGAGATTAACTAAGATTAACTAAGGACGAAAAGCCTGCCCTGACTATGTATTCCATCAATCCCTTTAGCTTCATATGTGAATAAGATACAAAGGTGAAAAGGAGAAAGCCTGCTGGTGTAGACATTTGTTCACTCCCTGGTGTCCCTCATGATAAGACTCGCCTTCTCCTCCATAAGACCCCAACTCTATGTTATTAAAGCCTCCTCAGGAAAGAATAATGAAACCAGACAGACCACAGATGAAAACTTCACTGCCTGTAAATCTAAATAAAACTTCTTTTAAAATGTTTTGCTCAGTATTTTAAGGATCATACGGGGAGACAGTGATCAACATAAAAGACTGTCATTATTTTGTAAATGAAGTTTTTTTTTCATTTGAACCTAATAGAAAACAAATTATATTATTGCCTTAAGGCATCAGAATTCAAATCCAATACATGACACTCAAATGTATTCTTATATATATTATAATAGTAAACTGGTTACACATGAATTCATGAAAGAATCATATTTGAAATAGCTATTACATAAAAATAAGAAATAGTTCTTAAATCTAGTAAATGATTTTACCAAGAAGGTGAAACTCCTCTACAATGCAAACTCAAAAACATGGGTGGGAGTAACTGAAGAAGACAAACAAAAAGTGGAATGATCTCCCATAGCCAACTGGTTTGTGTGTTTGTTTTTTGTGTTTGTTGCCTGCGTGTTTTTTTTTTTCCCCCGACATAATTTCTCTGAAACTTTGGGATCTTTACTGAAACTCACTCTTTAAACCAGGCTGGCCACCAACTCACAGAGGTCCTTCTGCCTTTGTCCCCCCTCCCCACCCCAGTGCTGTGATTAAAGGTGTGTGCCACCACCACCTAGCTCCAACGTTTTGTTTTTTTTTTTAATAAAAATTTCTACCTCCTCCCCTCCCCCCACTCTGCCTTCCCTTTCCTCCAATCCCCCTCCCCCTCCCTCTCCAATCCAAAGAGCAGTCAGGGCAGATAGAGGGAGAACATGAGTGAGGAAGTCAGGACCTGAGGAGCACGTCCACCCACTGAGACAGTGGGACTGATCTAATGGGAGCTGACCAAGTCCAGCTGGACTGGGACTGATGGAGCATGTGCTCCAACTGCTTTTTTTTAAAAGGTACTAAAATTATAATTTGGTAGAAGGGCAGTCTGTATATAAGTATGTAAAAAATGAAACTTGACACTTACATTTACCCAAACTTAAAAAGGAAAGAGCTCAAATTAAATAAGTCCTAATGAAAAGACCTGAAAATCTGAAGCTACTAGAAGAAAACCAGGTAAACACTTCAACACACTCCTGTAGGCACTACATTTTCTTCTTTCAACTTGATAAGACGTCAACATAAAAAGCACATAAAACAAAGGTAAAAAAGGATAAATGGAATTACAAAAGCCTAAAAAGCTTTTACCCAGGGAAGGAAACAATCAACAGACTGAAGAGACAGCCTAAAGAATGTGAGAAGATCTCTGTCAATAATTCTTCTGACTTTGTGAACAGTGTTGATGTTCAGAATAAGAAAGGAACTAAACATGATACAAAGACCAAGGAATCACTAAAAATTTTTAGTCATGTGAAAAGGCATTTATCAAAAATTAAATGTAAGTAACAATTAGCCATTATGGCAATACAAATCACAATAAAATTAGGTATCATCTCCCCCATCCTGAATTACTATTATTTGAAAAAATTAAACAAGTACAGGTAAGTATGCAGAGAAAAAAAGAACCCGTATTCTGTTGGCAGCAATGTAACTTAATTTGACTACTATAAGTGACAATACATCGGCTCTTCAAAGTTCTCTCTATATAATGTTTAATATACCTGCCACACTAGCAAGTATACTACTGAAATTATTAAACTCTGGATACAAAAAAGATAGATAGGTATTCATATTTATTGTGTCAATATTCACAATGGCTAAGATATGAATTTAATCTATTTGTACATCAAGAAATGACTGTATAAGGAAATTATGGTATATGTAATAAATACACACAAGTAAATATTATTAAGCCATATAAAAATGACATCCTTTCATGGGAAGACAAATGGATTGTTACATTAAATTTTCTTGCTATATAGAACAAATATATGTTAATCAAACTCTTTAACAATTATAATAATTACAAAAAATATTCAACTGGTAATATTCAGAGTAACTGGTCATTGTTAATAACCCAGGATAAGTTTTCTGGGTGCAATGATTCATACCAGAGGGTGAAAAGGAGGGGATAAGTTAGGGATATGGTGAGCCTGGGAAGATCTTAATGGACTCTCACAGAACAATGGGGATAGAACAATGATCAGTTCTAGAGAAAAAAAATGTAGTAAAATTTCATTATGACTTAGTCCTGTCTTTAGTATACAGGTATATCCACTTAAAGCAGAAAGATGGCTTGCTTAGGGGAAAAGTAAACAAAAAAAAATCCTCAGCGAACAAATAACATCAGCTACTAAAGCCCTCATGCAGAAACAAAAACAATCCAAAATTGCAAACCCCATGACTCTTCCAAATATCATGAATCCCATAAAAATGGCCCCAAAGAGAAAGGCTTAAAAGAATGGTGATAATTATCTTCAAATAACTCAGACACAATCATACTCTGAGAAAACACACACATACACACAGACAAAATATAAAATTCAATAGGAAAGTAAATTCAAGATATTAAAGATATTGAGTAAATAAACAAGAACTTAAGGGAAGCCTGGAACATGACGCTGGAAATGAAAAATCAAATAAGTCAAATGCAAAGCTCATTAGGAAAACCTCACTAATAAGATGGAATATGAAGAAAAAAGATTATCAGAGCTTAAAGACAAGTTAAGGGAACTGGATTATTTGGTAAAAGTTAATGTTTTTTTTAATTTATAGAAAAGGGGAGCACTTTATAATAACAGAAACAGATCAAGTATTCAAATTACAGGTGTAGAAAGAGAATACCGTACTAAAAGCATAATACATACTAAAATCATCTTCTGATAATTGAATGCACATGTTTTCAAATAAGTTATATCATTTTCATGATTTATAAGCAACAGAAACAATTTAAACTTACTAATATATAAATAGAAAGGTAATGTCCATCTGCCACCAAGGGATATGAAAGATCAAGTAGGCACGGCAGAAGAAGGTTGGAAAATTTTAACATAATGCATTTTAGAGAGTTTGAAAGGTTCATATTCACATCAAATAACTATGCCAGTGAGAAAAATAAATCTTTGCATTGTTCAAAATGTCACACACATTAAAATATTAAATGAACAGTATAACACATAACATACATCATACAAAACTGAGACTTTGCCACAATATATGGGATTTAATGCCAAGTTGTCACTTTTATAGCACTGTTCCAAAGTGATTAGAGATTAAATTTTCCTCATTTTTATGCAGATTGTGCACATGAAACAAACTCAGTGACTAAATAAATTATGTAATTTAAATATAACAGTTTTTATACTGTAGGAAATCTTAATTATTATATTCACTATAATAATTGAATATATTTAATGAATTATGAATTAAATGATTAAATTTTCAGTTCATTCTACATCAGGAAAGTCGCAGGACATGTGAAGCTTTTATCTAGTACATTTATAAGTTAATTAAACATATCTTAAATTTAAGTAATAATTTGTACACACTTTATACTTACTTTTTACAATATACCTTAACAAAATACTCCTCTTTGACCATGGCACTTAAAATGTTTATAATTTTAAGAAATGATTTTTTGAAGCATAACAATTGCTTGAATAATACATTTATATAGGATTTTAAGCAGTATATAAATTTACTATTTAAATTATCAAAAATAAGAAAAAACATTTTTAATATTATGGCCAGGACATAAAGAAACGACATTAAGTATGGAAGAGTAAATGTGAATAAGAATAATTTCCATATTTTGCAAGAAATTTATGAATTTTTCAAAAAACTCTGAAGGTTATACAACTTGAACTTTCTTTCGACCCTCGTACCTATTACATGTTTGAAAAAAGAAAACAAATCTTGTAAAATTGTCATCCTGACTACATTTTTTAAAACTCCAATAGAAACAGTAAGTTAACAAATGCATATACTAAAATATAAGCCACATCTAAAATCACATGGAAATTTCAGAAGCACTATCATTTTTATAAAATTCAAATAACATCAAACACATTCCATCACTGTATGGGGGTGATTTGAGTAAGAAGTGTCTGACATAGTCTTGGACATTTAAATACTTGAGCCCCATTCAATGGCAGTGTTTGAAAGGCTTAAGAGGTATATCCTTGCTAAGGGTGGTCTTTCTGATTAAAAAGTCAGCAGTATTAGCAGATTTTTCCAGTTACTTTGTGTGTTTAGTTTAACAAATGACCTTCCTATCCCTGCTATTGAGACTGCTACCTGTGGCCGTGTTTTACCCACCATCATAGATTCTAACAGTACGGTATTACAAGCCAAAATAAACTCCAGCACTGACTGGACCAGCAAGCTGTCCACAATGCTTCAATGTGGCACATTTATCTTGAGGGTAGCAATCAACTTTCTTCTTGGACTTAAAACTCACTCCAAAGGAGGATATTCATACTGAGTATTGTAAATGCAGCCAATTGCCTATGACTAGATAAATTAAAGACCAATAGAAGTAAATACTGGCATGTTCCTAAACCAACAGAAGTTTTCTATATAGGAAATGCTTATCTTTATACCCACAGATATCTGTAGCCATCAAAAAAGATTCTTTTTGTAGTGATGAAGACAATTACAGAGATCTGTAACTGGTAAAAATGCAAATGAATAACTCTGATATACCAAAACCTAACAGACATTTGCAAGCAAACCCTACGCCTATGACTCAAGGAAAATCACAGAAAAGAGTGCAAAGATTTTAAAAGTCAGAGAGTCCATGTGGTCATCTGCTGTTGCACTGTTACTGTAAACATGACAAAGAAAAACTATATTCATAAACTTTCAACAATCAGATTGCCTGAACAGGACCTGCATAATGATAGATAATACAATTTAACACACTAAGGTGGACAAGGAAAATTCCACATGTTCTCACCATGAAGAGATATAGGTGGTCAGTAGCTACTGAGAGAGAAAAATAAATATATCCTCCAGGGACAAGCTCTCACACAGGTTGTCTGATTCCAAGAGGTTAGTCATAAACATATAAACTAAGGGGCTCAGCATGTGTTCACATGGTGTGTGTGTGTGTGTGTGTGTGTGTGTGTGTGTGTGTGTGTGTGCGTGTGTGAGAGAGAGAGAGAGAGAGAGAGAGAGAGAGTGTGTGTGTGTGTGTGTGTGAGAGAGAGAGAGACAGAGAGAGAGAGAGAGAGAGAGAGAGAGAGAGAGAGAGAGAGAGAGAGAGAGAGAGAGAGAGAGAAAACAGGAAAACTTAAGAAGAGATCCAGAATTTGGAAAGGGGTTCATGGGACACGTTGGAGGAGAGAGAGGCAAGGGCAAGAGATACTTAGATGTAGTCTGCAAGCATGCATTTCTAAAAAAATGAGGTGTTTAAAAACACAGTAATTATACTTACAAATGAAAATATTATTCACATGTTAACTAAAACAACTAAAATTAAAATACCATTTTTTTCATTTAAGATGGTAATAGGAGAAACTATAGAACAAAATAATTTTTTGAAACATAAGCATATGCCTTTTCATAATAATTTACTTCATCCAATCATTCTCATGTATCAAATTAACATAAAATTGCAAACATGATTCAACTGTAGCTACCTGAAGCATGAAAGCAATAAAAGAAATAATGGCAAATAATGATTTAGAAATTTATTACTGCTAACAAACAAAAATATCACAAGACACTTGAAAAAGAAATGTGATAAAAGGTATCAAATACAGATTACTAATTATTTATTTAGATGTTGGATTTATAGTTTTATAAAGTGGACTGTAATTTTGAAATTGCATCCTTAAAAATATAGAGTTAAAGAAAGAAAATGTTCCAAAGGATCCTGATTTTTTTTCTTTTCAACCATGAGGGAATATATTAAAAATATAATTGTTAGCATTGATAAATAATGAGAAAATTTCAGAAAATATTTTATAGAATTCCAATAATCAGAAAAAGAAGACTTTTATTTCTATTTGTAAAAACAAAACTCATGAATTGAACAGACAAATGAAAAATCATTATTCCCTAGAAACTTAGGTGTCTTCTCTTCCTTTGCAGTGACATTTCATTTACACTTAGTCTTAAAAATGAAAATAACCTGCTAAATCTCTTAAATATACTATCAAGTTCCATTGTTTAAAATAGATCTCAACCATGTTAATAATCGTGCTATTTAGAAATATCCTTTTCTTTTTTATTATCTGACAGTTTTTACACTTGAAAAATGAATGTTCCTTGTTTTTACCCCATTCTCTTTCATTCCCTTCTCTCTCTTGCTGTAAACCTTCCCAACTGCTTGCTCCCTGCTCTCATTCCTAATGTTTATATTCTCTTGCTTTCTGACTGTCACCAGGTAAGTTTTTCTGCCTTTGAGTAGGTTATAATTACTGTCACATTTCTCTTGGACATGCTTGACATAATTATTGAGTAAATCCTTGTGGATTTCAGTGAATTTTCCAAATACTTATAAAATATCTGCTAGGTAGCCTTAATATCTTGAACATTGCAGGAAGGAATAGAAGTAGAAAATGACAGCAAAAAAACACATTTAAAGTAACAGAAGTTTCAGACAATTCAGTCAAAGAAAAAGAAATTTCTTTGTGCTTACTATTGTCTTGTATATTTTAGATTAGCAATTTCTGTGGGAGTTATTTTGGGGGAAAATATCCCCCATATAAGACTTGTGTCAATACAGGTGAAATCTATCGTTCCTTGAAACACTCAGAATACTATACCTTCATTGAAACGATTATTTGATACTGAAAGCTTTATTTTTATATGTAGAATTTGTAGAAATGTTTCATATTAAGGTTCAATAATTGAAATCTTAAAACGTATTTAAATTTATAAAAGAAAACTGCACACCTCATTATCATACTTTCTTAGAAGACATGATTGTGCATGTTGCCTAACTACAATAAATGATGCATGATCTGATTCTACTTTTGCATCTTCTGTAGCTAAATACGAGCCAAAGCATCAAAATACCAATAATCATTTTAAATTGAAAAGTTACCCATTGTTGGAGTAACACTCAAATAGACTTAGTGCAATGCTACCCTTGTATTTACTTTGTTGGGTGACAACAGCCAAAATCTCCACTATCTGCATTTCTTTTGTTTTGGCCCCTGCATTTGTCCCTGTCCACCCCAATCTGGAAGTGTGTGTGTGTGTGTGTGTGTGTGTGTGTTATTGGATTTACCTAAAATCAGGAAATCAGATTTAATAGGCAAATACTTTATCAACTGAGTTATATTCCCACCGTTAAATTGTTTAATTTTCATATATATTCTAAAACGATGACCCTTTGTGAGCATATACATCAAAGAATTAGGCTGTCAAAATAAGCTGTCCCAAATCATTCACAATCAAAAAGTGACTGTTTACATCTTATGCCTGTTTAAATCCCTAGTGAAATCATAAACTCAATCTGATAGAGCAAAATCTGTAATTGTGACTTTATTTTTAACTCCTACTAGAACATAATGACATCAGCAAGTTCTCATTTGCCCCCAATCGACTGTTTAAACATTTTATAAATTCAAAACCTAAAATTACTTGAGGGAATGCAGGACTTTGACATATGATCATAATGTAAAGCACTATAAACATGTAGCTATTTAAATATAGTTACCTGTGTCCTGTAAATTGATAAAAAAAAGTTCTTCTAGTTAGTTGATCTATTACATATATGGAATTAGAAATAGTGAAATAATAAATCTAAATTCATTTTCAAATGTACACATACAATGTAAGGTCTACCTGTGTTAACTATGTGTAGTGAGTGGTTCTCAGCTATTTCTACTGTTTTCAACCATTTTCAATAGGAGTGATGCAACAAACAATACAGAAAAATAGTCAACAATAAGTGAAGGGTCACTCTGACCTTCATCAACCGAAACCGTTAGACAGTTATCAGTAAAGTCTTTGTAAGATTGGTGAGAAGTGAAATATAGAGAACCCAAAACACCAAACCTAAAGAAAAAAATATCCTCGGTTATTTCAGAGTACTCAAAAGTGTTTCTAAACTTTCTGCTGACTGAACGTACCCTTACTTAGTAGTTCTGAGGTGCGGTTTTTAGACCTGAATTCTTTGTAATACCTGATTTGATTTGTAAACATAAACCTTAATGCTCCCATATATTGCTATAGAAAGTTAAGAAATACTTATTACATTTGTGTTTTGTGATTTTTGCCATTAATACAATTGTATTTTTTTTTTTCAAGACAGGGTTTTTCTGTTTAACAACCCTGGTTGTCCTGGAACTTGCTTTGTACACTAGGCTGGCCTTGAACTCAGAGATAGCTGCCTGCCTCTGCCTTGGGAGTGCTGGATTAAAGGCATGCATCACCAGTGCTGGACCAAATGGATTATTTTATTTGTATAATTGCTTCAAAGAAGTATTTAAGGGGTTTGACATTTTAAATCTTAGTGTTTTTAAATGGTCCATAAGTCTAAGGTTTTACTACCTAGAAGATATATTTCTGCATCTAAATGAGGCTCTGTGTTTTATTTGAATCAGTTTATAATATATATAACACTAGGCAGCTGAAACATTTCAAATGGTGATTTTTAATATTACTATTTGAAATAAAATATACAGGACCACTTGTGCTGTGTTAAGGATATACTTTTATGATTAAAATTGGTTAAGCTTTGTTTCTATAAACGCACATCACTAAATACGAGGGACCATACTTTTCTAAAAGGTAGATGTCAAAGTTACTGTGTTCTAATGATGCTAGACAATTGCTCAGTGGAAATAATGATTAATTGGGGCACTTTCTGAATGTAAACATGGAAAAGTTAAGCATATTCACCTATATATACTTTTGTGTGCAATAAGACACAAATGTCAGAAATTTGTGACAAAACATATATCCCCATATAGTTACAATGGTTTTATACATGAGGCTCTCAATTTAAACTAAAGAAAAGGAAAGATGTATTTTAAAATTCTATTTAGTAGCAAAACTAGTAGTGCACCACACGGTGGAGACAGACACTCACAAATCCCCAGGATCGGCATCTCTCAGATCTAAGCTCTTATGTAAATGAATAGCAACTACAAAAATACTACCCACGCACTTGTTTGTTGTATTGTTTCTGTTTTTTTTTCTTTTTTCTGGTTCTTATTAATGAATTATAACAAGAATGCAATTTCTGTTGAGGAACACAAAGCCCATTCATTTTTAAATTGGTATCAAACTATTGACCTGCATTTAAGGAATCACATTTCAGTCTTTTTCTGCCAATATAAAGCATTCAAATCCATTCCCACCACAAACACAAACTTCAGAGAATGTAATTTTTCTGGCATTCTAAGTGGCTCCTGTGTCTGGAACACTGTTTAAACTCTTGTTTCACAGACTGTTTCTGTACTCTTCAACTCTGCCTTCAATAGGTGCTTCAACTGAGATTTTAGGAAATGCTACCCTTCAAGGAAATCTAGCATATCATAGCTCTTTTACAGAATAAAAAATATTTGCAGTCATGGGCAAAAGAGAGGTTGGGATGAAATAATGTTCAACAGTTTGTAGGTGTTTTGTATTCTCCAATGTTACATATTGTCATTTACATAACAGGGGACTCCGTTTCAAGAAATATCTTTAAAAGTTAAGTTTAACCGGGAAAATTGATTTGAATTTGTTTGTCTGTTTGTCGTGCCAATGAAATGTGCTGGAGTAAAGGAGGAGCATCAATTGTGGCAGTGGGCAACCAATGACGAGTCCAGCCTGAGACACACACCATAAGAGTGAGCATGCCCTTGAAACAGCCTCAGAACCCAGAGGCTGGGTAGTCCAGAGACCGAGGATAGAACCAAACATGACTAGAGAAAAAAATGTTAATGTAATAATGCCTAATGATATTCTGCTATTCCCTTAGATTAGTACCTAGCCCAGTTGTCAGTAGAGAGGCTTCCCCCAGAAACTGATGGAAACAGATACAGAGACCCACAACCAATCTCCAAGAATCCTACTAAAGAGAAGGAGGAACGATTGTAGGAGCAAGCAGGGTGAAGAACATCAGAAGAAAACCCACATAATCAATTACCCTGGGCTCATAAGAGCTCAGGGAGATTGAATAGACAATCAGGGATCCTGCATAGGTCTCACCTTGACCCTTTGCCTATATGTTAAGCTTGGTTTTCTTGTGGGCCTCCTAAGAGTGTGAGCAGGTTATTTGACAATTGCAATAATGTGGATTCCATAAAGAATGCATTCTTCTGAAATTTGCCATACTATGAAAAAAATCTTATCATCTACCCCAAATGCCCAGAGACTTCATTTTTTAAATGTGGACAATGTGGTAAACTACTAAATGCTAGTATGTGTCACAACAAATTGTGATTCAATGCTGTATAACAGCATTTATTGCCAAGATCTACAAATCCTAAATTTTAAACAATTATTTGCCTTTTAAGTAAAATGCTCCTAGAATTTCTGTAAGTAAGGTAGAAGAGGAACTATGGGAATTACACAGCACTTTTTAATACCTCATACATCATTTCATAGAGATATTAATTATACTTGGTTATTATATATATTATGTATGGTTATTATGTATATATTATGCATATATGTATATATTATGCATATATTATGTATGTGATTTTTACAAAAGCTATTTACTGTCCTAACACATAGCACAGGTTTAAAAATTTTAACTAATGATACACATGTGATTATACTTACATTTGCATGTTATTTAAAAATGTAAATTTGTGCAGGGTGGTGGTCGTGCACATCTTTAATCCCAGAACTCAGGAGGCAGTGGCAGGAGGATCTTTGTGAGTTCGAGGCCAGTATGGTCTACAGAGTGAGTTCCAGAACAGAAAGAGCTGTAACAAAAAGAAACCCTGTCTCGAAAAACAAAAACAGATATTTGCCAATTAAAATTCTTACCATATGAAATATGTTAGGGTATGGAATTTACTTAGTTAATTCCTATAAATGGGATTCATTTTTACATTAAATATCATTTTCCAGAAAATGCAATTAAAAGTAATTCATAATTTGGGTTGAAAGCATGGGTGTATGTGAGTTTCTGCACATGAACACATCCAGTGTGATTAATAGTAACAAAGTGAATATTTATTTCTACTGTGTGGTTAGCTACTTGTAGCATATGAATATGAAATCAGAAACAAATTTTAGAACTTTGATTCTCAGCATACAAAATAAGTATTTGAGACAAATGATTGGGACCAATGTTTAAGAAAAGAAAAAATTATTTCTGTGCCATGTTAATTGTTATGGTTCCACTCAAGGTTGACTATATTTCTGAAACATTTGTGAACAATAAATATCAGATATCTTGGTTTACATTATCTCTGCTGGAAATTGGTGTACTGTAAACTTTGAAAAGTAAATCTCAGCACTGTAACACTGACTTCTTTAAGCTCTTACTTCAAAATAGACAAATGAGTATATGAAAGGAAACCTCTTCATGATTAATTAAATAACACGTAAGTATGAATGTACAATATCCCACTGGAGTAAAAACATTAAGACTATAAAAGTAAAAACAGTGCTTATTTCCAGTTTGTTATACTTACCTGGGCTTCCTGAGGCATTTGAGCTGCATCCACCTTGTCAGCAATATAAGCTGTCAACTGCTTGTCAATGAATTCAAGGGACTCCTGAATTAAGTTTAAGGATTTTTCAATCTCCTGGGCAGACTGGATACTCTGTTCAAGCAACTTTTGTTTCCTCACAGCCTAGATAGAAGAAGAAGTAATAGTGGATTATTGAAATGTTAACTCTTAGGAGATTTTCAGCAATTCCTATCACACAGACAACAAAGAAACTAGACTCTTTCACTATCACCTTTTTGTAAGACAGATTGCGTAGCTTTCTGGTACTCATTCAGCTCTGCTCACATAAAGAAAAAGAAAAGACAAACAACATCAACTTAGTACACAGGATCAGAGGTATCTGCAGAAAAAAAAGTCACAGAATCTTGCACATCAAAGGAAGAAGGTGGAAGAAAACATTAGCCAAATCATCTCAGTTGTTACATTCTGCTGTTCTCAGGCTGAGTGCTCCTCCTGATCTTATTAGATAGTTCAAGAGATTTGGTTTACTTAGAATAGGGCACCGTCATCACAATCCAATTTAAGACAGATAATCCACTTCCACCACCGAGACACATATACAATCTGTTCTGAATTGGCACCTATTCGAAAAGAGAAATTAAGATAACCGTGTGTTTAAGGATTTGTTTTGAATTCAGTTTTTACTTTGCTTTGTATGGTTGTTTCCCCTTTCCGAGTTTCCTTTATAATTTGCATTATGAAAACTGTACCAATGAATAATGCCACTGTTGAAGTAGAACAAATAGTCACTAAATTTAATATAGCTGTAATTAAATGTGAACAGGCCAGCTTAACACTTTCAACTCTTAATAGCATGGTGAAGAGATTGTGAGGTCTACCTTCCAGGATCTAGTGACATTTAAATGAATCCTTCTAAGGTAAACTATAAGGCAAAAAATTTATAAATTTCTTAAGCCATCTACAACATATAGCTTAGGAATGATTGTCATAATGTAGTTCTGATAATTCTCCTTTCCAAAGTTTGCACTAGGATTTCAAAATGTTCCTGGGTTTTATATTATACATATGTGAATAAACACACACATATACATATATAAGAAAAACATATATGAGATGTTACTATTGTTTGATAAAGCCAATGTAGAACATTCTCAAGAACAAATTCATAAAAGATATCTGGAAAAGGAAAAAGTAGCTGGGAGGCTGTGTGAATACTGCTCCTACACTTGGTACTTTCTAGGACCTGTTATATACCACTCCAATGTTCTGTTTGAATTTTTAAAAATATCATTGTTGGTTCATTCCCTTTTTGTTATTTACACTTGAGTATAAAAGTATGAACTTCAAATTTATTTTTTGATGTAAATAGATCATGTCCTATGATTATATTGAAATCCCATTATCACCCCCTCATCTTCTCCCTTTCTAATAACAAAACTTTATATATCTACATTGCAACATTTTGATATTTGTATGTGTTGTGGAATATTTAAACTGGTCAATTTAAAATAATACATAATATAATCTTCTAAATTAATCTATTAACTATAAACCTAATTTTCTTTATATTCTCACAGTCTCCACTATTTTAAAATTTGCATTAATATATCACATTGTAGTTTCCCATTAAGAGTGTATATTTACTTTGGATTCTTAGTGCAAATAAGGTAAGAGATTCTGTCTACCTAGTTCTTTACAAAGTGTCAGCTCCCAGAGCAACACCTTTGTGCATGGTTAATGAATGCTATAAAAGTTTATTTATTTAATGACAAAACTGAAAATTTCAAGCAGCTGAAGAATGGATTTATAATGAAAATAGGAACTAAAATGTAAGCACTAATTAAAAGATATTACATTTGCAGAATAATCCTTCCTTATATTGTTTGTATTAAAAGTATAAGAATAAGTATAAGAACATTATATGAAGTAACCTTTAATATATTTCTATTAAAATATTCTGATTGATTAGTGAGACCTTGTCCAGTGCTCTAATTCAAATAATTCTCTTTATTTCAGTTAAAACAACAACCAAGTTTCTTTCCATAGTGATTCAAATAACAGTGCTCATAGTTATAATGACAGCCTCCTGCAAGGTAGTAAAGACTGTCAATAGTAGACAGAGTTCCTTCAGACTAGTGGATCTCTAACTAATGATACAATGGCAGCATTGTGACAGGCGGCTGCAAAAGTCTTCCAATCATAGAACAAAGTAATTGTCTGATCAGTGTTTAGATGTGGCTCTTTCTCTGAAGACAAATTCAGCATACTCCTCAGTGCACACTTATAGAATTTTAATGTAATTGAAAAGGATATAATATAGCAGAGTTCTAAATCTTATCTCTGGATTTGAATTTATGCTTCTAAATATAACTTTACTTTTGCATTATTGAAATTAAAAGGTCTGTATGACATAGTATGATTTAAAAGAAAACGTCAAAGGATCTGAGGTGGGTTGTTTCTTAGTCTAGTCTAACAGACAGCCAATAACAGAGTGATTACATGGATTGTTTGATTATCTCAGGCAGTGCAGTGGAAGACTTGATGTCAATCCAAGCTTTGAACGAGTCATGGCTTAAGCTGCTTTCTATTTTTAAACATCTTATTAGGCAGACCCCAAAAGGATGCCAGACTGTGACTTTTCAGGACTCTGTGAAATGCTTGACCTGCTATTAGCCTGAGTGGAATTAGTAGGAACTCCTACAATGACCAACTGTTGCTTTAAAATGTAATTTCATAACTTTAGCTAATTCATTCCGCAATAACAAGAATTATAGAGATCAACAGAAATAGCAAATATTAAGGGAGTTAGAAAAACATTAAAAGGCTAGCAATAAAAAGTATATGAATGTGAAAACAAAATCTTAGGAATGGCTGTTAAGAAATGAAGAAACATTAGTACAACTTTTTTGCAAATAAAAGATAGTGCAAAAGAAAATACTTTTTAGAACTTACTGCTATTTTAATGTGCTCAATATAAAATAAATTTTTTTTCAAAATAAAATTTTGTGGTTTTTGCCAGAAAATAACTGTAAACTGATAATTGTTCAGATTCTCATGCAGTTCCCTGTTGTGTAACAGTATAAAAAACAATTATGATGCTCCAATGCACTATAAGAGCAGAAAATAAAATTTGGTGGAAAGTTGGAGATGGATACAGTGATGAGCTGAATATTAGAGGCAATAGAAAGAGGAGTGGGGCATGAATATAATCAAAATAATTTTGTATAAAATTCTGAAAGAAAAATATTTTTTTATTGAAAAAAATTTCTGCCTCCTCCCAGCCTCCCGTTTCCCTCCCCGTCCTCCCACTCCTCTCCCTCCCCCACTCCTCTCCCCCTCCCTCTCCAGTCTGAAGAACAATCAGGGTTCCCTGCCCTGTGGGAAGTCCAAGGTCCTCCCCCCTTCCTCCAGGTCCAGGAAGGTGAACATCCAAACTGGCTAGGCTCCCACACAGCCAGAACATGAAGTAGGATCAAAACCCCGTGACATTGTCCTTGGCTTCTCATCAGCCCTCATTGTTCGCCATGTTCAGAGAGTCCTGTTTTATCCCATAATTTTTCAGTCCCAGTCCAGCTAGCCTTGGTGAGCCCCCAATAGATCAGCCCCACTGTCTCAGTGGGTGGGTGCCCCCCTCGCAGTCAAAATATTTTTATATAAGGAACTCTGGAAGGACAAATTGATTGAATGAAAATACTAAGAATTAGAATGAAAATGTATTAAAAATATGATGACATATTATTCCAAAGTAGAGAAAATTAAGAAAAACAAGAACCAATAATATTTTACAAAACATTACTTTTAAAGAAATGGTATATCTTATATATTTATTAGATACAACACAAAATATGTAATATTTATCCTTTAGTAGAGAGAAGATAAGTTCATGATTGAAAATACATATAGAATATGAACATTTTATCACTAAAGTAGTATATTATTAGAAAATTATAATCTATCATTGCTATATAATACAGATTTCTAGTAAAAACATGTTTATTATGAATATCATATTCTTAAGTATTAAGGTACATATATTGTCCCATAAAAGTAGGAAGAATGTAATCAAAGTATGAGCAGATCATGAATTATTAGGGAATAATATATTTTCAATCATAGGGAAAAATAGAAAATGAAATCTAAGTTGCTTGTACTAAAATAATATTAAAAATAATTTAATATAAAATTCCCTATTCATACTTGTCCTTCATTTCTTTGTTGAACTATACATTCATTATACACATGCATACACACACACACACACACACACAAACACATACACAGGTTGCAGGGCCAGGTGTAAGAGTGTTTGCCTAGCATGTGCAGGTCACAGGTTCAATTTCCAGCAAAGGAATGCCAACCACATTTATACCCCAATGAAAGTTAAAATACATGTCACCCTATTCTGAATATATAAACATGACAACAGTATCAGCTGTTCACTCTTCTCCATTTTCTTTCATTCTTATTTTCTAGGGAAATTCAGAGTATTGTGAGCCCAGTGGCTTAAAAAAAAGGCAATAGAGATGCAGATCAGAAATTCATTACTCTTCCTTTTCAGGATAAATCTTGAGGTAAAAAATTGGAAAGAGAATTAAAGCAAACGTGAGGTTGGAATTTTAAGCAGAACAAAGCAAGAATTAAGTCTTTCTTTCACAGATCCGGGGAATAACTAGGATGACACCGACCTAGGATACCAGTAACAAATATTAGGTAAATAACAATTTAAGGTAAATAAGACTGAGGTATTTACAACAAATTGGCAATCAAAATGTGCGAGCTAAATGCATGTAAAACCTGAGAGGGCTTGGAAAAATATTCTAGCAACTAGAAAACAAAGTTTATCTGCATTTTTTTTTTTTTCCTGGACGGGCTCTGCTTGCTGGCAGCATGCTTTAGCTCCTTTAAGAGAGGTCTTCCTGATTCACCCATAGCAGGGAAAAGAAAAAAAAAAAAAAACCTTGTAGTTTCAAAATGGTGATTTCCTGGTTTGCCAGCATGAGTGTCTCTGACTCTTTTGGGAGGTCTGGCTATGGAACATTTAAATAAGATTTGTGAGCAGAGTGCTACAACTTACTTAATGGTAATATAGACGCACTGTGTGCCTGAAAACTGTGAACATGGCTTGCACTAAACAGACCTCTGCCCTACTGTGTTGGACTGGGCAGAGCCAAAAGTCAAAGCAGCCTTAGTCTTAATAATGATACTTAGCATGTTAAGAAGCATTTCTGGTCAGAAAATAATTACATATATGCAATAAAGATAAATCCAGATGGAAAAGATCTCTGAATGGGTCACAATGTTGGATAAATACACATAGGCTTGGTAGAGAGAATAAAATAGTATAGAGAGTTATTAAAATGTAGATGATTTTTTTTAAAAATGAAACAAAGTCTTTAAAATGACAGAGTACAAAAAGGAACAAATAAAAATAAGCCATGTAAAGATGGAATATACATAGACCTTCTAGATTATGTATATTATTGTGTTTTCTTTGAATTTTTTGTCTGCAGAGAAACATTTTATTCTGAGGACTGTTAAGCTAAACCAACCTCTATATTTTAAAGATATCTTGTTTCCAAACTTTGGGTCTAAGTATTTATTACTTTGGAAAAGAGTTTCTGCTTTTGTTTCCACAGAGGATGAGAACCTGTGGATTTATTCCAGGCTAATGTGGTTTGATCGATCAAGATCCCCCTGAAAAGTCACCATAAAACTTCCAAACTTATTCCCCTCCCCCCAAAAGCAGGAAGCAGTTTGGAGAGAACTATGCTCAAATTCCCAAATATTGCTGATAAATGTTTCTTTACATTTAAAGGAGGACATGCTATAGATATGAATACTTTGCTTTAGTATGGATCTTGGTTTATTGATACAAATTTAAGGTCAATTTTGGTATTTGTATATTTCTGCTCTTGATTAAGATATGTTTGTGTATCTCATTTAAAAATACAACGTATAATTAAGAAATATTGGTTAGTAGGTAATCATCTATAATAGTCAAGCTTATAGTCATGTTAATTAGGTTTTCTAGATATATAGAGATATATTTCAGTTAGATAGGTTATTTTTCAAATCTTTCAGGGACCTTCTGAATATGGCATTTAAAGTGTTTTAATACTTAGGACTTTTCATGGCATGAGACACATCTGTTCCTGGCAGCACCAATCTGCTTCAAGAGGATGATGGGCATTGAAGAGGCTTGTTAAAAAAATTGGTTAGCTTTTTGTCCAAGACTCTGATCTTATCTGCACTTCTTGATGATATGCTGTATGAACTGGACATGCAGGACTCACAGAGAAATGACTGCTGGACTTGCCTAAAGGAGAAACTATCCTTCAGAGTTTTTACTTCATGAAAGAGACTGCCAGAATATGCCACCAGGACACAAAAGAAAGTGACTGACAAACTAACAATATAGGCAGTGCTGTCTTAGAAATGTCCTGTTTCATGGAAAAGTCTGCCATATACTATGAGCCTATAGGCTGAAAATGAATGCCCCAATGGTACAGAAGAACATTGGGTGACTCTCCAGGTAGCAAGATGTCTCTGTCATTTCTAGAGTTTTGGAAGTTGCCTACAATGTACTTTCTTTTTACTTAGGTAATATTATATCCTTCTCGAGTCTTTGATGGAGTTGAAGAACAGATAGTTATAGTTTTTGTTAGATATAATAACAGATAATGTAGATATAAATATTCTAACTGTAATTCTAGCTTGATAACTGTTTTATGTAATTTTACTATGTTAAAGTTAAAACCTTCCTTTTTATTTAAGCTGAAAATGGGAGGCAATGTGGAATTCCCCTTTGTATGTTGTGAATACCATTGGTTAATAAAGAAACTGTTTGAGCCTATATAAGAGCAGGGCAAATAGAGCTAGGGCGCAGAAAACTAAATTGAATGCTGGGAGAAAGAAGGCAGAGTGAGGGAGAAGCCATGGAGCCACTTTCAGAGACAGACACATCACAACTTTGGCGATTAGGCACAGCCATGTGGCGATACACAAATTAATGGAGATGGTTAGTTTAGGATAGAATTAGCCAGAAATATGCTTAAGCTATTGGCAAAACAGTACTACAAATAATATAGTTTTTATGTGGTTATTTCAGGACTGAGAAACTGGGAACAAACAAGTGACCTCCTACAACAATTTTTTTTCCTCATACAATATATTTGAAATTCCATAATCCATGAAAATAAGAATATATGATGAATTATCAATATACCAAATACAACCCATTTTTCTATTGTTTGTCACTCATAAAGAACAACTTAGAAATTTATAATCTCTGGGTAAGACTGGACACAATGCTTTTTGCCTACTCAATTTTATTTAACACATAAAAAAATACATCTATCACGGTCTCATTTTTGAAGGAGCTTCAATGGATGTAACTATCAATCTTGAAGATAACTGTTTTCAGGCAATATCATATATATCCTTGACAACCAGGAATGGTAGTATTTTTTTGAAAATAAACATAGAATATTTTTCTGGATAATATAGGCCCATAATAGATTGAGGCATTTAATTTACCTTGAAATAAAACACTACTGTTTATATTGGAATCAATGATCAATCAATATGGAATATGTTTCCTACTTAGTGATATATATCTCAGTAAGTAAAAATTTCCCCCTGTACTGGGATTACGGAACCTTTAGCATAATTTCTAAATGTAAAAGTAATGATATTTATTGATCAAAATACTCCAATGATTTCTATAGTCTTGCAGACAATTAAGAATAAGATGGTTTATAGATACTGCTTAATAATATCCTAATTAACTACATCACATTTTAAAGCTTTAAATTCAAAACAGTAAATATGTACACTCTTTTCTATTTAGGTAATTGCAAATCTTTCAAGTATTTTGCCCACCAAAGGCTCCAATGAAATTTGGTAGATTTTTTTTCAGGGAATGTGGCTATTGTGTTTCATTTAGATGGAATGTGCAACCTGAATAGTAGAAACAAGATATAGGAACCGGATCATTTTCCTTTTGCTTTCTAAGCTTTCTATACATTGCGTGAGTTATAGACTGAAATTATGAAGACTCATATGTGGTCCTGTGATGATGGTGATCCCACAAGCTCTGGCAAAGCTGTTTGTCACATTCAGTCCCTGATAGAGACCATACCTACCTGGCAAAGAATACTTTTATAAATATGCAATCTAGTTGAAAGGCACATAAGATGGTCCCAAACCTCATTCTTCCTTATTCTCCTACACCCAGAGTTTTCATATCATCTATGTATGGAATTGATAGCACTATCATTTTTCATATGAGTGAAAGAGTAATCAGGTTTTCAGTTGTTTGAAGACCCTTGAATATAGGATCAAACAGTGGTGGTAATTACAGAATTAGTTTAAAATTATGATGAAGGACAATATCTATAGCCATGCATAACTGAATTATCTTCCCAATGGAGAATATTCCATCTGGATTATAGCTTGCATGGAAAGAGAAATCACAATGAAGACCAGAGAAAGATTCTTTCAATCCTATTAATGTTTGGCTGTGGTTTACTATAAAGAGTTTGTTTTGTGCCAGGAGGGCTATACAGCTATGAAGGACAATCACTTTTCCACATGCTTGGTTTAATTGTGCAGAAATTGGAGATGAGCTATATTAGTAGAAATCAGCGATCACCCAGCTGTATTGAGCTGGTCAGAAAAATGTTAATTGCCCTTAGTGGGAGTGAATCATAAATAATTTAATATTAGACAGCCTTAATCTCTTATGAGTAAAATTATTGACACAGTGTTAAAATTAATCTAAATAATCATCAAAACCTGTAGAAATACATTTTTCAATTACATTTGTTAATCAAGATTTTTTAAACTGGAAAATGGAAGTTGTAAAGAGAATACATATATACTACTGCATGGAACTGCATGATTTCTAAAATTGAGAGTTGAAAGAAAATATATCTCAAAAAATAATAAATACTGTCTTTGAAATTTTCTGCTTCATGGAAAAGTCTACTGGATACTATGGTCTGTAGGCTGAAGATGGATACCCCAATGGTATAGAAGAACTTTGGGAGACTGTCCAGGCAGTGAGATGTCTCTGTCAACTCTAGAGTTTTGGAAGTTGTTTACAATGTACTTTCTATTTATTTAGGCAATATTATATCCTTCTGGAATCCTTGATGGAGTTGAAGAATTTATTGTTATAGTTATAGTTTTTTAGTTATGATAAAAGATAAAGCAGACATAAGTATTGTGACTATATATATTGCTTGATAACTATATGTAATTTTAATATGTTAAAGTTAAAATATTCATTTTTATTTAAACATAAAAGGGGAGGTGATGTGGTATTCCCTTCTGTATGCTATGAATACAATAGGTTAATAAAGGAAGTGTCTTGGACCTATGCAGGGAATAGAGGTAGGTGGGGAAAACTAAACTGAATGCTCGGAGAAGAAAGACAAAGTAAGGTGAAGCCGCCAGAGACAGACGTGCTGGTAGGCCACTAGCTTCATGGTAAAATATAACATAATGGAGATGGGTTAATTTTAGAGGTAAGAGCTAGCTAGCAATACACTTAAGCAATTGGCCAAGCAGTCATTAATTAATACAGTTTCTGTGTGATTATTTTAGGTCTGAACTGCCAGGATGCCGGGAACCAACAAGCTGCCTCCTCCAACATTCTTGGAAGACTGTTTACTGTCTAAAGGCTTGCAGCCCAAGTACCTAAATTTGGATTCCCAAACCCATCTAAAAGTTAGACTCCTTAGCACAGAAAGGTTAGTTATCCTAAAGCTTCCATAGTGGATGGGTGTATCACTGCACATGACCTCCACCTGTGCAGTGATACACACACGTGCATGCACACACACACACACACACACACACACACACACACACACACACTCAATCACATATGGAAAAAGTAAGAAGAAGAAAGAAGAAGAATAAGAAAGAGGAGAAGGAGGAGGAAAAAAATAAAGGAAAGTGTAATACTGTTAGATTAGAAAATGTCACTACTGGCATTAGAACAAAAATAGTATAAGGCAGAGTACTACAAATTTTGAATATATCAATAAGGATCAAACAATTACTAGAAACATAGTAATATAGAAGAAATGAAACAGTTTTCTGATATTTTTATACTTTTGATGGTAACTTATTAATACATCTGTATTTTAATGATAAAAACTGATCTTAAAATAGTTTTATTCCTTTTTCTTTATGTTTATTTCTCTGAAACATAGAAATTACTATAAGTAAATGTTACTCTATATACCCTTCATCTACTTTCCTCTTTAAAAAGTAGTGCTTAATCCTAAACTACACCAAATCTCTCACAAATAGCTCAGGAAATATTTCAGGAGAGAGGGTAGAAAGATTATAAGAGCTGGATACTAGGGATGAAGGTGGCAAAACAGTATCATCTGGTCATAACAGAGCCATTGATATTAGGAATTCAAAGATTTTGGTTCCCTGCACAAGACTACACAAGCCCAATCAGTAAAAACCTCAGCATAAATGAGAAGGAGCTAACGAAGCTCAACCCTTAGTTGAAGGACTTTGGAAGCTGTGGTAGGAAAAGTAAGTTTTTCTTCAGAAAGTGATTCCTGTTTAGTTGCCTGTTCTCAATTGATAAGAATATGCTCAACCACATAAGGAAAGCACTAATTGGACTCATTGAACTAGGAAAAGAAGATGTAAAGTTGAGAGGAAGATGTATAGGAATGAAATGAGAATAGTTGATATGAGTAATTTTGGAGTTAATAAAATTGTATACAAATATAAAATTCTCAGTGAATGAATAAAAAGAAAAATATTATTTTAGTGTGTTTTGCTTAAATATTAAATAAAAGATTTGATTATTAGACCTCAGAAATCTTCAAAGTAGTTGACAGAAAAAAATATATTCCAAAGTAGCCATGGGTATTTAAGTTTTAAGGAACAGCTAAGTGTCTAACTAGAGAATGGTATTTTATGTTACATGAATTAACTGCTAATTCTAATTCTGGAGGTAATAAGTAAAAATTATAGGCAAGTTTTCTTTCAATAAAGATGAAATCTCTAAAAATGATTCTGAATTGGCACACACATAAAATTTAAAAGGAATTTATCAAATTAAATAACTGACTTAGTTTTTAGTTGATTTATCAGTACCTTGCTCAGCCATCATCAGAAAAGCTTCCTCCTGCAGCAGATGGGAACAAATACAGAGACCCACAGCCAGACATTCTATAGAGAATAAGAGACCTTGGTCCTAAATCTGCCCCTCAGTGTTCAGGGGACCCCTACAGAGGAGGAGGCAGAAAAAGAGTAAGAGCCAAGGGGCATGGAGGATGCCAAGAAAACAAGACTCTAAATCAACATGAGTGAAGCTCATATGAACTGACAGAAACTGAGGCACCAATCACGGGACCTTCTTGGGTTTTCACTGGGTCCTCTGCACGCATATATGGCTTGAAGTTTAGTGTTTTTTATGATTTCCTGAGTGTGTAAATGAGTGGGTCTCTGATTCTTGTCCCATCTCGTGGGCTCTTTTCTTTCTCTTTGTCTTGTTCAACTCCAATGTGATTTTCCCATGTTTTACATTACTATATTTTATTTTGATAATTTTGTTTTGGAGACAGAGTTTCTCTGTGTAACAGGCCTAGCTGTCCTAGAACTCACTTAGTAGACCAGGCCAGCCTAGAACTCACAGAGACAGCCTGCCTTTGCCTCCGGAGAACTGGGATTAAATTTGTGTGCCAACACTGCCTTACTGTTCCTTTTTAAATTATTTTCTCTTAGAAGCCTGTTTGTTTTCTAATGAGAAAGGAAGTGGATCTGAATGGTAGGAGAGATGAGGAGAAACCCTCCCATATAACTGTCCTTGATGTTTTTCAAAGTCAGGACCTCTTTTATATTAATTACTGTTACAATCATGTGGGCGTATGTGAGTATGTGCATATAAGCACAACCTGCACAGTCTGTAATGTATACTTCATTGTTTTTTGTACAGTCATTTATAGTGCTGCTCTATTTACAATAGCCCGGAAATGGAAACAATCTAAATACCCTTCAGCTGACAAATGGATAATGAAAGTGTATTAATAATATTTTTGTAGTATAGCATAGTATAGTATAGGATATTTTACTGAGATATAGAAAGATGAAACCATGACATTTGCAGGTAAATGGATGGAAGCAGAAAAGATCATACTGAGTGACGAGAACCAGACTTAGAAAGAGAAATGCTATATATGCTTCATCATCTGATTTCCTAGCTCTGAACCATTGAATCATTCAGGTAATATAACCTGAAGTAATCATAGAAAACAGAAAAGTTAAGAGTCTTTGGGTGGGGCTTAATAAAGAAAAAATAATAGTATGTAAGTAAGAGGAAAAGTGAGGTGGGAAAAAATAGGGTGTCTCTTGTTATGGAGAAAGGAGAGAAAAGGTAAAAATAGCAGAGATGTATGAAAAAGTATAAAGCAACTCAAAAATAAAAGGAATAATTTAAAAATATCTTTAATAAAAGTTAAGTCAGCATCCAAATACGCAGACACGCATTTGCAGTTATATGTGCACACACACACACACACACACTTTAGACACACGTCCTTCTAAGAGTACTTGGTTTCTGGAATCAAAAGGTATCATGGAAACTTTCAAAGGAGGTAATTACCAGCATTCCTACTGAGCTATGATGCCTATGAATTACAGCAATCAGCATGACAAGGTAACCTAAGGATGCAGCATTGGCCTGAATACCTTGATGGTAACCATCAGCCTCTCACTGATGAACCACTGAATGAGAAAGGAATTGCGCCTAGCTTCGGAAATCTAACCAGCTATCCAGGTCTAGTGAAGTTATGAGCCTAAGAAGGGGATCTATTGCTGCCATTAACTAAACCAGCATAATCCCTAAGTACATTATAAATAAATGTCCTTTACCCACAGATAAGCATAGTTATTACCTTTCAAAGGAAATTCCCTTTACAATATATGGAGATGGCTACTGAAAACCATAATCAAAATTCAGTGCTGTGGAACCAGTCCTGAGTGATACATCTACAACAGAAATCCTGCTTCTAAGGTGCAAGGATCATTGTGGAAGAGTGGGTGCAGACTGTAAGAGCCAGAAGAACAAGGAGTTTGTTGGGAGACTGTGTTTCCTGACTGTGTTAGGAGTGACATATAATGTCTCACCAACATGGTTGTTGATACATGACTTGAACTGATGCAACAAAAGTAGATATGCTGACATGGAAGGGGGAGAGCTCACACAGCCACAGACCTACAAAGAACTATAGGCAACTAGGAAATGCTGAGAATATGAGAACTGGTCCTTTCTACTGGAGAGTACAACAAATGGTTATCCAGTACTAACTGGTAGGCCCTGACAAAAGGCACACACTCAGTTTGCATTCCTATGCACTGAAGAACTACTTGCTCAGTGGTGTCAGCACTCCCAATGGGACATGTCCTTTCCAATTAAACACTAATCAGGATAATGTACCCATAGACTTGTGTACACACCTATCTACTTGAGACATTTTTTTCTATTGACGTTCCCTTTTCGAAAGTGACTCTAGCTTGAGTTACATTGAAAAAAAAAAAACAAACTAGGAGCATAACTTTAAGTCTATGTTCCCTGCATTTAATGGTTAGACTATTTACTATCTTTACATATATCAATATCTGTATTAATATTATTAGATCTAATATAATATTAATATAAATGGCTTTTTTCCCTCAAAATGTAGTTACTAATTTAAGTTATTACAGTAGCAAGCATAGTGTCTACTATCCTGCTAAACACTAAGTCAGCTGGAACCCAGATGTTCATCTTAACAGCCTGCTTGCACAGCAAAATTTTTAGAAGGATATTAATTTTATCTTAATAATAAAGATCCATGGTATGCATTATGCTGTTTTTCACAAAGAAAGAAAGATCACACAAAAAATAATCCCAGATGATGTTTCTATTATTATTAATGGATTAAGTCTAATAGGGAAAAAAATCTCTTTTGGAAGAAAACAAATCATTTTTGTTGGTAGATTATCTCCAGTGAAATAATTAACCAGTAATATTGTATAGAAATGGGGTTAAGTTATTCTGGATACTTTTGAAAAGAATTAAAGGTGTAAAAGCAATAAAACCATAAAAATAACACTTGGACATGCCATCCTTTGTATATAACTCAGGCAGTCACATAGTAATTTATTCTAGAAGAGCCCCTACTTAGTCTAAAGTTCTGTTGTTTCTCTCAGAAAATTATAACATGTTGAACAAGGGTTCTACATTTGCTGTTTGTACAAACTCCTTAAAGTATGAACCTGATCTGATTACCATAATTTAGGGAAAATGATGAACAGCTAACAGGCTAAAATAAGAAGGTAATGTAAATTGGATAATTTAGAGAGAAAATAATATGTAGAATTCACATGAAAGCTACAAGGACATGGTGACATATTGAAGAATATCAAATGAGAAATTTCTGAATATTGCTATAATTGTAAGACAGGATTCCAAAGACTAGGCTCTTGGTTATTTTAGACTATAATCAAACACTTCTTGGAGACAATAAAGATAACACAACCAAGATTATATATTCTTTTGAATCCTTAGGTACACATTTGTTCACGGTTCTGATTAAGGAAGTATTTTAGAGAAAACTGTGAGATGCTTAGATACGGACTGTTCTCACTACATGTGATTTTACCGAAGGAAAAAAAAAATCATGATTTGAATCGGAACTCTTTTGCTATGCACTTTGCCTCTTTAATGGCTCTTTTACAATGGAGATCCTGTTTTAAATACACAGTGACACCATGTTTTTATTCTACTACCTATTGCCTCCTCACATGTTAGATTCTTGAGCCTAAACCTTGTACCAATTCCTGAGAGATGGAGTTCATCATAAGTGAGTTATTTTACTCTTACTTCTTTCCTCATCAAATTACCTTTGTCTAGTCCAAATTTTATTTTTTTCTTTCCAAAGTAAATCTTTTTATTATTGTTTGTCTTTTGTCTTGCAATGACTTGATAGTCTATGTCAAATATGTCTTCCTTTTGCATCTTCCGTTGACTGAAGACTTTCTGAAGGTACCAGCGTTTGCGAAACTAACCAGTCTCCTTTCCCCTCTTACTTGGTTTGAATATCCAGACAAATGAATAATTCAGAGTAATTGCAGACTATTAGCACTAATCAGAAACAAATGCAAATATTTTATAAGGAAAAATATCTTCCTCTTAGACTTAGTTGAAACACGATTAATAAAATTACTTAAGTCTGATACTTAGACTTACTTACTGTCAATTATCTTGATTTACTGAAAAAAAAATGACTAGATTTAATAGGGCGACAGAAGGGTCAATGCTCATGGGTAGATTACCTGTGATACTCTTCTCTACATCTTATCCCCTGCTCTTAAATGTTTACTTCCACATCTCTTCTAGTGAGGATGTTTCAACACACAGCTAATCTATTAAACATTTTCCTGTGCCATACCACTCAAGGCATGTTAAACGCTGTAGCCTGCTGCTTCATGGCACTGCAAGTTAACATCCTTCCTGCATTTTTAGATCATAAAATGTATTTCAGAAAACTAAGTTGGAAATAAGTTTCACACTATGTGTAAGTAGCATGAAATAGACTAACATAAAATTGAGGCTCACTGAATAGCGAGCATTAATATTATTATTGTTATAGCTTAATGTTTTAAAAAATTAAATCACAAAGCACATTTTCTATTTTAGAAAGAGGGTTTTGTAACAGAATTAAACCCTGTATTTGATGCAAAGCCAGTTCTTTTCAGTGTGCCTTGAATCGATATTTGCCTTTCTGGTCTATTTATCCTAAGCAAGATGTAACACAGAGTGAACAATCTGTCATAATAACCTGGAACAGCTAGGGAGTCTCTGCAGCTATCTATCATGATGGTTAATACTAAAGTAGCATTAACCAAATATGATGTTGTTTCTTCTTTTTTTACTCTGCCTCTTACTTAGTTTCAGGTAAAAGACTATAGACAGAGACCCTGGGATTGTTCAGTGAGTGGGTCAGGGCAGTTGCCATAAAAGTCTACGATGGGGGCTTTATCCCTACAACCAACATAAAAGTAAATTGAGAAAAGCAACTGCACAAAGTTGTCTTCTGATCTCTACTTGCATGTTATAGCATGTAATTCACACATGCCATTAGAATATAAATACATAAACTCATAGGCAGATATGGATAAGATAGAAATTCTTATCAAAGATTAAAAAAAGATAACTATTTTCATAAGAAACTGTAAAGGCTTTGGATTTCTGAACATACAATTAAAATATTTAAAATTATAAAACATATCCTTTTAATTAAACATTCCTAATAATTCTATTGTAATATATTTATTGTTCATAGAGAAAGATGTCATAGTTATTTTAATGAAAATATATCATGTATGCTGAATATATTCAACATTCTTCCTCCTGTTTCTAATCTCTTCTCTTCTTTTAGTCCCCCATAGCTTCATTTAGTCTTATTTCATTAAACTCAAGATCTAGCTTTCTTTAAAAGTTGAGAAATAAAACAGGAGTAATCAGTGTCCCTGCATTAGCACAATAACGCTAGCACTTGTGAATGTGATGCCAGAGAATTATGAGTTTTAACCCCGAGTGATCTGTAAGGCTAAATTGTGTTTCAAAGTGAAAAAAAAATGTAAAATAATAAAATGCTCATGGGCATAGGTTCCATGTACAAATACATTTGAATCTAAATGCTCACAAATCTTGGCCCACTTATTGTTTTTGATACTTTTGCCATTTGCATAGAATAGGTATCCCCAAGATTTCATATCATAAAGAAATTTTAAAACAGAAAGAGAATATGATATCAGATATTTTGAATAGTACTGAGGCCTTGATAACCAAGCAAGTATTACTACCATCAGTAAGCATTTTGTTGCATACAGAACAACTTAGAAATTTTGTCACTTAAGTAGAAAATAAAGCTATAGTTTCCTTGATGTGCCTTGGTATGATTTTGAAGCTGATTTCTGGTTTGTTAATCATCATTCAGATTGTTTCTATAACTATAAAATATAGTATATGAAGACTGAAAGTTGCCTTTAAAATTATTGAAATAATTTACTTCTTATTTGAGTACAACTTTACATTTTGGAATTAGGAGTAGGAGAGAGCACACCCCTTTTAAGTATTCATAGGCAATAAAAATCCCTGGCTGTATGATTGATTTTACAGGCAATTGAGTGTTACCTTATCTCTGCATAATTGCAGCTATAGGAAACATTAGGTAGGCAATAAAACCCTTTCACACCTCTGACATAGCATTTAATTGAGAAGAAAATGGGGTAGGGCTCATCTTTGGATGGAAAAATATTTTGTTTTTAATGAAAAATATGCTTTTCTCTATCCACAAAAATAATGGCTTAAAAACAAAGTTATGATTCTTGACTATAATTATTCTCTTTCTCTGGGCCATCAAATAATATATCCTGAGTAGATAGCCAGTGACATTATCCAAAGAATAATACAATTGATATTGTTAAGCAATTCTCAATTACTTAAGTAATTTACAATTTCCATTCAAGTGCCCAATTTATACTCTAGAATCTGGGTTTTAAACTATCAGTTGGTCAAAAACACAAAAAATAAGATTCTGTGGGATACCAAACCCCAACTAATATATCAGCAACAAAATTTATATACGCAAGGGCCAGTAAAAATCATCAAAGAGGGAACAGAAAGATTATAAGAGCTGGAGGAGCAAGATTCTTGTAACTAGACAGTGTCCTTTAGGAAAGACAGTGAAAATGCATCCACAAAATCTCCACAATATGCTTGGTGATCAGCATAATTAGAATACCATATGACATGCCAATATTGACAGGGAAATTTTAACATGGTATCACTTTAAATAAAGAGTTATAGCTGGACAATGGTTGATGAAAGTAGGATAATGATGGAGGAAGGTCATTGGCCAATAAAGAAACTGCTTGGCCCTGTGGGTGGAGTAAACAGAACAAAATGCTGGGAGGAAGAGGAAGTGAGGTCAGAGTCCCGACAGCTCTCCTCTAGGGAGCAGACGCCTCAGCAGAGACGCCATGCCCTGCTTCCTGGCACAAGCGATGAAGGTCCGACCCAGGATGGACATAGGCTAGAATCTTCCCGGTAAGCGCACCTTGGGGTGCTACACACAGATGATTAGAAATGGGCTAAATTAATATGTGAGAATTAGCCTAGAAGAGAATGGGCCAAGCAGTGTTTAAAAGAATACAGTGTCCATGTAATTATTTCGGGGCATAAGCTAGCCGGGCAGGCGGCTGGGGTGTTGGGGACACAGCCCTGCCGCTCTTATTACTACAGTTGGCGCCCAGACGTGTGGACAACTAAACCCATTTAAAAAACCTGAGAAGGCTTAAAAATAACGGAAAGAGAGTTTAACACAGATTTTTGCTGTTTGTTGGTGGCGTGCTGTAGAGAGATTTCCTGATTCGGCAACAGTAGCAGAAAAAACGCGGTGTCATTTTAAAGTGCGACTTCCTGGGGCTGTGCCGCCATTGTGATCTCTGTCTGGCTCCTGCGGGAGACAGAGCTTTTGAATAGAGCATTTGGAGTAAAGTGCTATGATTTGTTTGATGGCAACTAGACCCGCTGTGTTCTCGGGTCTGCTCTGCTTGCAAGAGGCAAGCATGCGCTTTCTTCTAAGAGAAGCTTCCTGACTCAGCTTTAGCTGCAAAGATTGCAGCTCATTAAGAGGTCCTGCCACGAAACACTTAAATGGTGTTGACGAAAAGCTGAATGCATGCTTTTCGGTTTTCAGCTGTAGCAGGAAAAAAAGCTGCGCCGTTTAAAAATGCCAGCTTTCTGGGCCATCCTGCCAGGGCAAACTCTGACTGTTTGAGGCAGGAGGGCTGGCTACCAAGAGAGGACTTGAGTGTTGTCTGTTGTAGCTCACTTGCTGGCAGGGACCTTGAAATGCCATACAGTTGTTGCAGTAAACATGGCTACAGCCTGTATATCCGCCATGAGGCTGGAAAGCTAAGGAATGGACTGGATCTAGCTGGCAAAGCCACGCCTTTAGTCCTACTGAGATTGCTTGGTAAATTAAAGATTCATGTGGTCAGAAAAAGGGAGATATACAGTAAAGAGAGATTCAAAGACAAAGAAAATTTCTAAATGGTTTGAAGTGTGTTAAAAATATATGCAGACTAAAATTTAAAGTTCTTAAAGTAAAAAACAAAAAAAGGAAGAGAGTTGTTGTGTGTGGTAGCACATGCCTTTAATCCCAGTGCCTAGAAGGCAGAGGCAAACAGATCTCTGTGAGTTCAAGGTGTAGTAGCTTACACCTTTAATCCCAATGCCTGGGAGGCAGAGACAGGCGGATCTCTGAGAGTTCAAAGACAGCCTGGTCTACAGAGTTACTTCAGGTCAAAGATACAGAGAACCTGGCTCAAAAAGCAAAAAGTTAAAAGTAAAAATAAAAGAAATAGAGCTTAAAACAAAGCTGTACAAAGATGGAAAATACACAGAGAATTTTGATACTGTATGCTATTGTGCTCTCTTTGAATTGTTTGAATGCTGAGGAAAGAGCAAAAGCTACTAAAAGATATTTATTTATAAATGCTGCTGAACTAATCCAACATAGATATTTTGAATTTGAATCTAAGGATATGATACTTTGGAAAGGAGTTTCTTATTTTGTTTTCACAGAGGATGAGACGCTGTTCATTTCTTCTATTCCGATTTGGTATGATGGACCACACCCTCCTGAAGGGTTGGTGTGAACACCTTCAGAAAATTGCTTCGCTCAACTGCCAACTGAGATGAAACTAGCACACAGGTTATACCATGAAAGACCTAATTAACGATGCCCCCATTCAGCAGGAAGCAGTTTGGAGAGAAATAACTGCACCCATATTCCCAAAAAATGTTTATAAATGTTCTTTTACATTTAAAGGGGGATATGATATAGGTATGAATAATTTGCATTAGTGTAGATTTTGCTTTATTGATAGAGATTTAAGGTCAATTTTGTTATATATATATATATATATATATATATATATATATATATATATATGTGTGTGTGTGTGTGTGTTTCTGATTTTGATTAAGGTATTGTGATTGTGTAGTTCATTTAAATATGTACTGTATAATTAATAAATATAGGTTGTTAATGGATAATCATCGATAATAGTAAAGCTTGTAGTCATGTTAGTTAATATTTTCTAGATGTGCGTAGATATATTTTAGATAGACATTCTTTATGTCTTTCAAAGATTACAGAATAGGACATTTAATGTTTTAATAACTTAGGACTTTTCATGACAATGAGACACTCTGCTCCTGGCAGCACCAATCTACTTCAAGAGGAAGATGGGCATCGAAGAGGCTCCTTATGGAGTTTGATAGCCATTTGGGCAAGAAACTGCTCTTGCCTGGACTATTGCATAAACTGGACACAGAGAACCCGCAGAGAGAGGACTACCTGCCTAAGGTGAGATGATCTTTCGGGGTTCCTGATTCATGAAAGAGTCTGTGAGACATTCTGCAGGACACAACAGATAGTGACTGAACTGACTTTGAATTTTCCTGCTTTATGGAAATGTCTGCTGGATACCATGGGCCCGAAGGCTGAAGATGGATGCCCCAACGGTACAGAAGAACTTTGGGTGATTGTCCAGGCAGCGAGATGTCTCCGTCATTTCTAGTGTTTTAAAAGTTGCTTTTTTCGCCGGGCGATGGTGGCGCACGCCTTTAATCCCAGCACTCGGGAGGCAGAGGTAGGCGGATCTCTGGGAGTTCGAGACCAGCCTGGTCTAGAGAGCTAGTTCCAGGACAGGCTCCAAAGCCACAGAGAAACCCTGTCTCGAAAAACCAAAAAAAAAAAAAAAAAAAAAAAGTTGCTTTTTTCTTGTTTGCTTAGGTAGTATTGTATCTTTCTGGAGTCTTTGATGGAGTTAAGAATAGTTAGTTATAGTTATACTTTTCCTTAGTTATGATAAAGATTATTGTAACTTTTACTTGATAACTGTTTTGTTATATGCAATTTTGCTATGTTAAAGTTAAAGCCTTTTTTTTTTGTTTAAACCGAAAAAGGGGAAATGATGGAGGAAGGTCATTGGCCAATAAAGAAACTGCTTGGCCCTGTGGGTGGAGTAAACAGAACAAAATGCTGGGAGGAAGAGGAAGTGAGGTCAGAGTCTCGACAGCTCTCCTCTAGGGAGCAGATGCCTCAGCAGAGACGCCATGCCCTGCTCCCTGGCAGACACAAGCGATGAAGGTCCGACCCAGGATGGACATAGGCTAGAATCTTCCCGGTAAGCGCACCTTGGGGTGCTACACACAGATGATTAGAAATGGGCTAAATTAATATGTGAGAATTAGCCTAGAAGAGAATGGGCCGAGCAGTGTTTAAAAGAATACAGTGTCCATGTAATTATTTCGGGGCATAAGCTAGCCGGGCAGGCGGCTGGGGTGATGGGGACGCAGCCCCGCCGCTCTTATTACTACAGGATAATTAATATCATCGATGACTGACCTCTTACATACGATGTCCAGTCCAAGGTGTTAGCACAGGACAAATGTGCATACAATGCTAAGTAGACTAGTAAGTTATATATACATGCATACACATACCATACATATATAATGCATACATATGTTGTACATATATGTACACATATTTATAATATATAATAATGTTAATTTGTATAGCTACCATAGATTTCAGATAGAGGAACACAGACAAACTTGAACGGGGAGGGAGCAGTGGCAGTGATGCAAGCATGGTGTCTTTGGGTGAAGTCTTTAAAGTGAAAATTATAAGAAAACATTTAATTTCACAACATATTAAGTATCAGCATCACAGATTTTAAGGATATTATTTCAGAAAGAATATTGCTTTCAACAAAGTACCAGATATTCTTATTTGCATTATCAAATATCAAATAACTACAAGGTTATTATTGGTTCGATATATATATATATATATATATATATATATATATTTTAAACACAGTCATTACTTGTAGTAGTGTCAAGTTTATTTTGCAGATATATTTAGTGTTTTGATAGCACTCTGTTTAATTGATTACTGAGGCAAATATGGAAAATACCTACTGTGAAGACTTAGAAAACAGCCTGGCGTGGTGGCACCTGCCCTTAATCCTAGGGCTTGGGAGGCAGAGGAGGGTAGATCTCTATGAGTTTGAGGCCAGCTTACTCTAGGGAGCAAGTTCCAGGGTAGCTAGGGTGGTTTCACAGAGTAACCAGTTTCTTGAACCCATCCAAATGCTTGATAACTTGTAAGGAGTGCTTTCTCAATCCTGTTACAGATACATTGAATTTGTAAGAGCACACATGTTTACTACATTTAAAATTGTCATATATTTTATATATTTATTTTCATTGGCTTTCCTACGCTTGTCTTAATTAACTATGATACACACATATATGTACACAACTATTTGTTAGAAGGAATGCACTCTGGCATACAAACCAGGCAAATTTTTTTAAAAAAATCTTAACATTTATTACATATATATTTTGATCTTGATTCTATATCTAACACTTTTAAAGAAATATTTTCTCACAAAAAATTCTTTGGAAAAATATCAATATCACACATGAGGATATGGAAAACTTAAACTGTTACCCAGGATCAATTGATTTATGCAACCCAGGTTTGACTTTTGATTATTGATCTGTATTTGCTTGTCTATGTTTGCCTTAATGTAACAGTAGGAACATATGTTATTTTATGTTTGCTTAGGAAAACCATGACATGTATGTGAATCCCCATATATGATTACCCTTTAATTATGTATAATGTGGTGATTTGAATAGGAATGGCCCCCACAGGATCATAGATTTAAATTTTTGGTCACCAGGGAGAGGCATAATTAAAAGGTATGGCCTAGTTGGACTCTAAGCTGACAAGCCCTTTCCTCCCCATGTTGTCTTGGTCATGATCTTTCATAACAGCAATAGGAACCGTAACTAAGTAAGACAGCATAGTATAACATAATTTATTGAATTAACATGCTATTTGTTCTTGACATGTCTCAGTTTCCTGCTAAAAAACATTTTTCTCCTGTGTAAATTGGGAGCATGGGTATCTTGGAGGAGGGCTGAAGGGGAGGAGAGAGGCAGGGAGGGGAGCAGAGAAAAATGTAGAGCTCAATAAAAATTAATCAATAAAACAAAATACCATACTTTTCATGTATTTCTAAAAGGAATGAAAGGCATGTCCAAAGAATTCAGTCACTTCTCTAAAACTGTAGGCTGAAATAAACTGAAATAATTTTTCATTTTATTGGAGAAGACCATGTCTGTCTGGCATGCATTTATAAAAGGAAACGAAAGAGATTTCCCACTTGTCTCCATACCTCTTCATGCAGTTCCCTCCAACGAGAATTAAATGTCTCAAGTTCCTCATTGATTAGTTCATCCATGACTCCTCCATCTGTTAGGGTCTGTGCCAATATGCGAATCTGATTTGGGTTATCTTCTGAATGTTGCATCAAATTTTCAAGAGACTGAAACACATTTTCTATAATTAATATTTCTCCTTTTTCTACGTATTCTAATTTATGCACAAAGTTCAGCATTTTCTCATTTTCACACAATTAAGACATTAGCAGTGTAAAGCAACATTTAATTTGGATAATAAAGCCTGAAGGAGCACTCTTTAAAAATGGGAGGATGGCTTTTGATTTTTCACTGACTTGTCATTATTTTATAGACTGTGATTTTAAAACATGACACTTTCTTAGGGATGACCTTTGCTCTAAAACGTGAAAAGGTAAAGTGCTCAATTTCTCTCTCTTTTTGCTTGTTTGTTTTGTTTTGATTTGGATTTTTCTTTGTTTTCTTTTGTAATGGTCAGTGACATGTAAATAATGTGATTCTTCTGAAAATATGTGCAGTAGCAGCTCATAAGCTGTTTCTTCTCAAAGAAACTCCTTCACTCTTCACATATTTTCACATTGACATCTTAGGACTGGAAGTAGATAGAAATGACATGAAATTCCTTAGTGCTCAGAAAGAGACAGCAGACAGAAATCACCGGGGGATTTTGGCTGGACCATTGTCATTTCTGCGTAATTTTCTTTGTGATGTGAAGCGTGTGTGTGTGTGTGTGTGTGTGTGTGTGTGTGTGTGTCTGTGTGTGTCTGTGTTTGGATGTATGATTGTGTACATGTATATGTGTGTGTGCTGAGAAAAGATGTTTCCTTTCATTTTGGGGGAAGTTTGCTGCCAAGTCATTTCCTGGCTTTCTATTATTTACAGCCTTCTAATCCTTAATTGAAAAAAATGTTTAACGTTGATAGATTTTTTTGGATAGATTATATAAAGAAACATAATCTCAATGCCAGTTTTATGTATTCTAGGGAATAAGTAATCCAATATCATTTCACTAGAACTTACAACCATATAAAAAGTGATAAATACAGGCTCCAATTCTTTCAATCAGTGGTTGTTTCCAAAATCATGAAACTGTTCTCAGAGGTGTTTTATGTCATTCTTATAGGCCTATTACTTTTTAAATTCTGAACAACTTCAATATATCTTGCTCTGAAGTTTCTAGAGCATCAGAATATTATTATTTCCTAATTGTTTTGCAAAAATGTACTTTTTACATCTAAAATCTATAAAAAACTCATCAAAATTTTAATACAAAAATGTTAGTAATGATTTTTCTAGTAACATTTCATTATATGTAGCAAATATGTGCATTTTATAAAACTTTTAGTAGAGCAATTTCCTCTCCTTAATTCCTGATGAAGTATATGACCTGTTAATTAAATAAAAGATAAACTGATTAATTAAAGGTTAACTGATTTTCCCTTTCCCAGAGGATCCTGAAGAAGTAGGGGTGTGGGAAGAATATGCTAAAATGTATATATAAATTTAAACAAAAATGCAAACAAAAACAATATCAATTAAGAATTCAGTTATATAAATCTTTAGTAGCTAGGAAATCTGGAAGTACTACAGCTTTTATATTCTTGTCAAATACTGGTACATCCTTTTTGTAATCTAAACTGCCTGCAAGAATAATTGGCAGCAACCTCCCTCATCAAACAAAATTTACAGGCAACAGTCAACAAGATGTTAAATATTAGTAATGAGGCTTCCTCTTCCTCACCTTAACATTCTCCTTTGATGTCTTATCAGTCTTCTCTAAATGGGCTACATTTTATTAGCAACTATAATTATACAAACAATGAGACATTTATACTTTTCCAAATGCATCTAACACATTTTGAGCATATTTGCTTCCTCTCATGTCCCTTATAACACCTCTAGTTCTTTTTCCTATATTTTCTATTTCATTTTGATGTTTTGGGGGATTATTTTTATTAGCTTTCACATGTGAGAGACATACAAACCAATTTGAAATGCCACCTTCTTTCAAAGTATTACTTAAAATGTGGTATAAAAATTTAATCTGGTAAAAAGTATAAAATGAGATAAATTCCTATGATAGCTGCACTATCCCAGTCTTTATTCTGACTGCCAGACTTTTTAATGAAGCATGGTAAGTTTTCTTTGTTTTTTTTTTTCTGGAGAATTTATCACACTGTTATTTCACAAGAATCGTTTGGTTATGGAATGTCTCTGAGCGGTCACAAAGGTGCTATATTTATATTACAGATCTACATATACTGAATATGCTAACACTCTAATTTATTGCAGGTTAATGATAATAAAAAACTAAGCAAAATGTATACAACCTGAATGATTAATTAAACATCAGAATATAATGTAATTTATACCTTATGTGTGCAAACTCATTTATTTTTTCATATCTAAAGTCTAAAATAAAAAGTATGTATATGACAATTTGAAAGGTACATTTGTTTATAAAGTATTTAAGTCATACAGTACTCATTGACATGATTTTAAATATCCAAGATAAGAAGATAAGTAATTTCATTTTATTCTTGAGACCTGAAAGGATCCTAGAAGGAAGAAGGGTTTGTCCAAACAGCAGGACTGAAGGATCCTGTAGCTATTTTTCTTCCTTGTGTTTTTAAACATTGTCTTCTCTTTGGCACTAGCGCTTTTCGAGGTAGCACACAAAGATCATTTGGATGAATTTACCACTTACTTCTAGCACCTCAGTGATTTCCTCAGGCCCTGCAGGAATATTTTCAGTGGCTTTAAGTTTCAATTCTACTTCATTGAGCCACTTGTTTGCCTTCTCCAAGTATGACAATAATTCATGCCAACATGCCCAAACTTCCTAAGAAAAAAATGAATATTGACGATTAAATATGGCCTCACAAAGGTTAATATGGAACCTTAATATTATGATTTTAAAACTTCTTAAAATTGAAAATTTAATTTTCTACATTTCAGTCATTATGGTAGATGACTTAAAATAAAACTAGATTATTTGGTGATACAACATCTCAGTAATAATGTCATTAAGTAAGCAGTGTATTATTTGAATAAATTTAAGATTTAGTGAATTGCCTTTTAAAGAACACATTCCCTTAGACATCAGTCTTAAAAATAGAAAAATCAAAGCATATGATAGAATGTATGCATAAGTCTTTCTTTAAACATCAGTAGCTAATACTATTGTGTTGTTTCTAAATTCACCAAAATAGTTTTATATTTGAAATTTAAACATGATTTTAACTGTTTCTTCTGCCATTATTAAACATATTTAGGGTTTCTATATTGATAGGAAGAGAATTTTATAATTAATCAAGATTTTATTTCAGCAATTATGTTGATATTCATAATAATAGAAATTGATTTAACTTGACTATGTTCAATCCTGTTTTGCAAGGAAGACCCTCATATATATGCATTCCTTTCTCATATTTCTTATTATTTCCTTGGGCCTTAGTCCCACAACACACAACTGCTATTTCAAATGTATAGTTATTTCTCAGTCATCTCTGAGACACAATATAAACCTTTATAATTTAGTATTCAAAGATAAGAAAATTTTTAGATTCCTAAAAAATAATATAGAAGAGGATTACTCTAAACTCTCAGTATGGGAGGACATTGGACATAAAATATATTTTACAAAACTAATAATACGAAAAGAAATCAACATATTTGACTACAGTTAAACAAAATCTTACCATTACCAAAAGAGAGTCGAAAATATTATGAAAATATTGTTATGCACATAAAAATGAAACATTTGTTAAAACTAAAATAATAATATTCAAACATCTAAATAAGTCTATTAAAAATAAATTAAAAGAATCTGTAGACCCATGAAAATGAAGCCCATCATAGTCATCAAAATGGAGAAAAAAAAAACCTAAATAGGTGCTCTAGAGAATCTCAGTGGTAAGAGCACACACTATTTTTAATCAGTCTTAATAGGTGCACACACATACACAAGATTAAACAATAAAGTGAATTTTATATAGAAAGAATCATAACCATATGTATTTATTCTCATTAACATTCATTAGAATAAAAGTGAGAAAAGTGATATGGCATTTTAGATAGCACAAATGAAGAAATAAATCAACAAAAATTATATGTATTGTTAGGAATATGTATAATGGAAAGCCTACTCCTCAGTCTTATTAATGTGGGCATTTACATACCCAGTAACTATATAATTCTTGGTTTTAGTATATATTTTTGAAAAAGAGTATTTTTTTTTAACAAAATAGAGCTGACCAATCCTGCAACTATTCAGGCCCAGAACCAGGGTTAGGTGTTGGCTCATCCCAACATCTATTCCGTCTGGGATCTGTGGGAGCACGTAAAGGAACTGGTCCCACAAATTCAAAGTTGCAGGATTTCTACAACTCAGGGCAGCAGCAGGATAACCAAGAGTAGTACCAGTGAGGGCCCAGCATCAATAATGTAGCAAAAACCAAAGTCCTCAAACCAGACCATTGACTCTCTACAATAAACACAAGTAAAGCTACATAGATAAAAAGGTGTCACAATACAACTTCTGTGATGAGACTGATAATTTCCCTCTTTTTTTTCTTAAAATTTATTTCATTTTATTTTGGGGGGTATATGCAAAGGCAGAGGGTAGATGCAAAGAGATAAGAATATAAATGGGATGGAGATGCATGATGTGAAAGACACAAAGAATAAATTAAAAGAAGGAGAAAAATACATTTAGGGTTAATCTGCAAAGTACAGTAAAAACAAAGGTGCAATCACCATTATAATACATCATCCTGAGAGTATCGTCAGTAGCAAGTCAACAAAAGAATTACATATTAAGGGAAACTAAAAGATTGTAAAATTCCCAATATTTTCTACATAGTTGATTAAAAATAATGGAGGATATTCTATAACTGAACATCACTATGCTGTGTCTGTAAACCTATCAACTTATTGTAATTTCTTGAGCATATGTTAGAGATTTAAAGGTAAGGGGGTGACACTTGTAATAAGGCATATGGACTTAGGCGCAAATTGAGGTACTGAGGTAGCGTGATGATGACTTAACTATCGGGATAGATGCTTTCTTCTGTACTCAATACACCTGAGTGACACAGCAGGAGAGGCTTTACAGGTCATGCTTTCAAAACAAAATACACTCCTGAATCCGAAACCGGATGGAAATTGTACTTAGAGTAACTGCTAAATTTAAGTTTGGAATTTTAAATTGCTTTGAAATCGTAGAATTTAAAGTGATTTTTGAAATTAAAAAAAAAATCACATGAAAGAACAAACTCTCCAAAAGAGTAGAAGAAACTACTGATCACTTCCACGATGTCTCAGTCTGATTGTAATTCCAAGTTGAATATTAATAATGCATTTTAAATTAAAGTTTATCCTTTTAACCATGGATCAGGAAGTTCTATGTGTCAGATAAAGAAAAATAGGGAAGGAACACAATACAAATTGGGAGGATAATATGCAGTTTAACAAAGTATGGGGTTATCGGAGTATATGACATGTCAGCTATGATATTTAACTGTAGCTTCATATTGGAAAAGAAACGTTGGTCTCAGACAAGTCACTAACAATAACATGGCACTTCTCCTGAAGCAAAAACTGGAAAATATCCACCATCAAGCATTAAGAGGAAGGTGCAAAAAATGTTGCTGCTTGGATGATCTTTCTTTGAGGAATCGAAACCTAAGCTTACATTACAGATGATAACAAAGTATGACATCTCAAGGACCATAGGAGATAAAAAGACACACAAAGACAAGCTAACAATCAAAAGCAAAAGAATTTCCAAGACCAGTTTCTATAAGAAGTAAGCTCACAAAGAAACCTTATAGGCCATGTAAGGAAAGACAATGATATTAAGAATAAACCATAAGTTGTAAAAATATTTAGATTCATATCTTATGATAAAGATATACCATTATTTATGGCTAGAAACCAATTATGAGTGAGTACATCCCATGTTCATCTATTTGGGTCGGGGATACCTCACTCAGGATAGTGTTTTCTATTTCCATCCATTTGCATGCAAAATTCGAGAAGTCATTGTTTTTTACCGCTGAGTAGTACTCTAATGTGTAGATATTCCATACTTTCTTCATCCATTCTTCCATTGAAGGGCATCTAGGTTGTTTCCAGGTTCTGGCTATTACAAATAATACTGCTATGAACATAGTTGAACAAATGCTTTTGTCATATGATAGGGCATTTCTTGGGTATATTCCCAAGAGTGGTATTGCTGGGTCCAGGGGTAGGTTGATCCCGAATTTCCTAAGAAACCGAAACACTGACTTCCATAGTGGTTGCACAAGATTGCATTCCCACCAGCAATGGATGAGGGTACCCCTTCCTCCACAACCTCTCCAGCAAAGGCTATCATTGGTGTTTTTGACTTTAGCCATTCTGACAGGTGTGAGATGATATCTCAAAGTTGTTTTGATTTGCATCTCCCTGATTGCTAAGGAAGTTGAGCATGACCTTAAGTGTCTTTTGGCCATTTGAACTTCTTCTGTTGAGAATTCTCTGTTCAGATCAGTGCCCCATTTTTTAATTGGGTTAATTAGCATTTTAAAGTCTAGTTTCACTCATAATTGGTTTCTAGCCATAAATAAGAGTCACGGAGTCTACAATAGGTGATTCTAAAGAAGCTAAGTAAGAAGGGGAACCCAAGGAAAAACATATAGTTATCCTCTTGGCTAAGGGAAGTAGACAAAATTGCCGGGGAGAAAATTGGGATCTTGGGGTGGGGTGGGTTGGGGGTAAGGGGAGATGGGGAGAGAAAAGTTAGAAGGGAAGGAGGTCGGGCCTTGGGAAAGCAGGAGGATTGGGATAAAGGAAGGTTGGACAGGGGAGCACGGAACCACAATTCTTAGTTAAGGGAACCACTTTAGGGTTGGCAAGAGACCTGACCCTGGAGGGGCTCCCAGGTGCCCAAGCTGATGTCCCCAGTTAGTTCCTTGGGCAGTTGAGAATAGGGAACCTGAAATGACCCTATCCTTGAGCAATACTGACGAATATCTTGCATATCATCATAGAACCTTCATCTGGTGATGGATGGAGATAGAGACAGAGACCCACACTGGGGCACTGGACTGAGCTCCCAAAGTCCCAATGAGGAGCAGAAGGAGGGAGAACATGAGCAAAGAAGTCGGGACCACGAGGGATGCACCCACCCACTGAGACAGTGGAGCTGATCTATTGAGAGCTCACCAAGACCAGCTGGACTGTGACTGAAAAAGCATGGGATAAAACTGGACTCTCTGAACATGGCCAACTATGAGGGCTGATGAGACGCAAAGGACAATGGCACGGGGGTTTGATCCTACGTAATGTGATGGCTTTGTGGGAGCCCAGCCAGTTTGGATGTTCACCTTCCTAGATATGGACGGAGGTGGGAGGTCCTAGGTCTTACCACAGGGCAGAAAACCCTGACTGCTCTTTGGACTGGAGAGGGAGGGGGAAAGGAGTGGGGGGAGGGGGAGAAGGGTGGGAGGAGGGGGCGTAGGGGGGGAGGAGGGGGAGGGAAATGGGAGGCTGGGAGGAGGTGGAAACTTGTTTTTTTTTCTCTCCTTTTCTCAATAAAAAAAAAGATATACCAGAAAAATTGTATAAACAAAAGAAAAATGAGCAATATTATTATGTGTATTTAGTTTGATCATATGTATTGTCAGTATTATTTGAATTTGGTAACTAGTTTTCATACTTTAATAAAATGGTTAAATTATAGCATTCTATAAATAATATATGCAATATTACTATGTAGCAAACATAAACTTTTACAAGCTATGGCCAAGATTTGATTTAGAGACTTGAATATAGGGAAGAGAGCTCTGTTCAGAAAGTTAAGCAGTAATTTTTCATTTGGAACACAAACATGAATTACTTCCTTATCTCAATATATATTTTTTCTTTTTGCTGTTTTTACAAGGTGAAAATTGAATGAGTCCAGGACTTTCTGTGTGTTAGTAAGTACTTCCCCCACTGTGATATACCCTCAAATGTCCACTGAAAAAGACAACAGGGAAACATTTGGGAGGCAATGTGCAAATCTAGTTCTGGAAGCTATTATGGTGACCCGGGCAAGGACACCTGGTAATTAATGATACGGGCCATTTTCTGTATCCAGTGGTGGGACTGGGACACCAACCCAGTCACAATACCTTCAACCTACAATCTATCCTGCCTCCAAGATTTGATGGGTCAATGGTGGCACAGAATTTATGGGACTATCCAAACAATGACTAGTTTAATTTGAGGCCCATGTTATAAAGAGGGCATTCATACATGACGTTGCTTAAATGGCCAGAACTGGAAGCTGCATGGCTCGGAGAACAAGGACAGAATTAAATATGACTAGAAAAAAGTCAATGAAATGGTTCTTAGTGATATTTTGCTATATTCATAGATTTTTGTTTAGCCAAATCATCATCAGAGAGGTTTTCTCAGGCGGCTGATAGGAGCAGATACATTATGCACAGCTCATGGAGACCCATGAGTGAGGAAGAGAAAGGATTGTAGGAGCCAGAGGGGTTGAACACAACAGGAAAACATGGTCCACAGACTCAACTAAGCATGGCTTATGGGGACTCATAGAGACTGAACCAAAAATCATGGCGCCTATATGGTTCTAAGCAAGGCCATCTGCAAATATGGTGTGGTTGTTTACATTGGTATTCCTGTGGGACTCATAACAGTGGGAGTGGAGATACCGCTTACTCTTTTGTTTGCTCTTAGGACCCTTTCCTACTACTTGATTGCCTTGTCCAGTCTTGATATGATGGTTTATGCCTAGGCTTATTGTAACTTATTATGTCATGTTTGGTTGATGTCCTTGGTTGATGTCTGCTCTTTTCTGAAGGGAAAAGGAGGAGAAATGGATCTGGGAGAGAGGGGAGGTAAAGAGTGGGAGGAACTTGTAAGAAAGGAAAGAGGGAAACTAAAGTTAGGATATATTGCATGAAGGAAGAATAACTAAAAATAAAAAGAGCACCATCTGTTTAGTGAGTGGACATATTAAGGAAGGGATAGTGGCTTTGAATTTCCAGTTGAGAGGAATCAAAGATAACTTTTTTGATTTGCCAACTCATGAAAGGAATGAAGGACTAATTCTTCCATAGCCAAAGAATTAAAGAAGATGAATAAATAAAATGTCTGGGAACCACTAAGTCATCTTGTTTTTAAGGGGGTATGATACAAATATAGGAAGAACTTATCCAGAAATTTTGTTAAATTATTTTATGGCACCATGAACACCTGAAGACACTTATTTTAGGGGACTGGAAATTCATTTGAATAAAACTAACCAATCTTTTTAATAAAGCACATAAAATCAACAGGAAACAAGGCAGATCAGTCATAATAATATAGGAAATGGCAACAGAATAACTATCATAGACATATTTAGGCATTAACAAAAGGAAAGATAAGTATGGCAATTTAAGCAAAAGATCTCATTATAAAGAAATATCCTCTTTTACTTGTACTAACATTGCAAAATTAATACTCAGAGCCTAGGAAGGTGGGGTGAATTAATATCAACTTTTTCTTATTCTCACTTCAGTAAATATTGTTTAATTCCTAATATTTAATTAAACTACTGAAAATTAGAATGTTCAAACTACAATATTAATATTTAAATATTATAATATTTAAAAGTTAAGAGCAAATAAAAAGATTTGGAACCAGATGCAAATATTAAAATATCACTATGAAAAAAGCCGCAAACTAGACATCTAATAGAATTTGGCATGTTTGGCTTAGCTATTTGGAAACTAGAGTTATTAAATTGTTATAATTCAGTGATGTGAGACTTAATCAAACAGATGGTGAATGTTTCAATTTTTTTTTTTTTTTTTTTTTTTTTTGGTTTTTCGAGACAGGGTTTCTCTGTGGCTTTGGAGCCTGTCCTGGAACTAGCTCTGTAGACCAGGCTGGTCTCGAACTCACAGAGATCCGCCTGCCTCTGCCTCCCGAGTGCTGGGATTAAAGGCGTGCGCCACCATCGCCCGGTGAATGTTTCAATTGTCTTAATGAGAAGCTATAATTACACAAAACAGAAAATTATGAGAAAGTGTCAGATTTACAGAAATGAACTTGTTGAAAGGTAAACACACATGCATGCAATTATAGAAAAATATGTGAACAAATGAACAGATTTAAAGCACAAGCCGTTAAAAACCAGGAAGTTAATCACAGACTTCATAAATTAGTCTAAATTGGACAGATAGAGGAAATAATACAAAAATTTTACCAGAAAATTGAGAAACACTATGTAAAACAGAGAGATTATTCACAGATATCTTCAAAAATGCTTTTAGGAATGGTGTGCAGATCAGAGAAAAGACAGTCTTCAAAAATGTAATAAAGAATCGCTGTAGGAAAATACAATATATCTATTCTCCTTAATATATCAGTTGACAAAATAAAAAAAATGAATATAAATATATACCCACATAAAATAAACCAGAACTGTAGACCATGGCAGACAAAGCGAAATTAAAGGTCAGCAGACAAAATAATATAATAATAAATTGATTACTTTGACAGTAGACTTCTTATGAGTACAGAAGGTCAAAAGACAGTGGAATAGAATTTTTGTTAATAGAAAACTAACATTGGCAATTAAGAGACCATAAAAGTGGCATTTAAGAGAGAGAAATAGAATGTAGATTGTATGGAGACCAATGGTGAAAGGCATGTTAAATAGGGCGGGGATGGGAAGGCAGGGTCGACAAAAGAGTGTGAAAAAAAGCAAACTAAAAACTTACTACTAAAGAAAGCTTTATATATATATGAAATGAGTGAAATTGAGTTACCCTATAACATGGCAACAATGCCTCTCACGGATATCACAGCCTGTCACATTAGCACCTCAATACCAGTAATAAGTTTTACCTAAGGATTACCTTGTGTTGTTAGCCTGTGGGCTTCCCCAGACCCCCATGCACTGCCACATATTTCCACTGCTCTTGCTAGCCCTATAGATCTTAATGTCAAGATTCTATTTATGAAGATGTCACATGCTTGACTCATACAACATATAGAAATTGAGCTAAGACTGCATGAAGCTTCATCCTTACTTTTCATCTTTCATAGTGCAGAAGGTTCTAAATACATTAATTATAGGAGAAAAAAAATCTCCAGTCTTACTCAGCTGTGAAACCTGCAAGCTACAATGATTGGCCTAGTAAGATATGCCTACTGCTATAATAGTGGCATTACTGTTGTGAGTGTAACTAACAACCTTCTTACTGGAAATAATGTCAATCCACAAGACAGGAGTTGTGCCTAGAAATAATTAACAGGGTCAAGAATCCAAAGCTAAGTCATTCATAGTCGTAGGAAAGAATATTTGTTAATATTCAGACAAATATATAGAGAGAATTAATGAGCTCCTAGATAATTAGTCTGTAGATTAGTGCATCTTTCAAGATTCATCCAAGAAGGTTCTTTTGACCGTAGATGGTTTTTAACACAAAGACCTAAAACTCCTCAAGGTATAGACCATAGAAGATTAAAAGAATGTTCATCTCTAAACCAGATGTTCCTATATCACATCCTTGTGATATAGGGACCACCTGTGTTTTGGCGACTTGGGGTTGGGAAAGCTGTGGAATGTTTTAAGCACTTTTTAATGTGCCATACTTGTAGGTCGTGGAATAGTAGTGATGAGGGTGATTTGAACTGTGGAGACCTTTCTCTAGAGGATTCAGAGGAGAAGAATTTTAATATGTTGCCTGGAGATCTTCCTTGTGATATTTGGTGAAGAATGTGGCTGATTTTCACCATTGACCTAAGGGTCTGCCTGAGGCTAAAGTAAAGAAATTTGGTAGAAGAAATCTCGAAACAGCCTTGTAATGATTCTGTCTTGTGATTATTAATGGTCACTCTTATGAAGCTCTCTAGGGAGCAAACAGTAAGGAAAAACACAAAATATACAATTTGAGGATAAAAGGTACTTCAGAAAGTAGGAGGAAGCTAACTAAAGTTCTGCCTTAAAGGCGATAAACATTTATATAAAGCTTGATGCTAAATGGAATAAAGAGAAGGGCAACCTGAAGGCAAGATCCCACCCAGCTAAGCTTCTAACTTGTGAAAAGAAATTAAAGGACAGCTTAGGTCCAGATGTGGATGTGGTGGTACACACATTTAATTCCAACACGTAGGATACAGGGGTAAGCAGATTTCTGAGTTCATGGTCAGCATGGTCTACAGAGAAAGTTCCAGGACAGCCATGCTTAGGCAGTGAAGGAAATCATCAAAAATAGAAGGCTAGTGAAGATATAATTATAATAAGGTGGTAAAGTTTAAGCCCCAGTAGCAGTAGAACGTAATAGATTTGGCCATGTGGCTCTGGAGTTAAAGATAAAAGAAAGAGGCTATGGAATTCGCCCCCTGAGACTAAGGAAAACCACTGAAACTAGGCTTGTGTCAGGGATGTTATTGAATGGAGGCCCAGAGAAGCCATTTTGTGAAGTGAAGGTGAAGCCTGAACTGCCTTGTAGACAACCAAGATGTTAGATATGCCAGAACCATGGGATTCCTGCTGAGGAAAGCTGAATAACAAGGAGTGGAAACAGCCCAAGATCTAATGGGAGCTCACTAAAGCCAGCTGGACTGGGACTGAACGAGCACGTGATCAAATGGGGCCCTCTGAATGTAACTGACAATTGGGGCAGTCTGAGAAACCAATGATAATGGCACTGGGATTTGTCTCTACTTCATGTACTGGCTTTTTGGGATCCTGGTTTATTTGGATGCACACCTTCCTAAGCCTGGATGGAAGGGGGAGTGCCTTGGACTTCCCACAGGGCAGGGTACCCTGCCCTCTCTTAGGACTGGAGGGGGAGGGGAAGAGGGTGAATGGGGAGCAAGAGAGAAATGGGAGGAGGGTGGTGGAAATTTTGATGGTATTATTTATAAAGCAATAAAAAAAACAACACAAGAAAATGAAGTTTAGTCAATAATGTCAATAATGTTGAAGGGCATTAGAAGTCTGAAAAACATTTTGATATCAGACATGGAGATGCAGAGTTTGGAGTTTGCCCAGCTGGTTTTTGTTCAGTATTTCTTCACTATCCTCTCTTTCCTCCATTTTTAAATGTTAATGTGTATGTTGGAAGAATGTGATCTGTTTTTATTATTATTATTATTATTATTATCATTTTGATTTTATAGGGGATACCAGTTGAGAGACTGCATGAGTTTCAGAAGAGACTCTGTAGTTTGAACTTTTAAACATTGTTGAGCCTGTGACAGACTATGGAAATTTTTGTAGTTAGACTAAATGCAGTTTTCATTATATTATGACAGTAAACTTAGGGCACCATGGAGAGGAATATTGTTGTTTGAATAGGTATGACCTCCATAGATACATGTGTTTGAGTGCTTGACCCCTAGAGAGTAGCATTATAAGGAGGTGTGGCCTTGTGTGAGTAGATGTAGTTTTGTTGGAGGAAGTATTTGACTGTACAGGCAGGCTTTGATGTCATATATATTCAAGCTATGCCCAGTGGAGAACATTCTGGTGACTGTTAATCTGGATGTAGAACTCCCAACTCCTTCTCTAGCACCATGGCTTTCTGTATGCTACCATGCTTCCTGTCTTGATGATAATGGACTAAACATTTGAAACTTGTAGCCAGATCCAATTAAATGCTTCCCTTATAAGACTTGCCTCTCTTCAAGGCAATAAAATCCTAACCTTAGTTTTAATCTCTCTCCAAAGGCTCCGGGATAATTGTGGAAAATGGTGCAGAAAGACTGGAAGAGGCAGAGTCAGTGAATGACTCACAGGAAGTTGTTTGATGAGCTCATCAGAGTTATCACACATATGAAGTCACAGTAGTTGAGACACCATCCACAAAAACCCATATAGTATCAAGTCAGACAAATCCTAGCATTTCGTTGTGGTAGGACGGAAGAGATGAAAGAAGTCTCACCCCTTGTTGAGAAGGGACTGGCTATTTATGGCTACTGGAAAAAAAAAGTCAGGGTAGTTTAGGATAAGAGCCCTTATGAGATTATTTATGCTCAACTAGATAGCCCTGTGCCCTCAGACATATTGGAAACACTAAGTTGACTATATAAGTTTTAAAAAGGAAATTAACATGTGAAATTGGGATCAAACAGCAATATTCATGGGCATACAGGAAGAAATGGAGGAGAGGGAACTGGGAAAGACTAACAAAACTTGTTATATGCATGCTGGAAATTATTAACCAAGAAACCCCCAAATTATTTAAAGGTCTAGCTACTCATTCAGAACTGCATATGCCTCCACATTTCAAAGAGAATAAAACTAACAAAACAGTATTCTTCAACAATAATCATGTAATCGAACCCGTTATTGACTACATTCGCAAGATAATTCTGTCTGGGAATAAAAGACTTAAAATTCAACTTGTATCCGGTTCTTGAAATCATACCCATTTGGATGTTTGTGTCCTCTTTCCCTTTTATATCTTAAAAATAAAAATTACTCCTGGCAACTGTATGAGGTACTTGAATTCTTCCTCTATATTCACACAAACATAATCTAGAGAATAAGTCAAGTGGGAAAACAAAAGCAGGATTTGTGATAATGAATAAATAGAAAATGTCAAAAAGGAGCTAGTCACACATTATGTCTTATAAAGTAGCCTGTAGGAGCCTAGTATTTATGAAAAATGATCATAACAAGAGAACTTTTCAAAGAGTGTTTACATGTAAGAGAATTAAGATAATACACATTCAAATGTTTTATGCACATTAATATATATGGAAAATACTTTAATATTATATATAATATTCTAATATTTATAAATTTTGTACCTAACAATCCCAGGAAAAATATAACTGTTGTCTATGTACTTTAGTCATATAGTTAACTTAATTTCTAAACATAAAATTCTATTCTTTTTAAAACAAATGCTATTTTCAAAACAAATAGTTTATTAAAATAAATACAATTTTTTAAAAAGATTTCTTTTTGTATTTCTGTCCATGTGTGGGTGCCCCCATGTATAATATATGTGCAAGTGCACACAGAAGACTTGAGTTACAGGCACTTGTGAACAGCCTACATTGGATGTTGGAAACTGAACTCTAGTCAACTGGAAGAGCAGAAAACATTCATAAATACTGAGCCATCTCTCCAACAGCACAAAATCTGTTATGATCATTAACAACCTTGAACCAATTTTATGCAAGTTAAGCAATCGGCACAAATTTATACATGTTGTAAATGTTTGGACAAGGAATTCTAGCTAAAATGGCTTTATAGCAAAACTTAAGTTCTTACTATCCATTTGACACAGAAATGATAGAAACAAAGAAAGATAACTAACTTCCAACGTTTTGCATTTTCCATTCAACCTTGTGCACAGCCACTGGTAGTTGGTGGTGAGAGTTTCAAGTTCCTTTTTTAAGGCCTCTTGTGCTGCAGGTGGAGCCTGAGCTATGACACTATTTACAGTCTCAGTGAGCAGGTTCACTTTTGTTTCTTTTTGTAGTGCCTCTTCTCTAGCTCTCTGAAAAGAAAAGGATATTCTCTTAAGAGCAAGGCAACATTATCATTTCCAATATTAATTATTATAGACAACCTAATTTCTTCCTAGTAGCACTCTAATTGGTATACTTCATAAACATAAACTTAATGCTTATTTCAGTTCTTTTCAGATCATTTTCATTATAAATTTCATTATAAATTTATAATGAAAATTTTCATTTTCATTATAAATTTGAAAAAAATACTATCAAAATATAATTGAGTTCTAATAATAATAGTTTCAACTAAGTATGGTGCCATATACCTGTTTGCCCTCTTCTTTAGAGGTAGAGCAAAAAAGAAAATTACCTTAAGGCCATTCTTGGATATATAGTTATATATGAGGTCATCTTAGGCAAAATGAAACTTAGTCTCAAAAAATAATAATTTAATAAGCTATCTGTACATTAGTATATATATATGTCAAATATATATATATATGTTTTATATAAAGTTTCAAAAAATTAAGAAACAAATATTTTAATACTAGGTTTTAAAAATATTTAGAAGTCTATGATTAAATCACTTATAAATTATTCAGGTAGATCAACTTTGAATATAGTAAAGATACTATCTAAATCAAAAGATACTAAATATAAACAGAAATTCCTTAATGCAATATTTGATATATTTTGTTGAAAAAAATCTTCAGTGCTTGGAAACATAGAAATAACCTAGAAAGCTTAAGTATAATATCTCACAGCTGTCCCTCCTATTCTCCTATGAAAGACAATTTGTTTCATGAAGCTTAAAAATTGGATCAGTCTATTTTGCACACATCGAAAGGTAGTCCAATAAGATTACTTAGTAGTATATATGTAAACATTATACATGTACTAAACAACTTACATCTACACTGGATAAAGCACAGCGTGTAAAGCGCTCTCCTGTCCCCTGTCCTGGTTCTCATAAATGGCTTTAATAATCATGATTTCAGTCTTACTCTTGTTTTCCTTCTGGACAGGTAAGCAAATGTGTAGTAGTGTTACCTCTACTCACCAGAAATAACCCATCTAAGCAAAGCCCTTATGTTGGTCTTCAACATTGTCTGACACTAAAACAAATCTTTAGCTACTTTTTGTTTTGTTCATACTATCAAGGATTCCTCACAGTGTCTATTTTGCTCATTGTAGAGAGTTTAAGAAAGCAAATAATCCTCACAAGAAAGTAGTATATGTCATTTAGTCGGAGGCTATTTACACTTAACCCGTAATGTGAAAATATATTTTAAAACGGACATACAGAGAGAAACATAGAGAAAGAGAGAGACAATCTATAGTTTAGATTCTTCCTGAATTTAACAATACTGACTATAAATAGTAAATAAAGTTTAGTTTGCTTGAAAAAGAAATGTCATTACCTGAATAAGGAGTGGGTATAGGAAAGCAAAGGAAAATTATGAAGATCTAGATAATTCTAGCCAATTTCGTTAATGATTAGACATTAATTCTACAGGAAAGCTCTGGAAAACAGATGCCTCAGAATTATTGTGTTCGTAGGTGAGGGAATTGGAGGGTGGTATACCCATATTTTTCCGCAATTGATTGAAAGGCAGTAGACACAATTTTACTTTCCTAATTACATGTAGCCTGTCACAAAATTTTGAAGTGGAACCCAGGCAAAACAATACAGATTTTGGCTAGTAGAATTTGGGCCTAAATACAAATGGTGGGAAGAATTCAGAATATGCTAAGGGCATGGACAAGAGAGGTTTAAAATTCTATGTCATATATTTATAGTTTAGTATAATTAAACTTTCCATTGAAAGTTTAATTTCAAAGATGCCATAAGTACATATTATGATAGAAAAATACGAGACAATTTAACTATAAAATGTTGGCCTCCATAGATTTCAAATTACATATTTGAAAAACAGTCCATTCTTGTAAACATTTTTGACATCATATGAACTTGGGGTTTGTTTCTATTTAAATCCTGTTTTCCTATAGTAATATAAACATTTTCAATAACTTTCACTTTGCCACCAATGGTACATTAATACCAATCCTTACACATTTTGTTATCCTTTATTAGACATTCAGAGAGTCAAGTGATTTAAGTGAATAGTTCTAGGATTATGCTTTTTCATTCTGATGGTTTGTGTTAAACTAGCCTAAAGTCTGATGTGGATTGAGAATGAAGTATCATAATATCTTCCATAAGTGCAATCACTATTTATACAAACGATAATTAACTGTCTAAAGAGTAAGAAATAGTTCTTTATTTTACAACTTTTACACAATGTTTTATGACTACTGGTTTAAATTTTATAGAGATTTTGGGAAGAAACAACAAAATTTGCAAATTAAGATAGGTATTAAGAATGGAGTTTATATAATTTAGATACTATCTTCAAAAAAGTGTATCTTTTGGCATTTGGTGCATCTAACTATATATATATGTGTGTGTGTGTGTGTGTGTGTGTGTGTGTATCGTTAGATACATAGAAATTACCTGCATATACATTATCAGTTGCCCCTCATCAGTAATATTTTGACTGATACTTTTTAATAGGTGGTTATACTAGTCAAAAATTTAGTCATTGGGATTAAATGGAAAATTACTGAAAATTTAATGTTTCATAGACACCCTAAAACTCATTGAATTCCAAATTCTGAATCATGGGAACAGTGTCATCTATTTTATTTATCATTTATCACTTATTATATTTGTGTGTGTATACATCCGGATATCAGAAGACAGTTTGTGTTAGATAAATGATGCTCCCCTTCTACCATATGGGTCCAAAAGCTGCAACTTGAGTCCTCTTGCTTGGCAACAAGCACTTTTGCACTAATCCTCTCACCATCTTTTAAGTAACCATTTATACCAATTGTGCAGATTGTTCTGATGCCATCTCTAGTACAAATACCACCGCTTTAGTGATTAAGCAAATGCATATTTCTATTATTTCTTTATATTACGACTACATGGTTTCCTAAGTTCCATAATTAAAACTAGAGTAGTTAAATATTAATAAAAGAAAATATGTTAAAAATATAATTAAAGATTTTTTTTTACAAAGTTTTAGAATATAATCAATGACAGTCTTCAAAAAATATTCAAAGTAGGAGGCTGCACATCAAAAACTCCCTTTAGGTCCCTTTATGACAGAAGAGTTTTTTTTTTTTACTTGTAAATTAAAATAAGTTACCAAGCAGTAGTGTCATTTTAATGTCACAGAAGAAAATAAACATAAAGAATGTATCTGTTTGTTCTCTTAAAGAGATGTCAAAATAACTCTGCTGGCATTTGCAACAATACAAATAAAGTTGTTCTTCAAATGAGCACAGCTAGAAATCTGTCGGAAGCCCGATCACTGCATACCAGACAGCAAACTGACCTCAAGAAATTCTTTGACTTGCAAGCAGAACCTCAAGAAATTGAATTTCCTTGCCAATTCCCTCAGCTACTGTTGCCAGAGGCTGCCTGAGCCATTGTTTTTCAATTTTCCAGCATACTGCACCAATTGTGCAACTCGACCAATTATTTAAACATGCCAATCAAAGTGAACAAATTGATTGGACCACTCACTTACTTTTAGGATTGTTTTCACAATTTTAAAATTTGAAGCACAACACTACTCTCCATCCATAGAAATAAAACAGGAAAATAGTATCTCACTGGGCTATGTGTATGTGTATGTATTTGTATATATACATGCACACACGCACACACACACACATGTATAAACATATGTACACACAAACGCACACATATACATATGCATACATACACACACACACACACACACACACACACACATATATATATATATATATATATATAGGCTGCTCCAGTTACACAAGCAGTTAGCATGAGTACTTATAAAAATACAAAATAGATAGAGAGACAATGAGTACAAAACAAAAGAATTCATCACGAAGCAAAGCAGGTGCTAAGGTGACATTGATCTTCTGAGAGATCTGAAGTTTTATTTATTGACTTCCATTAAAGGTAATAGAAAAAATGTCACCCAACAACTGTGATATAAGAAGATGGAACTCAAAAGGTGGCAATGATTTTGAAAATTAAAAAGGTGTTATTCCAAAATATAATAGGTCAAAACAGAATGGGGCGGCATATCATCGATTCACGTTGTTCAACTACATATAAACCATGAGTAGCTATAATAAATTGTTCTATTGGGGGTTTACCTTAATTATTTCTGATTAGCAGAGAAAGTAGGATCTCTGTTACCGTAAAAATACCTACCATGAATATGGCTAGTCTCATCGTGACCTCTTCACAATCAAATTGAAAATCATCATAGACTTAATGAGAAATCCTTTAAAGCTCTACCCTGCTTACTCAGAATGAAAATTCTTATCATTGCCCACACGACTCTGGTGGCAAAGGATGTTTATCCATTGCCTCAAATGAACCTCATGTTATTTAGCCTCTGATCTATCGCTTTTGTGTAGGCAGTGCTTCACTACTTCCTTTCTCAATTTGTCATAGTGTCTTTGCTAGAAGTATTTCCTGTGACAGGAATGCGCTCCCCTGATTTATTTTGGAACACAGGCTTTTTCTCATGACTCAGATCTCCCACATTAAACATACTTCCTCACAGATGCTTTAAAAGCAAAATAGCATCTCACACCCATCAATTGTCCTGCAATCAGTAATCATTTTCCATTTTATGAAGCAAGTGCTGTTCTTTTTTGAAAGTTTCTATAAACACCATTCCCAAGTTCCTATAAGAACAGTAATATAAAAAGTACACATTTTGCAGAATCACAGTTTCAAAGATGTTATTTTTCCAGTTTTTTTTTCCTTTGGTTTCTTTTACCTTCATCTCTTCAACTGCAGTCTGTAATTCTTCTGGAGTTTTGTATTCAAAATCTCTCTCTAGATATTCTTCTTCAGCTTGTGTCATCCACTCATGCATCTCTGATAAGTCTTTCTGGAGACTGACAGTTTTATCCAAACCTGCTTTCAAGGCTTCCTTCCTGGTGTAGACCTTTCATAAAACAATCAAGCAAACAAGAACAGCAATAGCAAAAGTTAAAACATAAGCATTGGCAGTGAATAGGAATCATTTTCACCATATTACTGATCAGTCTATACATAATGAAAAGCTTGGATAGTAAAGATAAAGCAAGAAGGAACATGAGTAATGAGATAAATAACCCAGATTTCACCCTCTGCTCTATGAAAGAGGCTATTGAATATACTTGGGTCCATTTGGTAATGTTCGGCCCAATGCACAACCAGCTTAGAGAGACTGGTGCTGTGAATTCTTTTCACTTCCATCCCTCACTAAAGGAACTTGTGGGCTCAATGATCAGACCAGCAGAGCTGAACAGGATAGGCAGTTGAAGAAAACCTTAAACTAATGGGGTTTGAATGTGCTTTATAGTTGTAAATATAATCTGGAGCTACTTAGTTTGCACCATTAATAAAATAACCAGGTTGCTACATTATATGGCAATATATATATACATATATATATTTGTGTGTATATATATATTTGTATATATATATATATATGGCAATTCTCTTTGTGAATAGAAAAATAGAAAATATGTGCAGTAAATAATTTTATTGGCCCATATACAATTGACCACTTTACATAATTATGTATATTTTGTGAACAATTTTAAATATTCTAGTACTTAAAAGTTGTATAAGTACTTAAAAGTCTCATAAATCTAAGTAAAAAACAGTGGAAATGCATAGGTGGTTCATTAAAAAGAATATATCGTGATGTACAATACAGACATACATATAGATGTAAAGATGGATAGATAGATAGAGATACATAGAAATGATGTTGTATAATATGTATCATAAGTATAATGGGTATACCTTCAAAGGATGTTCAAATGTGACTAATAGTTAAGTGATAAATATCAATATATTTCATATATAAAAAGGCAAAGAATAATTAGTGAAGACAAACATTTTGGAAGAGGTAGCAGAAAGATCTTTCCATGCCTGTTGAGAATAACATGAAATAGCAGGCTACCTTACTAGAGTATATTACTAAAATATATTTAAAGTACTAATACTAAACCTGAATTTCCTTTTTTCATTCTTAAGAGTGAATCAGAGTATATAGAGTTGCATGTATGCTGTTGAATTCAGCTTGGAAATATCAGTTGATTAGAAAGAATTCTAGGTATTTGTAATAGGTGAATAAACAAATTATGATATAAACTGACCATTAACTTATCTATAGTAAAATTAAAAGTAACTCAACTGTATATATATATATATATATATGCAGTATTTAAAAATCAAGTTGTTAAATAATGTATGTAGACATATGAAATATATGTCTGAGAATGTTGATTGTTTTGTTTTATTGGCCATTTTCTTTGATGCTGGAGATCAGACCCAGGGTCTCCCAGAAAGTATACAAAGCCTGGATGAATGAGAAACAGACCCTTCTTATAAAGTCCAGATTTTAAAACCACATCACTTTCTGAAAACTTAAGTTGTTTTATACTTTAGTGCTAATTCATCACAAAATCAGCAAAACCTCTAACTTCTAAAAAAATGCCTTATTAGAACAGCTTGTTCCAAAGTAGCAGACTGTTACCCTTAGTGTAAAATGCTTCACTCTCTGTTCACATGTAACTCTTTAGTGATTCTGACCAGATGTGAACAGGTTTCTATATTTTGAATAATGCCTTGTTTTACAAAAATGACGTTTTCTGTATGTTTGATACTAAATATCTTATAATTACAAATCAATAATAATTAATGTAATGTAATTATTATGTTTTTTTCTCTTTAGTTCAATATACTAACCTATCTACCAAAGCAAATACTTCTCTTGAATATATCACCAACACCTATTCTGATAAATACATATTTTTTCACAGTAAATCCATAAAGACCCAGAGCCAACACACTATTAAATTTTGTATTATTTCTTTTATTTTCTTTTTAAAAAGAAAACAAATTATTTTTTTTTCATTTTACATACCAATCCTAGTTCCTACTTCCTCCCTTTCTCCCATCCCCTCCAAATAAGCCCCACCCCATGCCATCCACTCTTCAGAGAGGGTAAGGTACATTGCTTTGGGGAAGGTTTAAGGCCCTCCCTACTATATCCAGGCTGAACAAAGTATCCATCTAAAGAGAATAGGTTCGCAAAAAAGCCAGTATAAATAGAAGGGATAAATCTTGGTGCCACTGCCAGTGGTCCCACAGTCTGCCACAGTAATACAAATGTGACCCACACTCCGAGAGTCTAGTTTGGACCTATGCTGATTCCTTCACTGTCAGGATTGAGTTAGTGAGCTCTCATTAGCTCAGGTAAACTGTTTTACTGGATGTCTGCATCATGGTCTTGACCTCTTTGCTCACATTCTCACTCCTCCCAGGGGAGAAGCAGGAAGAAGGAACAGGATAGTAGAGATGGAGGAAAGACTGAGATAAGAGCAAGAAAAGAGATGTCTTGGTTGAGGAAGTCATTATGGGGCTAGCAAGAAACCTGGCACTAGAGAAATTCCCAGGAATCCACAAGGATGACCCTAGCTAAGACCCTAAGCAATTGAGGAGAGGGTGCCTGAACTGGCCTTGCCCTGTAGTTAGATTGACAACTATTTTAAATGTCACTATAAAACCTTCATCCAGCAAATGACGGAAACAAAGACAGAGACCCACAGCAAAGTAGCATGCTATTAAATTTTTACATAGTTACAATTCTTTCTCTGAATCTTTTGAAGCTGTTGAAAATACAAAGTATTAAAAAGACTAATAGAATTTAATCAAGATTTGTAGTGAAAGAGTCATGCTATACTATACAAATAAACTAGAGGAAAAGGGTTGGCAGCAGACTTTCTAAGGACTGAATGGTACATTCTGAGAAGATAACGTAAGTGTCCTGGAAGTGGAACTCGTTGGAATCAGAAAAAGTGATTCTAGGGACAGAAGTCAGTCCCTAAAAAGATAACATCATTTGTCTTCCTTCATGTTCATAACTAACCTAAGAACTTGTTAGCAAGCATAGCTTCTAAATTCCTCCACAAACCTGAAAAAGCATGGCTTTACTAGCCAGAGAGAAATTCTGAACCTTTTTTTTCCTAAATTAAAAGGGTTACATGGCATTACCTCTTAAATATATCATATTGCAATGCTAAACTGTCATGATCTACACAGCTGTCAGTACCAGCTGATTACAGTGCATTCTAGTTCTTCTTGTCTTAATGTTGTGAAATTTTCAAGTATAATATTGAGTACTATTTCACGTATAATCTTTAATATATGACTTCAGAATAAGAAATAACTTTAGTTTACTTAGATAAAGTTTAACTAGGGCTGGAGAGATGGCTCAGCTATTAAAGGCTAGGCTCAAAACCAAAAATATTAGATAAAGTTTAACTAATTTAAATTCCATCTTCTAATTTAACTAGCATTTTCATGATGCTAACTAAAATGTTCACTTTATTCCTGATTTACTTCTGATAATAAACATTTAGTAATTACGTAGTCAAATAAAAAGGCAAAGGAAATTGATGAATAAAATATCTAATTGGGCTATATCTTCAGTGCATTTAAACATTTTAATAAATATCTACACACTATGGTAATTTAAGGTATGTATAAACACAAAACTGTCTTTCTTCTCTCTCCCTTAATTCCTTACTTTCTTTGTGCTTAGTTCAATAATTTGTAGACTACCTTAATAAGAATTATCTTTTATTTTTTTACTAATATTTATTTATTTAGTATACAATATATGCCTTCAGGCCAGAAGAGGGCACCTGACCTCATTATAGATGGTTGTGAGCCACCATGTGGTTGCCGGGAATTGAACTCAGGACCTTTGGACTAGCAGGCAATGCTCTTAACCGCTGAGCCATCTCTCCAGCCCTATCTTTTATTTTTTTAAATAGCTAAAATCTTGACATGGATCATTCAGATCCATTATCTCTGAAATTTCAAATAATGTTTTTCTTCTTTATTTTTAAATATAATCTAAACTCATTGTCATTTTGTTATTTTAAAAATCAGACAGTGGGACTGATCTATTGGGAGCTCACCAAAGCTAGCTGGACTATGACTGAAAAAGCATGGGATAAAACTGGACTCTCTGAACATGGCGAACAATGAGGGCTGATGAGAAGCCAAGGATAATGGCACTGGGTTTTGATCCTACTTCATGTTCTGGCTTTGTGGGAGCCTAGCCAGTTTGGATGTTCACCTTCCTAGACATGGACGGAGGGGGGAGGACCTTGGACTTTCTACAGGGCAGGGAACCCTGACTCCTCTTTGGACTGGAGAGGGAGGGGGAGAAGGGGGGAGAAGGGTGGGAGGAGGGGGAGGGAAATGGGAGGCTGGGAGGAGGGGGAAACTTTTTTTTCCTTTTCTCAATAAAAAAAAAGGAAAGAAAAAAAATAAAAATCAGATTCGATTCAGGGATTGTTATGTATTTTCAACTAATACAGACATTTGAACTTTTATTAGAAAGTATTATTTAACATCAGAGTAAACACTACATATTCATTCTAATGTGCAAACATTTCTAGAAAGGACCAATTTACATTTAATTTCTATTTTCCCTCTGGAACAGTGAAGTGAAATCACCATATCCCACCCCCTGAAAACCTAGGTAATTTGGTGATAGAAAATATATGTGGAATATGATACCTCAAGAAAAAAAAAGGAGATTTTTTTTTCAATACCAGGATTGGAAAATAGCTACACTCTATGGCTAGTTTTTGTTAGGCAACATGTCACTAAATTCATAACTTTACTTGAACAGTGAGTTCCTAATACACATTATAGAAAATAATAGGTCTCAAGCATGAAAACAAAATGAATTGAAAAGTTATTTAAAAAATGCTTCTATAAACTATAAAAAATCTGTTTGAGTAATGCTGTTGGCTTTCTTTTTTTCATTTCCTGCTGCTGATCCCACTTTTTTTCTCAGTAAAATATTTGTGTTATTTCTAGTCCTCTGTTCAGGATCTTCCTAAAACTATTATATTTCATCTAGGCCTTGTGGAAATTTTCAGAGATATAATCCACCATGTAAGCGTTTTTACTCTGGGCAGCTGTTCTATCAATGATGAGAAGATTGGAAGAATGCAACTTAGCTGACCCTGGGCTATCTCAGCTGTGAGTTAATGGAACAGTTACGCATTTGTCAACAATTGTATCAACTGCACAGATTTGCTTTGACTTTCTCTTATAAATTCGTTCCTTTCTCAAACTTAGCCTTTGTCTTTTGGCATCATTACTTTCCAACTTTGAAAGGTTACTTAAAATAATCAAAGACTAATTATCTCTTCAATACAGAAATGAAAGGGCACAAAACTTAAAAGCAATTACTGCTTTAGTTCAAAATACAGTGATTTAAGCACGAACTATTTGATACACACTCCCCATGAATGTGCTTTATTTTCCACAATTTAATGCTGAAATTAGAAATAAATATCTACAAAAACGTCGTATTAACAGGATAACCTGAAAATGAATGCAGAGTTTATTTCCATATTAAGTAAATATAAATATGTATTCTGTCCTCATTAAGTCAATTAATAAAATTGACCATTTTTAGAAATAAAGAAATTTTATTTCAGTTTTTAGTATGGATATTAGGTACTATTGAAAATATTGACTAAAATGTAGCCATATATGAGAGAAACAACTAATTTGTTTGAAATAAAAGTAGTTTTGACAGTCAACATAGTCAAGAAGAAAGTTTTCAATGTAAGTAATGATGAAGTCAGACCATCAGAAACTGTGCTAAATTCATGGACATAAGATAAGCCACAGTGAATTAAACTGTGCATACCTGGCGGCACATGTAATCCCACTGACTGTTAAGTTCTCTGAGTTCTGTTTCAAATCTGGATGCAAATTCTTGTTCAGCTTCACTCTTTATCTTCTGACCACCTTCATTGACACTGTTTAGACTTGGCTGTATTGTCTGAATATCACTGACTAAAAGCTGAAGAAACAATGTGTTCTTTAACATGACAGAAAAAGTATCACCATTTACAATTATAAATATATATATATATATATATATATATATATAATTACATCTGAGATGAATTTTGATCACTAAAAGATTAACAAAACACAAATCTGCATAAAATCCTTAAAATATTCAGCGGCTGTTATGCTATCAATGATGCAGGAAATTATCTACACATATGCCACTTATCTCACAAAGACTTTCAAATAAACTAGGTATTTCTTGCTAGAAAATGAGTCAAATTAATGATCTTCATACATGAATAGCTTCAAAATAATTTTGGTTATGAAAAACAGGCTACTCCAATACTTGTCCATCATAGAATTGCCTTTTAGCTTTTACTTGAAAAGAAAGTAATTTCAAGAGACTGATTACTTGCCCCATGTTGCATGACAATGTTCTGAGGAATAGTATTTCGGAACTATAGATTGTTGGGCTTAAGAGATGGCTCAGTGGGCAAAATGGTTGCTATGAACAGAGTACTTAAGTTCATATATGTAAAAACTTGGCTACAGTATAGTGTGTACTTATTCTACTACTTGCAAAGAAAAATGTACACCTAGTGCTTGCTAGTTAGTTTTAGACAACTGTTGATCCCTGATTCACTGAGAGACTTACTCAAAAAATACCATGGAAACCATGAGAGGAAAACACTTAATATTCGTCTCTGGTATTTGTTCAAAGTGTACATGACACACACACACATTCACACACTAGTATATAGTCCATTGAAATGCAATTAAATTTGAAAAAATAACCTAGAGTAAGAACTAGTAAGTACTTGAATGTTTTCTTTAGATTATATTGAATTTTGTGTTACAATTTATAAAGTGAGGCCCAAACAATATGCAATATGGGCACTAGAGATATTTAAACTATTTTCTGAAGTCCTTGAAGTGTGTTTAACCATGTCCATGATCTTTATCCACTAGGTGCTGGGATATCCAAAAATGTGTTCAGATATTTTGAACTGTCCAAACAGCAAGTGATTATGAACTGTCCCATCAGTAAGTGACTGAGCTAATGAAATGGAATTACCCAAAGAAAATATAGCATTTGAAAAGCATCAGATAAAAGTCTTACTCTGCATTGCTTCAGCTGTTTTTTTAGAATTTCAGAATCCCCCAGGGCTGGCCATTCCTCTTTCAGAAAAACATCAACTTCAGCCATCCATTTCTTCAAAGTTTTTATGTGATTCTGGAATAAAAAAAATACAAAACAATTTTGAGATATTATTAAGCTCTGATTGTTCTCAACACAGTTCATTATGATGATATGTCTGAATATAAGTCAGGAAACAATTTCCATGTTTGAGGGACGTCTCACTGGAGCTATTCTAGAAAACAATATTTTTACTAAGACTGCATTTTATGGCTCATAGTATGAGCATTGGTGTATGAAATCTGCTATTGTTAAAAATAAAAAAAATACTGCCAAATGTGCTTTTATGATGTTTCTCTAGAGAACATTAAATCATATCCTCTCTTGAGAAATTTGAAGTTACAAAACTAGGCATGATAATACTAATAATGTGCCCTTAGTGTACATAAAACAAACGATGAACAGTAAACCCAATGTAATCGTGCCTTTATATCTTCCCTAAACCTGAACCTCCACAAATTGTTTTCTGCAGTTGACAGGTTAAACAGTTCCTTCAGTTGGGAAGCTTCAGGGAAGATTATGTTACCCTCCAAGACAAAGCTTTTAGTTTCATATTTGTGTGACTAGTTAGAGATAATGATCAGGAAGACCATGATATCTTTTGTCATTTATAAATTTGCAAGAACCTCCCATCCATTTTCCTTGTATTACTTTTATTCATGTACTTCGTTTCAGTCACTTTTCAAAGGTATATCTGTCACTTCTTTAACTACATGTAATTCAATTACAATGTATATTTATATTCTTTCTCCTTTCTAAAATTTCTATTGAGAATATATGCTTCACATAAGGTTTTCCCTTATATGTCTCTACTATCTTCAATTCAGGACTTACCATGAATTCCTTGATAAATTAATTTTAATACCTTAAGTTCATTCATTCTTACTTCACAGAAATCCTTTTCCTAAATTTATGCCAGTGATCTCTTCCCTTTTTATGATGATGATTGGATGATGGAAACATAACTTCAATTTCCATTCTTAAAATTACTGGTAAAGCTGGGTGGTGGTGGCTCATGCTTTAAATCCCAGCACTAGGGAGGCAGAGGCAGGTGGATCTCTTAGTTCAAGGCCAACTTGGCCTACAAGAACTAGTTCCAGGACAGGCTCCAGAACTACAGAGAAACCTTGTCTGGAAAACTTAAAAAAAAAAAACAAATAAACTCCAAAATTAAAATTATTGGTAATAAACCTTTGTAATTGTTTTTTTTGTTGTTATGTTTAATTCCATTTCCCATGTGAAATGACTCATGCAAAAGAGGAACATTCGTGACCACTTATGACATAGTACATTTCTGAACCATATATTTTATTAGAAAACATACATATTGTGGATGAAATATTGTACATATTTCAAACAAATGAGAATTTGCTCCATTTTGCAAGGATCTCATTTTGCCTCTTTAATACTGAGTCCCAGTAGTTCAAATTATAGTTGAGAACATCTGTATAATGATTAGTGTTTCATTAGCTCTTTTCCTTATATATGGAGTTCTTTCTTGCCCAGTTATACTGCTTAATACAGTTCCACATAGTTAATATGTTCACAACTATTCCCAATCAAAAATATCCAATGTGACAGGGTGACGTTGCAGATAAAAGAAAGTTAAACATGAAAAAAATATTCTTTATCATGTGGCATGTCATAACATCGATAGTAGAATGCTAGAAGGCTTGTTTTATTAAGAGAAAACTAAAAAGGACAACAGGTGAAGACAGTGAAGGAAAGCAGATTAGATGGAAAAGATTCAGAGTCAGACTTAGTCACCAGAAGATGCTAGGATAATAGAAAATGTGCTAATGAATAAAAGATTGTGTGCTGCTTTGAGAAGCTAAACAGAGCAAACAAATCCACTTTCTCATAAAGCCTGCATTCATAGCAAGTCTCACTCATACATGTAGATTATTGTACATTCTGCGTAGTGTTTAAAGCTGGAAAATATAGGAACGAACAATTCACTGGTAGGACCAGAATTGAAATAAGGACACTTCTAATATATTTGACTCATAAGTATATGTTTAATTCTGGAATAATATGTTTTAAATATATATATTAAAAATTTTAACTGTAAATTGGTGTTAGTGAAAATAATCGATTCAGTCCTATAGAAAATCCAAGAAGAATGTATCATTAAATTTTCTTAGGAAAAATAGTAAAGTTATACTCATTCGTGAAAGATTTGTCTTTAATCTCATCAATGCCTTTGAAGAACTCTGGGAGTCAAATATCTCTTTCCCATCATATATTACAGTGCACTGATCTGTGGAAAATAAGTATGAATATACAAAGAAAAACCTTGGCTTACCTGAATTTTTCGAAGTTTATTCATATGGTCTTCTAGCTTTTGGCTATGTTCCATCAGCTGGGTGGAGAGCTTCTTCCAGCGCCCCTCAACCTCTTGAAATTCTAACTGATATTTCTGGCTTATTTCTGAAGGCGCTTTCTGGGACATCTCTTTCACAGTGGTGCTCATATAGCTGAAGCCACTTTCTTGCTCTTTCAAAGAACTTTGCAAAGCCTCAAAATTAAACAATGAAATGCATTTACATTAAATGAGGCATAATTGATGAGATTTTCTCACATCAAGAAGAAAGTAAATGATAGCTTATGTAATTTAAAGATCTAAACAAAGAATTTCTGACAAAACAATTTGCATGTATTCATATAAATAATGTCTAATGTGTTCCAAAGCATATTTTATTTAAAGAGGAATTTGGTATATCTAATTTTTACTGAATACGTATATATTGATAATTATGCTTATTATATAAGTAATGCATTTTAGTTTTTTAGTTTACCTGCAGTGAAACCTCAATAAACCAACCTTCAATATTTCTTCTTAAAATTATTACTAAATTAAACTTATATGTGTGAAAACCTTGAATATTCTATCAAGACATCTGATTACTAACAGAAATTAACTAAAGTTTTATAATTAATTTCTAACTTTCCACTTTGATGGAATGTGCTTACATTCATCCACTTGTACTACTGAACATTTTCAAATTATTTGTGTAAAAATAGAATTTTTATAAGATTATGTTTGTATATACAACAGAATGAAAATTTGTGTATTAATATAAAATACTGAAGAGACTTCCTCAAAAAATTAATTCCCATCATGAAATGCATTTACTTACTTCTGACTGACACTAACTATGTACTAGGGAAGATTATATCTCATTTGTTACTTCATCCTTTAGAACTGCATTTATAATTTATCATAGGAGTATTCAAAGTTTATTATACATCTGGTGACTTTCTTTTGAAGACTATTCCTTGGCTTTAGAAAAAAAAAACTACTTTGTGTCATTTTTCTTTCCTTTGCTCTTTTTGCATTGGCTGTTCTTGTATCTTCCCGACATATTTCACCATTATAAATTCTTTAAAACACTTCATTGTACATAGTAGTTTTGGTTTTCCCCGATGGCACAGGGTCTTTCAGATATTCGCAATGGTTCCTATGATTGTTCTTCTATGGCTTATTTTTTTGTTATAATATCAGCTTCTAATAATTAATTCAACATTAGTTTTGTACTTTCACTATTCATAATAGCTTATTTTTATAGGTTCAATTTTCTGAAGTGCATTAGTTCTTTTGGATCACACTTTGATCAAGTGAACATCAGAAATACTATACCAAATATGTAGAAAGAGGAACTCTGCTGCTATTTTTTCTGTATTATAATATAGGAAAAACTATAATTAGGGATTATATAGTAAAAGAAAATATTTATATAAAATTTCCTTAAAATTACTTGTAAAAAGAACTAACACAATACCATTTAAAAGGATTTGAAATAGCTAAAAATGTAATAGTATTTTTATTAACTTAATTCTTAAAATATAGACATACTGTCTTAATTTCTAACTATAATGAATATATTTTCAGATTTTAAAAGAATGAGTAGAGCCGGGCGGTGGTGGCGCACGCCTTTAATCCCAGCACTCAGGAGGCAGAGGCAGGCGGATCTCTGTGAGTTCGAGACCAGCCTGGTCTACAAGAGCTAGTTCCAGGACAGGCTCCAAAACCACAGAGAAACCCTGTCTCAAAAAACCAAAAAAAAAAAAAAAAAAAAAAAGAATGAGTATACAACATAGCAATTTTGGAATCAACAAAAATTTAGTCCTCATATGTCTTTATATCATATTATTTTCCCATATTATTATTTAACCTTTCTTGACTTTGGTTGTTAAAATACCTACTCAGTATCAAATATTTCAACAGAATCTTACATAAATCTATTGATTAAATCTATGCTTAAAGATATCAGGATTTATAAAATATGTAATTATGATAAAATAATGAGATCTAACTCAACACTTATACTTGATCTCTTAAAATATACATTAAACTTAAAAGGAAATTATAGTTTTATTCCACAATATTCTCCTGTTCCTTCTTTTAAACTCCTAATCTGTGATCCCTACCTTTATTATTTTTATTTATATTTAATGCAACAACAATGCAAGTTTTAAGACATGTTCTTTGTTGCTTATAGTAGTCAATTGTCCACAGACCTGCAGTTTCCCGAGTCTCTGCTCCATTATTTCATATTCAGTGACACTAAGATGAGGTATAGAGAGTTTATTTTCTGACTGCTGGATCCATGTCCGGATGGTGCTCATTGTCTCCTGATAGCGTGTTGGTGGTAAAGCGTCAAAAACTTTATCAAAGGGAAGAAAGAGAGAAGAGAATTACATCAATTTAAAGCCTGGAAAGAGAATAATAATAAAACCAATTAAAATCCTGTCATATTTTCCTTATTTGTCAGCAAATACAATTCTATTATCTTAAGCATTAATTAATATCCTTGCCTGAAATATAATGGAAAATGGTTGTGATAATGAAGATGCTTTTTTACCTAATACTTGTCTGATATGTTAAGAACACTGTATGCAATACTGAATTTTGAAATATCCTGGGTAAACTTTTGGCAGGGATAGGGGGAAAAGGAGATGGGAACTTGAGGAAGCAGGTTAGGCAGGTTGGGTGCAAGATTCACAGTCAAGCACTAGGCCTAGCTCTGGGAGTTCTCTTGAAGAAAATGAGGAGGGATTGTATGAGCCAGGAGGGTCAAGGTCATGATGGAGGAATCTACAGAGATAGCTGACCTGAGTTTATTGGTCTCAATAGTTAGGGAACCTGCATGGGACCAACGTAGGCCCCCTACATGTGTGAGACAGTTGTGTAACTTAATCTGCTCATAATATGCCTAACAGTGAGATCAAGGCCTGCTGATTTTTGGAAACCTGTTCCCCATGCTGGTTTACCTTGCCCACCCTTAGTACAGGGGGAAGAACTTGGATGCTAGGTTTAAGTCCATGGGAGGCCTGCACCTTTCTGAATGGAGAGAGTGAAGAAGTGGATAGATGAGGATAGGGGTAGAAGGGAGCTGAGGGGAGGGAACAAGAAGAGGAGAGGAAAGAGAAACTATGGTAGGTATATAAAATTTTAAAAAGAGTGGGAAAAATAATATAGTCCCTGCTAAATAAACCATGCTAAAGTAAAAGGCCATATAAACAAGATATATGGATAGCATAAATTGGACTTAATGGATTTTAAATGGGAGAGAGAGAGAGAGAGAGAGAGAGAGAGAGAGAGAGAGAGAGGGAGAAAGAGAAGAGGGGGAGAGAAAGAAGAGGGGAAGAGAGAGAAGAGGGGGCAAGAGAGAGAGAGAGAGAGAGAGAGGAGAGGGGGGAGAGAGAGAAGAGAGGGAGGAAAGGAGGGAGAGAGAGAGAGAGGAGAGGGCAAAGATTGAGTTGGGAAAGGAGAGTAGTCATCTCTCAGGAGTTGAACAACAGAGTATTTTTCCATACTGGGAGTCTGAAACCCCAAGAAAGGCATTTTCTATATGGGTTACACAATTGAAGGAGTTACGATATCCTCTAACAAATAACACTTTGGTGTACAGAGTATAAGAGAAATACCCTAATATCTACTTCTCTTATCCTCAATGTCCTCTGAGTTCCTTGCTCTGCCCTGACTAAAGAAAACAGGCAATTTGAAAAAGAATGTGGAGGAAATGTCATATGGAAAGAACAGGGAATGATATGGGGATGGGAGCAGTTGGCAGACTGGTAGACAAATGATCTTAAGAGTATAATGGTTGAGGAAAGAACAGGGAATGGTGTGGTGAAGGGGTGGGGGGCAGATAAATGATCTCAAGAGTATGATGGTTGAATAGAGCAAATGATTTTATGAAGAACCCAAGAGCAGACATGTATTGATTCCAAAAAAATTTATATTTTATTTAGTACTTCACTAATAAAAATATGATTTTTTACTAGATACATTTTTATATATTAGAGCCTCTCCATGATAGAATAATTTGTGGTACATAAACACAATTTTAAGTAGTATATCAACTGATCAGATAATAATCAAGAGGCTTTCTTGTAGACAGTGATATGACCAGACTAAACGGAGGTGGAAGACTGAATATCAAGCCATATGTATTAACAGAAACAATTTCATTCCACAAGGAATATAATAAATAGAATAATCCCTAGAGATTGTTGTGTCTAGTTAAATAAGAACATTTATTTACTTTTATTAAAATTTTCAGAAACTGATTCATAACCAAACACCAAATATCTGTGTATTTACAAATAAATACATATATATATATATATATATATATATTCATTCATAGTCAAATATAATCCTAACTCACACAGAAAGTGCATTTAAAGGTTCATTTCTACCTTATTCTGGAATATAATAAGAATAATTAAAAAATGTAATAGGTAGAAAGAAAGGAATTGGTACCAAAGTAGATGAAAGTGTTCTATATTTATGAGTTCCTTTAAGCAACACTGAGTATCAGATAACACTTTTCTGTTGTTACTGATATATACATTTTATAGTTTTTGTAAAAATAGACTATTATACAGAACTACTATACAAATATTGGTAAAATAATTAGGGTATATGTGGTGGCTTGATCACACTGGCCCCTACAAACTCATTGGCAGTGGCATTGTTAGGAGGTGTGGCTTTGTTGGGTTAAGTACAACCTTGTTGGAGGAAGTGTGTCAGAGACAGGCTTTGAGGTCTCATATATGCTCAAACCACACACAATTTACTTTCTGTTTCCTCTAGGATCAATACGCAGCCCCTTCTCTACTCTCAGCTCCTTCTCCAGCACCATGTCTGCCTGCATGCCACCAGATACTGCCTTTCCCGCCATGAAGAAATTAAATCTCTAAAACTGTAATCCACCCAATTAGATGTTTTTTCCTGATAAGAGTTGTTATGGTGATGGTGTCTCTTCACACCTATAGAAACCCTAAGTTAAAAAGAAGTCGATAACAGGGACTAGGGTGTTGTGATAGGTCCTTGAGACTGTGGATTAGAAAAGCAATTGAACACATTAAGTGTTACCTAATGATCCATCCTTACAGGAACATAGAAAACAGTGGGGCTAAGTGTGATTTGAACTGTGGGTTCCTGGATCAAGAGGTTTCAGAGGAGAAGAATATTAGAGTGTGTTCTAGAAACTGATCTTGTCATATTCTGGTGAAGAGTGTGGCTGCTTTTTGCCCTTGTCTGAAAAGTCTTCCTGAGGCCAAATAAAGAGTTTCAGATTAATTCTCTTGGCAGAGGAAATCTCAAAACTGTAGTATAGGCTCTGTCATGTGGTTAAGGTTGTTAGTGGTAACTCTAATAAAAATTTATAATGAAAAGGAGCAAGTTGAAAAAAAGAACATACAAAATGTACAATTTGAGGAGAAAAAGAACACCAGGAAGTGGAATGGAGTTAAATCATGTGCTCAAGGAGATAAAGAGATTAAGAAATGGAATAAAGGAAATTGTAATCTCAGGGTAAGATCCCACCCATCCAAGTTTCCAACTCGTGAAAAGCAATTAAAGACAAGCTTACAGCAAAGTGTGGTGATGCATACTTTTAATTCCAGCTCTCTGAAGGCAGAGACTGGTAAATCTTTGAGTTTGTGGGAAGCCTGGTCTACAGAGCAAGTTCTAGAATGATCAAATTTAATGCAGTGAAAGAAACCACCCAAACCAGAAAGCTGGTGAAGATTTAATTGAAAAAGGGGGCCATGTTCCTGCCATGCAAGCAACAGAACATAGCAGCTTCACCCATGTAGTTCTGGATTTAGAGTCAAGAAAAGAAGAAAGACATTATGTAACCTTCCTCTGCAAATAAGGAAAGCTGTTGATGCCAGGCAGGTGTTAGGGGTGTCCCTAACTGTAGGTCATTTTGTGAAGCTGTGTAGCTGATGACTAGATTGCCTTAGAGACCCCAAGATGTTTGATATGCAAGATCCATGGAATACCTGCTAAGGAGAACTGCTAACAGGGAGAGGAACCATCCCAAAGAAAGAAGTGTGTTTCAGACAACAAAGTTGAAAGGACTTGGAGATCTGAAGAGCCTTTGACATCAGACATGGAGATACAGATTTGGAGTTTGCCAAGCCTGATTTTGGTATTGCATTGGTCCAGCATTTCCTCACTGTGCTCTCTCCCCTCCATTTTGATGTGGTAATGTACACACCCTTTGCCGTTATATGTTGGAAGTATGTGCTCTGTTTTTTGATTTTGATTTCATAGGGGGTTACAGTTAAGAGATTGCATGAATCTCAGAGGAGGCTTTGAACTTTAGAGTTTAAAAGTTGCTGAAACTGTAATAGACATGGGCACTCTGAAGGTGAAATAAATGCCCTTTGCCTTATGATATGGTTATAAGTCTATGGGGGCAGGTAGTGGAATGTGTTGGTTTTAAAGGAAATGGTCCCCATAAGCTCATAGGAAGTGGCACTATTAGGAGGCGTGGCTTTGTTGTAAATATGGCTTCGTTGGATAAAGTGCAATCACTGTGTGGGTGGACTTTCAGGTCTTATATCTTCTCAAGCCATACCCAATATTGCAGAAAGACTTCTCTCACACCATGTTTGCCTGCATGCCAACATGTTGCACCATGACGATAATGGAATAAACCTCTAAAAATACAAGCCATCACAATTAAATGTTTTTCCTGTGTTAGAGTTGCTATGATTGTGGTCTCTATTCACAGTAATAAAAACCCTTACTGAGACAGTATCTTCACAGCAATAGGAACCCTAACTAAGACAGTATTTTAAAGACAAACTTCACATTAGTTTCATCGTGCAGAAATATTAAATTATACCTATTTCTCACTATCCAAACTTGGATTCCAATTTGATCATTGTATATCAAATAGGTGTGCTGAATTATTAAATTCTCACAATGTCCCACATAAATTTACATGCATAAAAGTGAAACTGAAACCAAATAAATTGAAAATTAGAACAAATGTATATGTTTCTCCAGAAAGGTGATAGATATGCAGACTACATTAATCTAATTAGATATTATATACAGGGTTGAGATATTAACCAGTACATCATAAATATTTACAATTGTTGTATTCAGTTAAATAGAAGCAAATATCAGTCCATTTCATATATGAGAATTACAATTTTTTGTATTTGCTACATTATGGAACAACCTAAAGCAATCAGTTAAAGTGAGAATAGTGTATTAGTACTATTTAACTACATTTTAAAGTGGTATGCATTACCTAAAGCTAAGTTAACATCTTAACCTCCATATACTTTAGTTCATAGTGGGTAAGCAGATAAGTAGATTGGAAGAAAAGCAACAAATAGAAATAAATCTTTTATCAAGATATATTAGAGTAAAAAAATAAAGTTTTCAAAAGTAAACTAGAGAAATCTTCTAATTTGAAGCTGAAAGAATTTACTATACTTTGTTCTTATTTAGTGTCATGATGTGGACTGTTCCGAACAAATCCACAACCTTGAATATGTGGCCATAGAGAGCATTTTAGTAGCTATCATAACAACTTATTCTGCAATCTCTGGAAAACTGAATTGTCATTCGCTGCAATGTTTTTGATCCTGTATCTATAACATTACTTCTTGAAAGACTCTATCTAATCTTCATTTTTATCTCTTTAATGAGTCTAGTCCAATAAAATCTCATTTGGAATGGCTACTATTTCTATCTTCCTTCCTGTCTCTCTGAAACCATATTTTATTGAGTATTTTAAATATCAGCAGTAATCTTATTTTTCAGAAATGGAAATTCTCTCTCTCTCTCTCTCTCTCTCTCTCTCTCTCTCTCTCTCTTCTCTCTCTCGTTTTCTGAGACAGGGTTTCTCTGTGTAATAGCCCTGGCTGTCCTGGAACTAGCTCTTATAGAATAGATAATATCTTTACTCCCCAAATTAATCCACAAAATAGAAACAGAGAGAACATTGCCAAAAATCATTTTATGAGGACACAGTCATCTTGATTGTTAAGACATGCAAATTTTCCGAAACAATAGGTAAATATATGAAAGCACTCTTATAAAAATAGTAGGACGGAAAACACACTTTCCCTCTGCCCCGTTTAGCCATTTATTAATATCGATCTACATTCCTTTGGACACGTGACCACCCACTCTTTTTTTTTAATGAGAAAAAAAATTTCCGCCTCCTCCCAGCCTCCCACTCCTCTCCCCCTCCCCCCACTCTTCTCCCCGTCCCCCCACCCACTCTTTACCATGAACCCCAAGTAACCACACTAAGTTGGGACCTGATGTGGAAGTCCCTTCTGTGTGCTGTGATTACCACTGATGAATAAAGAAACTGCCTTGGCCTGGTGATAGGGCAGAACTTAGGTAGGCAGGGCGCATGGACTGAGTGCTGGGAGAAGGAAAGGTGGAGTCATGGACCACTGTGGAGGTACCACGAGAGTAAGACATGCAGGTACTTTGCTGGTAGGCCACAACCTTGTGTTAATATATAGATTAATAGAAATGAGTTAAATTAAGATGTAAGAGTTAGCCAATAAGAAGCTAGAGCTAATGGGCCAAGCAGTGGTTTAATTAATACAGTTTCTGTGTTATTATTTCGGGGCTAAGCTAGCTGGGTGGCAGGGATGAACAAGCGGGCCCTCTTTCTTCCAACAGGGACCCAGGTGCTGGGAGACAAGTTTGAGAAGTTTTATAAATAATTTTTGTGTGCAAAATGATTATATGTATACATTTATAAGTATGTAAACATAATGAATATTAAATGTTTACATTGTAGTAACATAGGAAAACCCCAGCTATCAATATGACTATTCCATACTTCTTTAAACTGAAGATTGAAGCAAACAGGCATACATGATTTAAAATAACGTTCCAGTGAGGAAGTTAAACTATAGAATATCAATTAAAATTATTTTATTTTAAATAATTTTTATGTATTTCTTCAAAAAATTAAATAAAATATGCTAAGATGTATGAAAAATTAAAAATAGCTTTTTCCGTTTAGAGGTTTGACGCTCAGCATCTATTATACTGTAATCCACTAGAGGGCGCTAATATCATTTTAAAGTTATACCGACTGATTTTTTTCCCATTAGAAAAACAAACCCCATAGCAAAAACTATTTTATAAAGTAGAGGAAAAGGAAATACACACTGTAAACTTAATTCAATTTAGTCAAAAACGATATTGTAAAGCTTTAGTCATATCTAAATATTCTGGAAGTATTTTAAATGTTTTTTGTAATATTTACAAAGGTAAACAATAAGAAAAATGTTAAATATACTTCCACACAATTAAAATTTCACTAAAAGTAAGCAACATCCTTAAATCCTAAGCATCCACTATAATCTTCTCTTTATGCACAAAAACATATAAATGAATGTGTGTGATAGATGAAAAACTTATTTAGTATTGTTTAAGTCTTATAAACTAGTCTCTCTAAGAAAATTTTGTCTTAAAATTAATGAACAGACACTTCAAAGAAATACTACACTAACAGAAAAAAATTGTAAAGAGATATCTTGAAAAATTGTTATCTACTTGATACAAGTTTGTATATCTGTTCTACTTCTCTCTTCTCTTTTATCAACAAAGGGTGGTTTATGTAATTACTGTGTCCCAAAAATAATATATAGCTCAAAGAATAATTTGTCCTTACTTGGGATTCATTTCCCAAAAGTAGATAGTTCTCAGATGACCTGAAAGAGCATCTGAAGATGCCTGCACAAATATTTCCACCTACACAATGAGAAATCTTGCGAAAGTCTACTGAAGTGCTTCTTTATTTTCAAAAGTATTCAAAACTCCTGATTCAGGAATCTGTATAACCATCCATGGAGAAGTTATAGCTGTACAAACCATTATTTACTTACTTCTTCTTACCCCAAAACATTGGAATATTACAGGAAGAAGACATACAGTTTCTTGTTGTCTAACATCAGTATTTTGTCATTTGTTAAGGGAAGGTGGTTTATTTCACTGATAGTAGTTATTCCCATTTTTGTTTGGTTTTCTTTAGTACTTCATATTTTACCCACGGATAGCCAATTTCAAAAATCTTAAGTTATCTTTAAGAAGTATTTTTACTTACCTGTCTGTAGCTCTTTCTCTCTGGCCTGCACATCAGCAAAGATGTGGTTAAAATGATTTGTAAAGGCCACAAAGTCTGCGTCCAGGAATATTGGCCCTTGTCCCTTTTCTTTCAGTGATATGTTCTTAATTCTTAACTGCTCGATTTGAGGTTGAAGAATTGACAGCCTGTTGACTTCATCCTGAACCATAATTCAGATTATTACTAATATGTAACTTTGCATTTACTATAGCGTCACAAAGAAAGTTGTTTATAGTCAGCGATATGAAAACAAGTTAATGTTCTCGACAAATACCTGTTAAGAAATTTCCATACTCTCTCACAAGTAATCGATTTAAGAACAACATAGCTGTTTGTTCATTTTGAATCATCATGTATGATATACCTTAATATCAGACTATCATTATTTAGAACCATAAATCACACAAATGTGCATGTTAACAATGTTTTATAAATGAACACAAATTTAAATCTCACTAAATTAAATAAAATAAAGATGTTTATCTTTAATGCTTTTCATTCCAAAACTGTCATTGTTTTAAATTGTAAGATCATTCAGTGAATAATACTTTTTTTAATTCACATGTTTAATGCTAAAAGTCCCTAGGTGGGCAAAATTGACTCTCTATTTTTCCATGATTAAGTAATGGATATTCAAAGTTATATATGACGCGTGAATTTGGAATTTAAATTGTATTTTTTCAGCCATATTGTTTTCTATGTAAATTCCTTGGTCTCATTTCAAGTGAAGTGGCAATTAGTTTATGTTTCATATATATATAACTTGCACCATAAATAACTCTGAAATTCTCTTTTCTGGTGCATTATCACCATGGTTGCTTACTTATAATTCATATCTAAGCTACCTTTCAAAAAAGTACTTGGGTTTGTTTAGTACTTAATATGCAAAAACATGATCATTAAAATTAAAAATGGGATCATGAGCCAATTAAATGGAGAGGAAATTTAAAAAAAATTATAGCAATTAGGAACTAAATTTAAATCTGAGCTTACTGGAAATCATACTAAAATGACAAAATAAATTCTTGACTTAGGATGCATGTATGCTTATTTGGAGAATCCTATATTATGAGTATTGATGGAGTTAATATTTCATAAGAACAAGAATATAAATAGACAATACTTTTTTCTTCTAAGTTCTGAAGATATAAAGTTAAGTTTGAAAAGAATGTGACTATGTGACTAACAGTAGGACTCATTGTTACTGACAACTGAGTTGCTTTAGGAATTGAAGACTGAAGATATGCCATCCCTTTTTAAATGAACTATTCAACTTCAAAAACTTGTTAACCAGTAGCTATTGTTTACATCGGGGAACTTAGTGTTCTTAGTCCCCAGAGTAAATCATATTTTCTGAATGTATTTCCCCACTAAAATTTATACATTTATAAAGGGGGAGAGGAGAATGGGAGAACAATGGTTGGCATGGAAAATATGAAGGAAGGATAAAAATATTAATATGCACATTTAAATAATGTAGCACCAAGTCGAACCTTCCCCCACTTCAAGAAATGTAAACTTATTTCTTCTAAATCTTAAAAGGCTCTCTCACCTCCAATATATTGGAGCATGAGCTAAATTTGTATTTTAATACTTAAAAATCTCCAAAGGAAATAAAAAAATAAATTAGATAAAAAAAATGCCAAACACTAATACCAGGCCACTAATATAATCTTAGCTAATCTGGGAATGATATTATTCTTATACCACTAAATATTTTACATAAACCAATTAATAAATTCATTAGGAACCAAAAGGTCAAGCAGAAAGACAAAGAGTTGAGAGAATGGGATGAGACAGTGCAAACAGTATTGGGATCTTTATTAGTGAGTGCAGAAAAGAGATATTTTCCCTTTGAATAATTCCATAATAATAGAATACTTTAGAAATCTGTCTGTGATTTCTATCTGTGACTGAGATTAAGACTACAATTACTGTATGACTCTTAGGCCACTGATTTGCCTTTACACATCTGACTCACATTCCACTCACCTATCACGCTATGATTAGTAATCATATAATAGACCTCCTTTTACATGGGTGGTCCTTATTTATCCATGTTTCTGAGTATATTATTCTTTGATTTAACATCAAGTCATTCCAAATGCCCAGTGCAAATGCTTTTCCATTGAAGAAGCTGCCTGCTGGTTTCTGTCTATGTCATGTTTTATTGTTAGATGTTTTCTAATATTGTGTAAATCATTTATTCCCTTGGTAATTTTACATTAGTTTATTTAATCATTGGCCTAGCAACTATGTCCTCGACATAGGTGGAAAAATATGATAAAACAAGGAAGTTCAACGAACTTCCACTCTGTTTCCTAGAACTTAGTGCTGTGGACTTAATTGTGGTACCTCAAAATATATATGCTGAAGCCTTAACATTCAACGCAAGTTTATTTGGAAAAGCAGATTTGAGGAGGCACTAAAGAATAATTAAGTTATGAAGGTAGAGTCCTGATCTCATAGGGCTGGTTGCGTTACAAAATGAAGGAAATATCTCTCTCACTCTTCCATTCTGTCCATGTACATGAACTGGTAAAGAACATAGGCATTACCAGTAAGGAGACAGCCACCTACAAACACTAAGAGAGTCCTTACAGAGGTTAATTTCCATCCTCCAGAACAGTGAGCAAACATTTACATTGGTTAAATGGCCTAGTCTGTGCTACTTGTTCTATCAACAAGCTAGTACATGTACACGCTATCATTCTTGGTCACATTATAGTTAATCAATATCTAATTGTATCTATAAGTATATTTCTTTTTTGTTTGTTTGTTTGATTGTTTTTGTTTTTCAAGACAGTGTTTCTCTGTGGCTTTGGAGTCTGTCCTGGTGCTAGCTCTTGGAAAACAGAATGCCCTCAAACTCATAGATATCCACCTGCCTCTGCCTCCCAAGCGCTGGGATTAAAGGCATGTGCTACCACCGCCTGGCAATATAAGTATATTTCGTAGGTGTCTGCTTCTACATTTGAATTTTAAGAATACTGTTTATATGACATCATCATTCTACATTGGCTGTTTAAGACAGGTTCTCACTATGATGTCCATGCTTTCTTCTAATAAAGAAAAGTGGCCCAGGATTTTCCATTCCTAGTGACCATACTACCATGATTGTCTTCACCATACTTTTGTTGTAAAACATACTGCATATGAACTATTCTTCAGAGAAGTGGAAAATAAACTGAGGACTGTAGTATCTAATTGCAAATTAAATCTAAACATATAAATACTACAGGATGTGTGTTCGCCCGGTAATGCAAAGGTCTTTCTTATTTGAATTTGTTATGCAAAACTATATTTTGATTTTGTGTACTTTCTAGTAAATTTACAGAAACTGAAGCAAAAAATATCAAGTGCTTTTTTTTTTCTTTGGTTTCTGAACATCATTATATTTCCCTAATATCATTGGAGTTCAGTGTTTCTTTCTAGACCAAAACTGTCAGCTGTCCTCATGCAGTCAGCCTTCATTTATACCATTCCTGTGAAAAGTATGCAAATTAATCTCTCTTCATACTAAATATACATCTTAGTCTATTAGTAAAGGTTTGTCCATGCTATCTTTTAACTTAGCCTCTAATCGACTTCTCATTTCCCAGGAATAGTGTGAAGCTTATAGTAAGGATTGGAAAAGGTCAGGTTCTTTTCCTTATTACTAATTTTTAATTTCTACCAAATGAAGATGAGCTCTTTCAATCTCTTACTTGGACCCTGATTGCCAGTTCCACCTTGTGTACTCATTTTCCTCTCATGACCCTGGCGAATGTGCAGATCACACCTCCTTATTCATTGCCTCCTAATTAAGTCTAGTCAGTGGGGAGCCCTGTCCAGATTCTTCAGGCAGAGAGGATGATAAAATTGCTTGTTTATTTTTCTCGCTCTATTTCTATGCGCCTTGGGCTCACTCTTAAGGCAGCCTTTATTAGAGGGTTCTGACTCTCTCCTGTGTTGTCACAATTTCTACACTGATTCTGTCTGTCTTCGAAGAGGGACAAGTTTGGCTTGATCTGGTCTTTCTTTTGGTTTTATCTATAAAGCAAGTACATTAGTAAAATACCTCTTTGTGAAGAAATACTATGCAAAATGTCCATTCTTATATGTGCCCTTAATATTATAGATGTCTTTTTTTTTACCCTGTTTTACACCATAAGGCTTTATTGTTGAGCTGCTTCTAGCTATTTGTATTGCTTACAATTTTTTCATCACGTGCCCAGTTTTCCGTCTGAAAAGAGTTCCAGTGTACTGGCCAATTTTTAAATTTTTTTAAGGATATGTGCTTTCTATACATCCTGTCTCAGCCCTCTGCAAACTGACACAAAAATAATTAGCCATGTATAAATTACATACATCAGTGCCAGAAGTACAATATCAATACAGTACTTATTAAGGCTGATTGTCTTTGTTTATATTTTGGTAGTTTTGATTCTTGGAGAAACCCCTGGGAGTTGAAAATCTCATTACTAAACATTTTGCTATGGCCCTCTTGCAATTTGCCAAGAAATGCCTAATGATCCTGCTCCAAAGGAAAGAGGAAAGTTTTACCTTACAAATTTTCAACTGGCTTTTAATTGCAATTGGCTCTATTGGAATGGTGGGTTGGGTTTTCAACCAGGTTTCGGCAGTAGTTGTTATCTGCTCCAAATGCTGTAGCTGATTATAAAAAGTAATGATGTTGTGCTGATACTCCAGCCAGTTAGTTCTCTCACTGAGCAATTGGCAGAACTCTCTCCACCGGTTATTCAGTTGTTCTGAGGCTTGTTTGATACTTGCAGCGTCAGCACCCTCTAGAAAGAAAACCAAAATATATATCCCATGAAGCCACAGTCTAAAGGAGGTGATCTGAAAAGCAACATGTTTCTATTCCAAACAAATTCACTGAATTACTGAAAAAGACACAAGGCCACATTTTATTTGTTAAAATCATACTTTTCTGCCAAGCAAGATTATTCATTTGAAACATGAACCCAAACTTAGAAATTTCAAAGTCTTAAATCACCCAAGATAACATAAAAATTCATTTCTCAACACCACTGACAAAAAATCTTTTTCTTTTTTGCGAGCATATTTCTAAACAGAAATAATAAGGAGATACAAAAAGTAATAGGTACATGGTTCCCTGTACCTGGCTACACAAGAAAGTCATGGCTTCCTGTGGCTAAATTTTATTCTAATCCCCTGAATAGTGAAGGGGACTATCGATCATATTAAGACACGAAGGTGTAATATGATATGCTATTTACAATTTTTAGTATATGATTGAGAATTATAACAACATAGTTTTGGGAGTAGCCACAACATAACTAGTAATAACAAGCTTATTTGTTACAAAGTTATCAGAGAATCTAAAATTTCAATTGCATAATTACTCCCTTTGAGAAAATGTATCAAAATGAAATATCTAATGATTAGATGAGTAGGTAAAATAGAGAGATTGAAGCATGTCTCTGCTTCTGACAAATATCAACTTTATAAAACCTCGTAGAAACTGGAGAACATATTAATTTTAATTATGACTGATGTTTCTTAATTTTGCTTAATGATAATGCAAACCAGCAAGGAATATCAAAATACTTTGGTATCTACAAAAATACAATGAATATGTTTTATGAGTTATGTTGGTCATGGAACTCAATTCTAGAATGTGAAGCAAGTAGGCTAAGATGTTAAGCACTTCTCCAACAGGAATTAAGATGCAAATGAAAAGTAAAATTTTTACAAATCTATAAGACTCTAAAATCTACAGTGTTTAGTTATATAATGAGCTTTATAACTTGATTATATCTAATTAAATATTGTAACTACCAATATATAACAAGAGATAATAGAGAAAAAGGTCTATATATGCACATATATAATTAGATTTATTTAAATTTAAACTTGCTGTTCCTCAAGCATAAGTAAATTGTGCTCAGTTAAGTACTCTCATCAGGTATCAATCAGGTGTCATATTTCTTTTCCATTCTAGGAATATAATAATAAGATCAACCTACTGAGAGCTGAGCTCACATGTTAATTTCTCCACATCTTACAAATCTTTAACAACAAATTAAATAAGTTGTGCTAATTAGAAGATATGGTAAAGAACATACAGGAAATAAGAAAACATCATCTCATATTTAGAAAATAGATGAGACAAAGTTCTTTTACTGAATTAAACAGATTATTTTTAAAAACTTGATTATTGGAATTTTAAAAATTAATTTTACATAAAATACGATATATACAAACATTTTAATTTGTTTTAAGGTTCATCAATGACAAATAGGTTAATTTTGGTTTAGACTTTTGTAAAACACACAGTCATCTATTTATAATAATTTAAAATTGGACTTAAGAACAATCACACTCAAAATTTAAAGCAGAAATTTCTGGTAAATACATGTATTGAGCACAGAGAAGCACATCCTTCTAGATAATTTGTCTATAAACATTTTATAAGTGATTATTCTTGCTGTTCAACTTCTTTATAACTCATTCTTCTAAATTAACATGCCCTATGGTAAACATGCTGTCACTAGCACTTTATGATATAATTCTCAGTGTATAGTAGAAAGACTCTGTGTGAACACATACAACATCAAATCAATAGTTTGCATCTTATGAAGACAAAAACTCAAAGAGCAAAATATAGGGGATTAAAAAATATACAAACAATTACATAACATCTTGTTTGCTTGAAAATGCTTGGACATATGATAGAATGTAATGTATTAATGCATTTTCCATTTTTGTTTTTTTTAATATTTATTTATTTATTTATTATGTATACAATATTCTGTCTGTGTGTATGTCCGCAGGCCAGAAGAGGGGATCAGACCTCATTACAGATGGTTGTGAGCCACCATGCGGTTGCCGGGAATTGAACTCAGGAACTTTGGAAGAGCAGGCAATGCTCTTAACCACTGAGCCATCTCTCCAGCCCTGCATTTTCCATTTTTGAGTGATACTAGAAGATACCTTAATATATGTCTGAGAAATAGTATGATAATTGTTACTATATTGTTTTATGAGTATGTACTTGATAGGATTGATTTCCTTTGCTCAACTGAAAAAAATTGAAGTTTTATGACAACCTATAGTTGTAAAATTTTGCAGAGTTTAAGGATCAATCATCTGAGCATCTGGTTTTTGAATTTTTGTTAGCTATTTAAGAATACAAACACTGACTCACCCGCATTATTAAATATACTTAGGGAAACTATTTTGGAGAAGCACATTAGATTCTCAGAGATAATGGATCATAATCCATTCACAGCTCATATTCTAAACAACCACTGAAATAGTTTATGAATAAATATATTGTACCCAGAGGAAATGGATCATTACTTGAAGTGCATCCATTAATTTTATTACTTGTGTACAGTGCATAACAGACTGCTAGAATAATTGTGATTATGCATCGCCTTCCATGCAAGTACTTCAAAATTGACACCTAAAGTGGAGTATTCTTTATCAAGTACATTCATCATCAAGTATGAAGCCTGGATAAAATAGTGGGAAAAAAAAAAAAGGTGTTTTGAGTTGTTTTTTTTTTTTTAAGTAGAAAATAGCTGAATGAATCTTGCACTTCCTAAGAACTTCCCATTTTGTTAAGCTTAAACTGAGGATCATTCCCAACACATTTACCATCCAATAGAGTAGCATAACATACCACAAAGATGTTTTGGGTATTTATGATATATACAGACGCAAAGTTCTGGTGGGTTCTGTGACCATTTTTTTAAGCCACTATTGTGCTGCTTTTGGGAAAAAAAATAAAACCTTTTTAAAAAAAATGTATACTGCTTACTATTTCTAGTGAGCAAAATACACAAAATGTTCTAGCATATGCCATTTCTTTTTTCTGTTTCTAATGCCATAAAAGTAGGAGAAAATGTATTTCTATGCATATTTGTTTCTGTCAGCAATTGCCCTCAAGAACAGTAGCTCTTTCAAATACAGAAACAGACACACAAGCACAGGGGCTCTCTCTCTTAAAGTGGAAAGTAAATTCACGAATATGCAGCCGTCAATTTACAGAATGTAAACTCCATGCAGAGCATCAGCTTTAATGTCATGCAGAAAGAAGGGAAACACAAATGTAATTGCCCAGAATTGAAGTAGGAATAAGAGGAAATGTGTGCTTTTGTAGGAAGCTCTTATTTCAGAAGTGAGGCAGCCTAGCAACCACAAGTGACTTGATAATTTATCAACAAGATAAGTCATAAAAACTACAATCCCTGCCAACTTGACCATCACATGAAAACGTGCTGTATACATCTAAATAAATTTATGCATATAAAAATATTTAAGCTATAAAACTAAATGTAAAAATGTTTTAGTGACTTGGATAACACATTGTTTAAGCCTTAGTGATTTCTGTAGTTTAATTCTATTCTGAGCATATTAGCTATCACCTTAAATACTATACTCTAATATCTAATACTCAAGGCATGTAATTTTTTAAATGTTCTTTTGGTATAATATACTAATTACTACTTTTAGTTATATGTTTATTGAATGTGATTGTCTCCCGACTGTAAATTAATACAAGAAAACTACATCTCGAAACTGAAAGTGAAGTGCCATTTAATGTAGAGAATATTGATAATGCTATTACACCATTATAATAAGTTCCTCTGGAAATTTAGGAAGAAGCATCCCATAATTCAATAATTGAGACATGGGTAATACTTCTATGTGTATTTTTATGAATGTTTTGACACAACTATCTTTGATTTTTTGATATTTTAAGTGTTCTTAAGGTAAAATAATATATCTGGACCAGTCTGTGTCTTTATATTTTATGTGTGTGTATTTATATACATATGAGAATGATATTTAAAAACAATCAAGAATGGTTTCTAGCACTAAATAGATTAAAGCAAACTGTGCAATGTTCTGGAATAAAAATGTGTATGAGACATGAAATTATGGTTCAATCTTTTCTCAAATTTCTGTAATTTCATTAAAAAACAGAAGTAATTGTCTTAAATAAAAAGTTAAAGAACTTTGCAAAGTAAAACTATAAGAATCCAATGTTGATTATGCAAAATAAGTTATCAGGTTACAGGCTTAATTATTTCAAAATTAAATGATTTCCTCCAAATTTCTATTTTGACAAATAACAAAATGAAGTCTTACTTAAAGAAGTTTATGCTAAATAGTTTTTATGAAATACAATGAAAGAATTTAGGTACTATCTACTTCAGTAGAGCTAAGAAAACAAAGACTTGGCAACTAGGTTGAGTGTAAAATTATTCCCACTAAGGTTATAGCAAGCTACCACTTTTGAGAATAATCATATAGTTCTAAATCAATATATTGAAGATATACTTCACAAAACTTTGTTTCTGAGCAAAAGTTCCTAATAAGAAGAGATACCTTTATCCAGTACCATGTCAAGATAATCCTTATTGATATTTAATCAATTGGTGTTGACAAAGTAAGGCAATTTTTATATTACTTCAAACAATATTTTAAAGTTCCTGGATTTGTGTTTGGGGGAAGTCTTGACAGTGGGGGTGTCTCTAATTCTTTTGCTTGATCTTTTTTTTTTTTTCCTGTGGGGTTACCTCACCCAGCCTTGATATAAGGGATTATTATAGATCTTATTGTATTATGTGCTGTGTTTGGTTGATTTTCCTTAGAGGCCTGCTTTTTTTTTCTTTGAGAGGAGATAGGAGGTATACCTAGGGCTCAGGAGATAGGGAGTTCTGGGGAAGTGAAGGCATAGGAATATGTGGTCAGAATATATTGCATGAAAGAAGAATAAAATATGCAGAAAATATTTCAAAGTATAATTCTAGTAAAAGAGCCTTTAGGGTAAACATTTTGTTTCATAAATAAACTTTTAGCACTTACATAAGTATTTATATTTTAAAAATGGCCATAAATTTCTTTAAAATACTTCAAAATTCTAAGAAAATTTCCAGAAACATGATTTTATAGTGAATATCATCTTTATTGGCTATCTCTTATTTTAATTTTTGATCATGGAATATCACTTCTATTCTGGTCAATAGATCTCATATAATCATAAAGAAATTTCTAAGAGTGATTTGACTTTACCTTGAGAGCACTATTTACAAGTAAAATTAACACCCATTTCTTTGAGGTCCTAAATGAATTATAATGGTTCAGCTCTCATTTCCCTTCTTATAAATAATATGGTACAAGACTTATGTTATTTATTATAGAAGTCAATAAGGCAAGTATATGAGTAAGATGTGTCTTGACTTAAGAGCGTCACTGAAAGAATTGTTGAAAATCTTGGATTACACCAAGATTAATTTAATTTTCACTTTTATGAACCATACCTCATGGCTCTTTGGTAATGAGCATCTAAAAGTTTTAAAGATAACTCTCTCTAAATTACAGTTGGACAAGAATGCAGGTTGTTATTGTATTTCTGACTTATTTTATAATTTGCATAAATTGAGAAAATAATTATTATATGATTCGTTTTTTAAGACAAGAGAGAATAAATACATCCAAACATTTTCATCAATTGCATAGTAATTATGGAAATAGTTTTGCTTAATAGGTTGCCAGAACTATGGGCACTATAAATGCTTATTGCCCTTATGGTCCTAGCTAGAGCTTAATCTTAGTAAAGTTAACCCTAACCCTAGCTTCACTAGCAGGCAAATGTATAGCTTGAAATTTGCTGAAAGCAAAGAAGAATAGTTCAAACCATAATCCCAAAAGTCCATTGATCTTTGCTGTCTACCCAAGGTACTAATTTCATTCAGAGGTAATATTTTCTAAGCAAAATAATCAATATTATTTCTCAAGTGCTGTCAAATGTGCTGTTAAATGGAATTCAATCATTTAATTTGTATTTATTAAGGACCATCTATATGACCTAATTTTTCTGTATGCCTCTAGAAATTCCAATGTTAACAAGTATTTAGATAATTGATTTTAGTATTTTTCATTACCTTTACATCTCTCTGTCTAGCTTCACTTAATAAAAATGAAATATATTTCCATGCATTTCTGAATATTAAATGACTTTTAAATAATTTAGTACATGTGTATATAAAATGATATGAGGTCTGTTTGACATTTTATTATAAAAATTAAAGAATTTAAAGTTTAAATTATAGATTTTACATCACCATATTTAAATAGAAAGGTAATAATGTAGTTCCTATGAAATTATAGAATGATTATAAGACTATTTTGGATCATGTAATTTTATTTGACTGAATATACTATTAAAACCGTCATTTAAAATTACCAAGCAACATGTAGAAACATAATAATTGATTTTCTCAATTCTCAACTGGCATGTCTTCCTGCTTTTATTTTTCACCTAACACAGTTATAAAACTCATTAAAAGAATAAAATGACTTGATTTCCTATGAAGATAATTGAATTTATTAATGCCGACAAGGCACTTAAGACTAAAAATAATTCATATACAGAAGTTATGACACAAAATTTAGGCAGTTTCTCAAAATGCTGACATATACAAAAACTTGTTTTTTGTTGTTGTTGTTGTTGTTTATAAGACACCCTTGCAAAAGTAAAAATAATCTGGTCCAGAAATTGCATTGATTTGTGGTTTGTATAGTTACTTTAATTTATACATAAGCACAAGTCTAGAAAACAAAATTTGGTAAAAAAAGTTGCCTCACATGACTTCACAATACTCTATAGAGATAGATTTTCAGGTACTTTTGGCAAAGAGTAATTGCAATTTCTAACAATAGGATAAAAATATGATGCAACCTTTGTGCTTTTGCCTCACTTAAGAGAAAGGTGAAAGTAAGCTTTAATTCCAAAGACAAACATTTTTATAAGACAAGGTACTGTAGAAAACATGATAATATTAGTAGTGTTATTCTTAATCCTTTCAACAAATTTTAGGTAATTTATAAAATTATTTTTTAAAAAATATAATTTACTTGATATTTTTTCAGTTTCTTCAACAAATAATTATTTCAGTAAAGCTCTGTCTTCTTAAACTTATTTTTAATAAATATTATCAGTGTTTGCTGAAAATTAAACTCTCCCTAATAGACTTATTAAATATTCTACTATAACTCATTTTCGTCCAATTGACTCAAATTGAATTTCCCCCAATAATTTGCTTAGCATGAAAGAAAAAGAATAACAAAAATACAAACTTCCTTTAATGTAAATTTGTATCCAAGAAGGGCTTGTCTGATATAATTCAGCTGATAAATACGAACCTATGTGTTTATCAAATCCCTAAGAAGATTATTTAAATCAAGTTCATGTAATTACCAGTCACCATCTGTTCCACCAGGGCCTGAGCTGATCTGCTGGCATCTTGCAGCTTTCTGAACTTCTCGGCTTTCTCTCGTGCTATGGCCTGCAGCACGATAGCAAAGGTGAACATTTCAGTAGAAGCATTTTGAGTCTACACAGTAATTATAACCGAAACCCGATTTTTCAAGCCTATGATACTTCATTTTATCAGCTCTTTGAGTAAATCTTAAAGCTATTTTTTATCAGCAATATTTAAATCCTTCCATTCCCAAGACAATCAGGGTTCATATTCAAATAACTTTCTGAGATATTTGTTCACTATTTGTAACCAGAATTAACCTTTTAACAATAAATATAAAATCCTACCAATTACCCTAACCAGCATTTATCAATTAGCTTATTTACTAATAGCTATGTAGAGATGAAAACCTGAACCACAAGGAATTAAAGCTAAGCACTACTGTTTGAAAAGTATGTTAGTTGAGACAGCAAGATGACTCAGCAGGTGAAACAGATGACTGCCATCCTAATAGCCTGAGTTCGATTCATTGGGACCTAGGTGGTAGAATTTCCACAAGTTATTTCCTGCAAAGTCTTTCTCTGACTGTCATAGATGCTCAGTAGTACACTCATACCTATACAGAGACACATGCATAAATTCTAAATTCTCAATCATATTTTTCAAATCAAATAGTTCAATATACAATGTATTATTAATATTTATGAAAAGAAAACTAAAATCCTGTCAAGTAGATGCCTTGGCATTACTTGAAGTACCAACAGCCTAGGAGAAAAATATGAACTTTATATTATTCGGCAAAAGACAACAAAGAAGTGCAAATCCCTGAACATGAAAAGACACGTTTTAATATCTTTGATTTCACTTGAAAATTTCCCAACAAATAAATTGTATTGTTTTGTGATTCTGTGTTCCCAGAATCCCATTCCAATTAACAGGAAAAGCTCAAGGATGCCTTTAAATTCAGCTTCATAAAGAGAGAATTGGACAAACACGAAAGGTTCTGACTTGTCAACTGACCTGAGAAATGCAAGAAAATAAAACAGTGATACTAGCATCCCCACAAGTTTAAGATCAAAGGCAAAGTTCTAGTGTTCACCTTTCCTCAAATGTTCAATTCTGATGTGAGAAATTTCCTGTGCATAGCAGCTTATTGGCACATGAGTCATAATAATTCAGTATATTCTTCACTAAAAAGGAAATATTATTCATAATGAATTCTTAGTATATTCAGAAGGAAATAATGGATACATTCTGATTAATTATATAATATAAACTATCAAGAGTAACAAGGGATTTATTAGTCTTGAATTTATTTAAAAAATTTACTTTTCACTTTAACAACCACAGTTCAGTTTCCCCTCCCTCTTCTTCTCCTATCCCCTCAAGTCCCCTCTTTCTTTTCCCCATTTATTCACCAGAGGGAGACTTCCTTAGGGAGTCAATAATGTCTGGTATAACAACTTGACAAAAGACCAAACCCCTCCCTCCTGTATCAAGGCTGAGCAAGATATGCCATAATAGGGTTTGGGCTCCCAAAAGCCAGTTTATGCACCTTGGATAGGACCTGGTGCCACTGCCTGCCCACCACAACAGATCACGCTACATAAATGTCACATACAGTCAGAGGGCCTAACTCAGTCCCATGCAGGTCCCCCTAGCCATCAGTTCAAAGTCTGTGAGCTCCCACTAGTTGGGGTCAGCTGTTTCTGTGGTTTTCCCTATCATGATCGTGATCCCCCTTGTTCATATGATCTCTCCTCCCTCTCTTCAGCTGAACTCCAGAAGCTCAGCCCAGGGCTTGGCTGTGGGTCACTGCATCTGCTTCCATCAGTTACTGGATGTAGGTTCTATGATGACAATTAGGGTAGCCACTAATTTGAATAGTGAGAAAGGCCCTTTCAGACACCCACTCCCCTTTTGCTAGGAGACTTAGCTTAGGTCATCCTTGTGAAATCCTGAGAATTTCTCTAACACCAAGTTTTCCCCTAACCTCATAATGGCTCCCTCTATCAAGATAACTTTTTCGAGTGAAAGATTTACAGAAGAAAAAGTTAAAAGCCCAGAGGCAAAAGGCAGATGGGATAAATTAAGAAAAGCTGGCTAGAAACAAGTAAACCTAAGGCGACACATTCGTAAGTAATAATAAGCCTATTTGTATGCTTTATTTGGGAACTGGGTGGTGGCCCCCAAAAAGCCAAAAGAATGAAACATGTACAACACCGGAGATTGAACCAAGGACCTCACACCTGCCAGATAGTGCCCTGTCACTAAGCCACACCCCCACTATGCCACCTCCTTTTCAACTGTAAAACCACCACCACCAAAGACATGAGCCAGGATTTATTGTGCCATACAAAAATAGACACTCCCATGGTGCCTCAGAATACATGTATGGCCGCCATCACTTTGACACCTTCAAGAAGAATTCAGATAGAAAAACATGGTGTGCTTATTTCTGGGCTAATACCCTGGAGTCAACTGGAGGTAACACCTTCCAAGTCGCTGTCGAGATGCTGAGGTCAGGCTAGACAGGGCACATGAGGTGCTCACCACCCGGTCTCCAGGCCTTCCTGGGTTCCAAGACCACCACAGATGACAGAAGCCAATGGCTCTTCGTATAAATACACATCAGAGCCATCTGAAGAGTCTGAGCTCAGAGCTGGTCCTGTCCCAGGCTTCCTGAGTCTGGGGTGAGACTAAAGAATTTACATCTCACTGTGTACCATCTCATGGTGGCGCATGCCTTCAAAACTTTTTTTTTAAATTTATTTACTTTACTTTATTATGTTTGTTGAGCGGTTAAGAGCACTGACTGCTCTTCCAGAGGATCTGGGTTCGATTCCTGGTGCATGCCTTTAATCCCAGCACTCGAGATGCAGAGGCAGGCAGATCTCTAGAGTTCGAGGCCAGCCTGGTCTACAGGGAGAGTTCCTCACTCGAACTCCATGGCTGGCTGGGTGGCTGGCCCCTGACATCCTCCTTTCCTTTTTCTCTTGCTCCTCCTCTTCCTCATTTCTCCTCCTATTTACCCTCTCTGCCTGCCAACACCACCTGTCCCTGCTCCTGCCTCACTATTGGTCATTCAGCTCTTTATTAGGCCATAGGGTGTTTTAGGCAGGCAAAGAATCACAGCTTCACAGAGTTAAACAAATGCAGCGTAAACAAAAGTCACACACCTGAAAACAATATTCCCCAACACTCTGGTACCACAAAAACAAATGTGTTGGTGATGGGAGTTTACCAAAGGAAGAGAAAAGATCTCACGATGTATTTTCAGTGCTGTCACATGCTTGATGCAAGCTTTGGGAAACGGTAGGATCGGTAGCTACAGAACGGCATAGAACAGCATACAACTAGGTTAAACAAAGGCCTGAGGGAGCCTGCTGGGATATGTCTGCTGCAGAGGAAATGGAGAAGATGCTTCCGGTATGTAGCCAAAGAAGAACTCAACAGAGTAAACCCAGAGACTGTATATTTTTAAATTAGACTCTAATCTCTTGTGAAGTGGCACTTCTATTTTTATTACTAGTTATGTAAAATAACCTCTGTCTCCACATGAGGATTCTGTCAGTAACAAAAATTAACACAAAACACTGAATTTACATCAACATGTAAGTAGATGGTTCTAATACAAGGGTATTAATAAGTTTATTGTAAATTATTAACCCGTGCCAATGCATTCTTTTGTAGACATGAACTGTAAAGTAAGCTCAACGCATTAGCTCATAATTTTTACTGACTTTCTGTCATCTAAATAAAGATGAAAGGACATGAGCCTGCATGTCAGAAGGGCATGAATGACTGGCTCCCTAGGAACCCAAGCTGTCACTGCAAATGCTTTGAGAGTGGGGAGGGAGAAGGGTTTCCTTAATATAAAGCTTTTGATATATTTAAAATAAAAAAGTTATTTCCAACAAAAAAGATAACTTTTTCATTATTCTCTCCTTCTGTACCTCCCCTAGCTCAGTATTCTTGATTCCTAATGTTCCAAACCCCCATCCCTACCTTTTACCCTGCTCCCAATTAGTCTAGAGCATCCTTCCTGGTGTCCTCCATGTGGGTCCCTCTTACAGTCACCTTTTTAATCTAGCTTCATCTGGAATGTGGATTGTAACTTGGCTTTCCTTGGCTTTATATCTAATATCCACTTACGAAAGATCACATACTATGTTTGTCTTTCTGGGACTGGATTACATCATTTAGATGATTTTTTTCTATTGCCATCATTTTGCCTGCAAATTTCAACATGTCATTGTTTTATGTCACTGAGTAGTAAGTACTCTATTGTGTAAATGTAACATATTTTCTTTATTCATTCTTTGGATGAGGGGCATCATGGTTGTTTCCAGGTTCTGGCTATTACAAATAATGCTGATATGAATATAGTTGAGCAAATATTCCTGTGGTATGATGGTATATCCTTTGGATATATGCCCAAGAGTGGTATTGCTGAGTCTTGAGGTAGATTGAACCCCAATTTTCTGAGAAACTGCCGTTCTGATTTCCAAAGTAACTGTACAAGTTTGCACTCCCACCAGCAATGGAAGAGTGTTCTTTTTACTCCACATCCTATTCAGCATAAGCTGTCATCAGTGTTTTTGATTTTAGCCATTCTGATTGGTATAAGATGGTATCTCAGAGTTGTTTTGATTTGCATTTCCCTGTTGGCTAAGGATGCTGAGCAATTTCTTAAATGTCTTTTGACCATTTGAGTTTTTTCTGTTAAGAATTCTATGTTTAGATCTGTACCTCATTTTTAATTGGATCATTTGGTATTTTGGTGTCTAGATTCTTGAGTTCTTTATATATATTAAAGATAATCCCTCTGTCAGTTGTGGGGTTGGTTAAGATCTTTTCCCATTCTGTAGGCTGCCATTTTGCCTTCTTGACAATATCATTTGTCTTACAGAAGCTTCTAGCTTCAGGAGGTCCCATTTATTGATTGTTGCTTTCAGTGTCTATGCTATGACTGGAGTTATATTTCAGAAGTTGTTTGCTATGCTAATGTGTTCCAGGCTACTTCCCACTTTCTCTTCTGTCAGGTTCAGTATAACCGATTTGTTGAGGTCTTTAAACCATTTGGCTTTGAGTTTTGTGCATGGGGATAAATATGGATCTATTTGCATTCTCCTACATGTTGACACACAGTTATTCCAGTACCGCTTGTTGAAGATGCTTTCATTTTTCCATTGTGCAATTTTGGCTTCCTTGTCAAAAATCAGGTGTTCATAGGTGTGTAGATTAGTATCAGAATAACTCACTGTAAGAATGTTTGTTTAGTAGGAGTTAGTCCCTGGGTTTAATCCCCAACAATAAACATAATCCCTTTTGACACAATTACACTGTCTGTCTGTCTGTCTGTCTGTCTGTCTGTCTCTCTCTCTCTCTCTCTCTCTCTCTCTCTCTCTCTCATCTGTTTGACTTTGATATCAAAGCACATCCAGATAAAAGATTATTGCTATAACCCCCCACTTTTATTTTGCTTTTTCAAGACAGGGTTTCTTTGTAGCTTTGGAGCCTGTCCTGGAACTAGCTCTTGCAGATCAGGCTGACCTCAAACTCACAGAGATCTGCCGGCCTATATCTCCCAAGTTCTGAGACTTTCTATTTTCATTATTACTAAATATCCAAAGTACAATATTTCTAAGAGAGATACATGTTTTGAAATTTAATATTAAAGACTAGGGATGCAGTTCAGTAGTAAATGCTCATCTGGCACATGCAAAGCCTGGGTTCCTTCTTAAGTGCTGCAAAATACATATGTACCATATATCATATATACACATAACATATATACATATATGTATATACACACACAAACACACATACGTTTTCAAGGTAGTTGGAATAGCCAATCAATCAAGGATGAAGCTCAACACTGTAGCTCAGTAAATGCTTGATTCCTGCCTAATAACAACCCCTTTAAACTTTTAGAATTTGTTTCCTGGCACTAAAAAGCTCTTGATTATTTTGCCAACAGTCATGTTCAAACTTCTAACTTCAGAACTATGCACTGAATGTTCTTTTATGCTCACACATGAACACACACATACATACACAAACACAAAGGAAAACACATACACACACACACACACACACACACACACACACACATATATATACAGACATACACACAATGACTAATTATTCCTCATCTCTTTTTTACTTTTCTTTATGATATGTATGACCAGTAGCATTTATTTTACAAATGCATATCTTTCCTGCTGAAATATAAACTATATGTTTCCATGTAGCGTCATCTGTTTACTTGCAAAAGATAATACCCATCTCTGTACAACAACTGGACATATATTTATTCTATAATAAAAGCTATCATGCAGAATATTTTTTCAGAATTTTCACATTTTTTTTTACTTTCTTCTATTAAGCCCTGATGTGATAAGTACATGTTTTGGGTCCTACTGTTTATGAAAACATATCCACCCTCATTATTAAGTTTCTCTAAATGTTTTTCTCTGGAAAACAAGTTCTGCTTTTCTGTATGCTACTTTTTTGTATTTTTGATGTGTGTGTATTTATATATAATTATTCAAATTAAAATTACTTTTATATTATAATGTAGCTTTGAATGATTTCACACACAGAATAGCAAATGTTTTGTTTAATATTATCCTCCATTTAAAATAGATTCTAAATCATTTACTAAAATAGATATTATTTCATGTCAAAAATGTAGGAATCCAAGAGGCACAGTAAAGTTATTCCATCAATAATGTAAAATAAAATATAGTCTCAAAAAAGGTCTTAAGAAATCACAGGGAAATTATAAATTCTAAAATTTATAACTAAGTGTGCAAAATAAAAGGCAATTTCATATAATGAAATTAAGAATATATTGTAAGAATAAAATATAAAAATTACACATAAAACAAAGTTTATGGATAAATAAGCGACTTAAAACTCATGACATTTATTTCTCCTTCTTTACGGGCATGTCTTAAAAGCTTTCTCCTTTCAATGCATTTTTGTAATAAAATGAAAGTAAGTTCAAGATTCCCCATGGCCCTATCTTATCTTTAGAAGCAATTAATTTTCTATTCACTTAGCATTCCATAATAAAGTTTTGTACTTTGACAAAGAACTAATTTATCCACTCACATGTTTATTCAGAAGTTGTTGCATCCTTCATATCTGTAAAAGAGCTTCTATTTAAGTCACCTGTGTGGCTTTAAAAATAATTTCTCTGTATAGATACGTATTTATTGGGTTAAGTACCAATTTCTTTTTTATCTTAATTAAACCAAAGTATATACAATAAACAAACCAGCATAGATCAAACAAACACAGAAGTAAGTTCCACATCCTAACTTCTATATACCAACAATTAAATTTATATGAAAATGGCCCTAAATCATTTGGACAATTAAAATGGAAACATGTCCTGCTAGGGATGATGACAATACCTGGGAAATGCTGACCTTGTCAAATTTTTTCATTGGAATAGATCAGCACACTATGTTAGAATGCTTTTTGTTTTTCAAAAGAGACATTGCAAGTAACATGCAAAATGAGCATCTGAAAACAGTTTTTAAGGTGCTTATTATTAAATTGGAACTAAAGATAAATATTTAATAATTAATTAATTGATTGATTGATTTTTGTTTTAATTGATGGCATAAAGCACTAAGAGTAATGAATATTTGGTTTTCTTTTTAAAATGTCATGAAGAAAGTGGAATGTCTAAATCTATGATTTTTTTTTCCAAAAATACTTGGCTAGATTTGCTAAGTTGAGAGGTGCTTGATTGCTTAGGGTAGCTTGTAGGTACCTGCACTAAAAAGTAATTAGATTCAGTGTCCTTCTCTAATGTTGGAATTTTTAGAAACCATGCAATGGTGATGCAAAAAAAGAATCATAGACTAGCAGGAATTCCTAGCATAGTATCATATAAGAATTCAAGGGCCTAACTGAAGAGCCAAGATAGGTACTGATGCTGCTTTTGTTTTCTAAATGTCTATAATGGAAACATATCAGGATCACATTTAAATCATAGCAAGTCTGGTTTAACAGAGGTCACATGAAAAATTCAAAAGTAATTTAATATTAATAACATGATGGACCAGCTACAGATTGTCACCTTTCGCAAATTAATGCAAAGATCATTGTTCAGTATATTTCTCACTGTCATACAGGGTTATAGAAATTCTACAGTTTAAATATCTATTAAGAGACCAGAAACAAACATCTAGATAGCCTAATTTTCTGTTTAGTTTCAGAAAGAGAATTTTCTGAAAGAGAATGAGTAAAGGTAGGATAAGGAGGTAATCAGGTATATTGAAAGTTTCCAAGAAAAGATTCTGCAAAAATGTGTTTAATACCTTGTTTATATTTTAAATTAAGTCCTAAGAGTATATACAAAATATCTAAGTATACCTAATGAGGAACACTACATGTCATCCCATTGATTGGACACACTATACAATCAGATTAAACCTACCAAGTTAGATTTATTGCTCTGGACTTTTAGGAAAAAGATATGAGACAAAGATATATATCTGAGAATACTTACAGCTTAGATGTTATTTAGGATTTATTTTATCTTATGTGTTTTGTGCGGGTGCATGTTTGTGAACCCACTGCATGCCAGGTTTCCATGGAAATCAGAAGGTATCAAGTCCCACAGAATTAGAAGTACAGATAGTTTTGAATGATCGTGTGAATCTTGGGAACTGTAACAGTTCCTCTACAAGAGCAAGGGGTGTTCTTAAACACTGGGCTAACTTTTTAGCCTCTTAAATGATATTTTAATGAGAATGAATATAGAAACTTCTAGAACAAAAAAATAAAAAATGAAGTATGAGAAATGAATTTTCAAATATTGAATTGAAACAAGTGAAAAAAAATGTTAAAATGTATAATATATAGTGATAAGCTAAGGGAAGAGGGAAATTAGTAAAAAATAAGAGTGAGGGAAGATTTGGAAGAACTGAGAAATGAGTGGGATAAGGGTGCATGATGTGAAATTCCCAAAGAACCAATAAAAATTGTGTGGTGGCACATGCCTTTAATCCCATCACTCAGGAGGCGGGGACAGGCAGATCTCTGTGAGTTCAAGACCAGCCTGTTCTACAGAGCAAGTTCCAGGACAGGCACCAAAGCTACAAGAGAAACCCTATCTTGAAAAACTAATAATAACAATAATAATAATAAAAACCTCTTAGTTGTAAATAAATGGAGAAATTCAGGAAAAAGAAGAAAAAAACTGGTAAATTTTTATCATTCGAAATGGATATCTGTAAGTAAATTAATAATATCTAGCACTTTCATGATAAGGGCCTCTCCCGAGTACAAAATAACTTACATAAACTGACAAGTGAAGAAATTAAGAAAATTAATGTACACCTGAGCTGAATATCCATCATCAGCTCTCTCAAGGATCTTTAATACATATACATTATATTTAGCTTGAAGGAAATATCTAGGCATATCATTTCATGCCCTATTTTAGCAAGCAATTAAGAATGATGTGGTTATTTCTGAAGATGAAAGATAACTTCATAAAGGAGACCCAGGAGGCATCAGAAAACGACTTTTGATATTGTACATTGTTAGTACTTTCAGTCTATCATATTGATTTTATTGACATTTGTTTTTAAGTGGTAAATGATAAGAGGAAATTTTGAATCTATATTCCTGAAATTGTGGGTGGGACTCCATTTTCATGCTTGATCAAGTTATTTTAAAAGACAGACATAAGATTATACACAGATAACTGTACAAATCAAAATAAATAAGAACATCAATTAACTCATAAAATTATTAAGGTGATTTACACATATGTGGTGAAATATATCATATGAACTCTGAAACTTAGAGGATGGTGTTTCTAGATAATTCTCTACTCACAGAACTTTTACACTCATGATTTTCAAGCCTAAGTTAGAAAAAGTAATCACAGGTTATATGAAAAGAAAGGGAGGATATTTGAAAGGTTTATGTTTGGATATGAGCAAGGTCATAGAGGAGACTGGGGGCTACAGGATGGGTGAATTAAAGATTTATGAAGAAGAAGCCTTGTCGAAATCCTCTAGTTGGTAAGTCATAAAAAGCAGAATGTGTGTGTGTGTGTTTGTGTGTGTATGTACCACACACACATGCACACATATATGAAGTTTGAACAAAATTACCTTTCACCTTTCATGAGTAACAAAAGCTGTTCCCAAAAGACATGGTTACTACCTGAAATTCTTAGTTTCATGTACACATAGCTCCTATGAGTCTATGATCAGTGAGGTCAGGGGGCATCTAAACAGCACAATCTATTGCCATTTATCTTAGCCGTGTTCACAATAACTAGAAGGTAAAATCCTATTGCTGAAAACTCATAGCACATAGAAAATTTAACTAGCTTACATAGTGGCCTCGATTATATAGAGCCAGAAGATTCTATGCAGGCTGCCAATCCATAACTTCAAGCAACTGGCAAGTTTTCCTCACTGGTGTAATCATGGAATGATGGTTATAATAGAAGCCAAATGCTTTTTGATTGGATATGAGGCTAATTCCAAGGGAGGGATTTCATGCCTCATACTGTTAACCTACTCAAAACTTAGAAAATCATGGTTTCTGTGGCAGAACATACTCTTGATGTTACGTTAAATGTTCATGCTGCCAAAGTCTCCTCTAAATTTGTATTTTTTTTAGTAAATAGATTTATATTGCCATCAACTTTGGCCACAGAGACTTCTTTCTGTACTGAGTAGCAGTCATGGCAAAGATGCCTATTTGGTCCTAGTGTCAGCTTTAAAGAACTATGAGTACTCAGCTGTGAATCATCTGCATTAATCTTCCGGGACATAAGACACAGGGATCCTCCCTAAGCCTGAGCAGAAAGAATGTACAAGTTGATGAATGTGGAAGAGATGGTTTGGAAATGTAGATTTCTTGACCTAACATGGCTTTCACATAGATGAACTCAGATCATCTGTAGTTACTTTCGTTAGATTAAGAAATTCAAAATTACCATATGAGAAGATGAGGGGCTATCAAGTCCCCATACTTAGCAATAGAGCTATTAGCAATTCATAGTTTCTGAAAGAGGGAGAGTTATTACTCTGTTTTAGAAACCTGGCTATTGGGAGACTGCCGGTGTTCCATTGGATGGTCCCAAACCATGCCCTTACTGGCTGCACAAGTTAGATTTCAGAGTGTATTTATAACAATCAAAAGAAGACATGAAATTAGGAGAGTGATAGAGTAAGGGCATGAGAGAGGTTGAGAAAATGCACTCTATAACATTAGGAAAATTTCAAAGGATAAATAAAAGTCATATGTAAAAAGAATTATTTTAAAATCATATCAGAAAGTAGACCTTAAAATATATTTTGAAGTAAGACAATTTGACTAAATCATTATCTTTATATATTACCCTTTAATTTATTTCCAAAATTGTAACATAAATAGTAAAAATATACTTCTTATTTTGTGAAACGATTTACCATAGTCTATCATGATGCTAATGAAATCATATTTCATAAAACCAAAAACCCCTTCATAATAAAGGTATTGGAGAGATCAAGGATACAAGGACCATATTTAAATGTAATAGGGCAATATGCAGGAAGCTGACAACCAACATCAAATTAAATGGAGAGAAACTCAAAGCGATTCCACTAAAATCAGGAACAAGAGATACCTTGAATGATGGAGCCATTATGAGGTTAACCAGAAATCTGGCACTAGAGAAATCCCCATGAATACAAAGGATGACCCCAACTAAGCTTCTAAGCAACAGTGGAGAGGGTACCTGAACTGGCCTTGTCCTATAGTAAGATTGATGACTGTCTTAAATTTCACCATAGAACTTTCATCCCACAACTGATGGAAACAAAGACAGAGACCAGCAGAGGAGCACTGGGCTAAACTCCCAAAGTTCAGTTGAAGAATGGGAGGTGTGAGAGAGAATATGAACAAAGAAGTCAATATCATGATGGGGACACCCACTGAAACAGTTTACCTGATGGGAGCTCATCAACTCCAGCCGGACAGGGAAGGAACCAACGTACGTCCAAACTAGACCCTCTGAATGTGGGTGACAGTTGTATGGCTGGAGCAGACTATGGAGCCACTGGCAGTGGCACCAGTTATCCCTACTGCTTTTACCCAATTTTTAGAACTCATTCTCTTTGAACGGATATCTTGCTCAGTCTAGATATAGGAGGGATGGCCTTAGACCTTCCCCAAAGCAATGTGTGTTACCCTGTCCGAGGAGTGGATCGGGGTGGGATAGGGGGGAAGCTGGAGGGGAGGGGAGAAGCAGAGGGAGTTTGAGCTGGGAATCATATTTAAATGAAAGAAGATAGTCTGTTTTCCTTTTAAAATAAAGAAAAAATCATATGAATAGAAAAATATTATTACAAAAAAAAGAAATTCAAAATAGCTAAGTTACAAATATAAATACATGCTAACTTCTAAGAATGTAATAAAAATTATCCTTGCTCATTTGGGCATCCTTAAAAAACATATCTCTTTGAGTTGTATCTTTAATAATGTGATATGTGATAGATTTCATAGATTATGACTTAAATACTAATGCATATAATTGCAAGTGGTATTCTGTAAGTAAAATTATATCAAATTCATTATTTGGATCCTGTTTCTTTTTATTTAGCATGATTTATAGGAAGTCTTAGAAAACACTGTTAATTACATACCAAAAATGAATGCTTTGTAATTATATTGAACCTGAGGAACAAAGCCCTGATAATTTCCAAGAAGATGGAACAGCTCTTACTGAGTCAATAAAATACTTGTTGTGAAGATCAAACTGTATAATTTCAGAAGAGAATAAATGTAGCTACTATCTGCTACTAAAACAAGTACTGAAAGTGATTGCACATCTTTTAGGTGAGCTGATGCAATATATATTTATTTTGGCCTGATTAATATGCAATAATTCATGATACATATTGGTTAATACAAATAATATTTTGGGTATGCATAAACAGGGTCTTCTATCATCCTATCCTACTGTACTTTATTCTATTATTCCCAATCCATTATCTAAAATTTTTAAGTTCTAGAACAATCAATGAAGTAAAACCAAGATGAGTACATTATCTAAAGTTTTTACTGACAGATAAATGCTGCCTAAGTTAAAGAATCTGAAAAACTTTCCAGTACACAGCAGAATCTGAAAAGATTTTCCTAATTTGATAATTTTAGAAATGTAAAATATTTTATATACTAAACATCATTTTTCTGTATTGTTTCAACCACAGTGACCATAATGCAGATATTTGAAAGAAAAGAATTTGTGATCAGCAGAAAATAGGAAGAAATATAAGATATGAAGTGGAACATACATTGACTTTTTCTTTCAAGTCTAAGATGTTGCCTTCTTTTCGATAGACTGCAAATTCAGGACTCTGCAATACAGCTTCTGAACGAGTAATCCAACTGTGAAGTTCAGTTATGTCGACATCCAACCTAAAAGAGCAAAAAATAAGGTTCATTATTATTTTATTATCTCTTCTGTATAGAAAGGAAAAAGGAATTTGTTTATATTTACCACATTCCTTCTAACCTAATGCTACAATTATTGTTAGTAGTATCAACATCTCCCTACGTAGATAGACTCAAACTTTGGAGTCAAGTTTATTCTAGAGTTTCATAATCACAGTGTCTATTTTATTTACCCACTGCAGCAATTATCTGTAAAGGATATCCCACAAACTATTAACTAGACTTCACTTGAAAGTGTTGATACCTGAAAAATTACTACCTCTGCAAATAGCTCTTATTTTTAAAGAAATATCACAATGAATTTAAAAACTACCCTCTTGGTTGACTTGATTGAACAATAATTCTGATATTTGTGTTCTCCATAAATCAGTGGTATCCAAAACTTATCTCTGGGCTTTTACATGCAACTTATTACAGAAAATGGGACATCAATAAGGTTAACCCAAGAAAAGTCTTCAAATGTTTGTAATCTTTCATCTTTTTAAAAAAATTTATTGATTTTTATTGAGCTCTACATTTTTATCTGCTCCCATTCCTGCCTCTCCCCTCCCTTTCAACCATCTCCCAAGTTCCCCATGCTCCCAATTTATTCGGGAGTTCTTATCTTTTTTTCTTCCCATATATATTAGATTTATGTATGTTTCTCTTGGGGTCCTCATTGTTGTCTAGGTTCTCTGGGATTGTGATTTGTAGGCTGCTTTTCTTTGCTTTATGTTTAAAAACTACCTATGAGTGAGCATATGTGATATTTATCTTTCTGGGTCTGGGTTACCTCACGCAAAATGATGTTTTCTAGCTCCATTCATTTTCCTGCAAATTTCAATATATCTTTATTTTTTTTTCTGTTGTATAAATTGTGTGTAAATGGACCACGTTTTCCTTATCCATTCTTTAGTCAAGGGGCATTTAGGTTGTTTCCAGTTTCTGGCTATAACAAATAATGCTGCTATGAACATAGTTGAGCACATATATTTGTGGTACAATTGAGTATCCTTTGGGTATATACCCAAAAGTGGTATTACTGGGTCTTGAGGAAGGTTGATTCCTAATTTTCTGAGAAATTGCCACACTGACATCCAAAGGGACTGTACCAGCTTGTACTCCTACCAGCAATGCAGGAGTGTTCCCTTTACCCCACAACCTCTCCAGCATAAGTTGTCATCAGGGTTCTTGATCTTGGCCATTCTTACAGGTATAAGATGGAATCTCAGAGTTGTTTTGATTTGCATTTCTCTGATGACTAAGGATGTTCAGCATTTCCTTAAGTATCTTTCAGCCATTTTAGATTCGTCTGTTGAGATTTCTCTATTTAAATCTCTACTCCATTTTTTTATTGGATTATTTTTTTTCTTTTGATGACCAATTTCTTGAATTCTTTGTGTATTTTGGAGATCAGACCTTTGTCTGATGTGGGGTTGGTGAAGTTCCTGTCCCATTCTATAGCCTGCTGTTTTGTCTTGTTGGCCATGTCATTTGCTTTACAGAAGCTTTTAAGTTTCAGGAGGTTGCATTTATCAACTGTTTCTCTTAATGTCTGTGCTGCTGGGGTTATATTGAGGAAGTGGTCTCCTCTGCCAATGCATTCGAGTATATTTCCTCCTTTCTCTTCTATGAGGTTGAGTGTGGCTGGCTTTATGTTGAGGTCTTTGAACCATTTGTACTAGAGTTTTGTACATGGTGATAGATATGGGTCTATTTTCATTCTTCTACTTGTTGATATCCAGTTATGGCAGAACCACTTGTTAAAGATGCTTTCTTTTTCCATTTGATTTTTTTGCTTCTTTGTCAAAAATCAGGTGTATGAAGTGTCTGGATTAATATCCAGGTCTTCGATTCTGTTCCATTTGTCCTCCTGTCTGTTCTTACGCAAATACCAGGCTGTTTTCAGTACTTTAGCTTCCAGAAGTCCCTTTATTGTATAGGATTCTTTTGGTTATCCTGGGTTTTTACTATGTTTTACTATGTTAATTCTACCTACCTAAGAGCATGGGGGATCTTTCCACTTCTTGGTGTCTTCCTCAATTTCTTTCTTTGTAGTGATGGAGCAGTGGGCTGCGTTCCTGCCGCCCAGCTCCCTGCTGCCTGACTAGCTTATGCCCCGAAATAACAACACACAAACTGTATTCCTTTAAACACTGCCTGACCCATTATATCTACTCTCTTCTTGGCTAACTCTCATAAATTGCTTAACCCATTTCTAATAATCTGTGTAGCATGACTGGGTGGTAGTTTACCGGAAAGGATTCTAGCCTACGTCCATCTTGGGCTGGAGCTTCATCACATCTGCTTGACTCAGCTTTCTTTCTCACAGAATTCTGTTCTGTCTACTCCACCCACCTATGTTCTGACCTATCAGGCCAAGCAGTTTCTTTTTTAACCAATGAAAGTATGACCCTCCTCCATTATTTCTTCAAAGAATTAAAGTTCTTGTCATACACTTGTTTGGTTAGAGTTACTCTGAGATATTTTATGCTATTTGTGGCTATTGTGAAGGGTGATGTTTCTCTGATTTCTTTCTCAGCACATTTATAATCAGTGTACAGGAGGGCTACTGATATTTTGAGTTAATCTTGTATCATGCTACATTACTGAAAATGTTTATGAGTCGTAGAATTTCCTTGGTAAAATTTTTGGGGTCGCTTATGTAAACTATCATATCATCAGCAAATAGTGAGAGTTTGACTTCTTCTTTTCTGATTTGTATCCCCTTATCTCATTTTGGTGTCTTATTGCTCTAACTAAGACCTAAAGAACTATATTGAATAGATATGGAGAGAGTGGACAACTTGTCTTGTTCCTGATTTCAATGGGATCGCTGGGAGTTTCTCTCCATTTAGTTTGATGATGACTGTTGGCTTGCTGTATATTGCTTTTATTTTGTTTAGGTATGTTCCTGGTGTCCCTGTTCTCTCCAAGACCTTTATCATGAAGGGATGTTGTATATTCTTGAAAGCTTTTTTGGCATATAATGAGATAATCTTGTGGTTTTTATTTTTCAGTTTGTTTATATGCTGGATTATGTTGACAGATTTTCATATGTTGATCCATCCTTGCATCTTTGGGATGTAGCTGACTTGAACATGGTAATCTTTCATCTTATAGAACACATTCTGAGAAGTCATTCATAACACAAAAAGTTAGACTGGGTGACCATGCTTTCACTAATTTTCTACTACAATGAAGAAGCACAATGCATTTTTTTGTGAATACTCTTCTTTTACCTTCTGAAACACTTCAACATACTTGAGGTTACTAAAATATATACTCCAGCTGACACCGTAAATAACCCAGAAAAATTGTCCATGTGCTATTTTCTGTCTTAGTCAGGGTTACTATTGCTGTGATTTTACACCATGACCAAAGCAAGTTGGCGAGAGAGCATTTATTTGGATTTTGCTTCCACATTACTGTTCAGCAAAGGATATCAGACAGGAATTAAAACAGGACAAAAAATCAGAGGCAAGATCTGATCAAAGACCATGGAGGAGTGCTGTTTCCTGGCTTGTTCAACATTTTTTTATGAAACCTAAGACAACCAACCCAGAGGAAACACTACTCATAATACACTGGGCTTTTCACATCAACCACTAATTAAGAATTTGCCCTACAGGTTTGCCTGAAGCCAGATCTAATAGAGCCATTTTCTCATTTGGGGTTCCATCATTTCAAATGACTTTAGCTCATTTCAAATTGACATAAAAGAAGCCAGCACACAAGCTTTGAGAAACAGGCAATGTTGATTTGTTCTACTAAATTTTTTAAGGTCACTCTGCTGCAAATATAATAAAAGAAAATATCATCTACTAGTCATTTTAAAACATAATTATCTTAGATCATTGAAGTTCCTGGGAATATTGAATCTAAACAAATACAATCTATTAAATCAAACCAAGTGTCTTTCAGTAGATGAATTGATTAAGATACATGGATCTTGATCAAGGTATGTACACATGGAATATTATTAAGTTTTTAAAAAATCCATAAGTTTTTATTAAGTTTACTCTTTTAATTACCAATTTTCATTAAAATACAGCGTCTGCTTGTATGCAGAGAAAAAGCACTTTGTACCTTCCATCTTAATAAATATTTATTTATAAATAAAATTTATTTTTATTTTACTAATTTATCCACTAAATCAATATTTTGGGGGCTATTATCAGCTCATTATCCATAGAGCCCAGTGAATCTTCTTGTATTTCTATTATTTCTTCAGGCTCAATATCAGAATGTCATAGAAAAGCATGTTTCTATGCTTTTCTAAAATATAAAAGCATGTTTTTATTTTTGTGGGTGTTATTTGTTTGTTTCTCTTTGTCTCTTTGTTTTCCCCAAAATAAAATTTGCTGTCTCTGCCTGCAGGTTTTCACTCGCAAGTGAACAGGAAAACCCAGAAATACTAGAAGGATAATGCTTGACTAGTGCTAAAGAGGAAACAGTTAGCATTAATACTTTAGCTTCCTGGAATCAATGTCACTCAGTTGAATAATCATGTAATGTTTTATATATGATCTCTCAAAGGCTCCCTGTTGGATTGAACCCCAGTTGTCCACAGCAATAACACTAGCCCTGTTCGTATAACATCTTCAAGTGGCCTCGTTCTTTTCCTTATGACCCTACATAACATGTCCTGGGAATGCTTTCCACACAAACTGCTTGTATTTCTGCATGTTCAGAACTGCAAAGAGGGTCCATAACATGATAATGTGCACATTAAGCCCAAAATTATGCCATATATATCTTTCAACTTTAATTAGACTCACAACATGATATATTTAAAGGATTTTCTTCCAACGTGCTCAAAGTTCTGAGCAACTTTAGTTCTCTAGCTTTCGTAGGAGCTGATTGTTTTCTTCTCTACGGAAAAAGTACAAATAATGGGCAAACATCACTCTTTCCTATGTGGGAAGATTTCACCTTAACATGTACAGCCCCTTTCTCATTTTCTTTTCCAAAGTTTGTCTTAACTCAGCTTTTTCATAAAATCTACTAAAATTTCCATTTTGGAAATCATTGTATCATGTCACAAATATCATAGTCTCAGTTTTCAATTATTGATCACAGAAATTCAACCATACTCAATGGATTATTTTTATAAGGAAATTATCAAAATTATTTAAAGTCATAGTATAATATCTTCATTCATAAAATAATTAAAGGCATTCTAATTTTTAATAAGATGATGACCAAAGATTTTAAACTTTATTTTTTTCAAGGAAAATCAGGCTTTAATACTTTCCCCTATGCTTTGAACAATGTAATCTCCCAACTTTATTACTGTATGAAGTTCAAAGTAGACCTTAAAGACATATCCTTTCTGTAAAAAAGAAAAATTGCAAAGATACAAAATGAAATGTAAAGTCTTTTACAAGAAGAGGTGTTTGGACATCTTGTTTGTTCGTATTGCAATCATGCTTTGATGACAGTTCCAACCATTGCCAAAAAGAAAAGAAAAAAATAAAGAAAGGAAACTATTTTAAATGCAGAATTAAATATATTTTATATTAAAAATCAAAACAGTTTTAGACATGTGAAATATGGAACTGAAATTTTATGGTTTGGATATCTCTCCTTTGTTCATAGGGAAGAACCAAATACTATTACTCTGTAAATGAACAAAGTATTAAAATCACACCCAATAACTTCCTGCTATACATAAATCAGAGCATCTCTCAAATCTTCATCATAGAATATTGCTCTTTCTATAAATAGCAATTTAAAAAGAGTCCCCCTAGCTGGTCAGTGTGCAGACAACAAAGTATACATTTATCACTCTGAGGCTCAGGGATATTTGTCATTGTGGAGGCAGAAAGATTGTATGATCCAGAGTTGGTGGATCACTTCAAAGAAATTGCAATGTCCTGACAATAGAGTGATGCACATATGAATTCACAATAATTGGGCATGCACAAGACCTAGGCAAGTTTCAGACAGGCAAAAACCTTAATATAGAGGGTAGGAATGTTGATATGAAATCCCACCATCAGCTGTGGAGCTATTAGTATTTGATGATTTCTGGGAGATAGTCTTTTTCTTAAAAAAAAAAGCTAATGATATGCTCTATGGAGCATGTCCACAGAGCAAAGCAGGCCCCAATTCTAAGGGCAGCAGCTGCACAATGTGCACTGTCTTTGATGGGCAAAGGAAAAGAACAAGGTATATAATTTCAGTGATTGGAGGGAAGAGATCGGATGGTTGAGCTTGTGGTAAGAGTAGGAGATGAAGGGGTAAAATCAAAATATACAGTATCAAAGAATTCACCTAAACTACTTTTAAATAGATACTATATTCTTACTCTACCTAATATTTGATACTACCTTCCTAAATAAGAGGCCAGAATGTACCTGTACACATTATAAAGTTATTTGGCTTATTGGATGATGTTTTTGACTAATCAAACATTGCGGACATCAAACAGGGATTTAACGCACTTAAGGACTTTTTGAGGATGTTTTTTAAAAGCTCACCTTTTCAATGAATTGAGGTTAAATCAGCTTGAAAACTAGGGGCTCTGCCAACTAATTTGGTTATCTATACACAATGAAGGCTCTGTAGAGTCAACACCATGGTAACTGTTGCTGGTGGCTCTGTGAGGATTTTAAGAGACGCCTAGACACCCGTTGGCATGGAGTTCTAGTAATTTAGATCAATTCAAGCAATCAAATTTGAAAATCTAAAGAGGCCTTTTTTTTGTTCTTTTTTGTTTGTCTGATTTTTTAAACTTAAAAAGGGATTGTACCAGGTGATAGAACTTCTCTTTCAAATAATTATGGTATTGAACATGATTACACATTAAAAAATCTTTGTACATTTTTATTACATAAAAATATTTTCATTATATTTCTTTGCTTACATCTGTTTCTGTACTATGTGAACAAGAGTTTGTCATGGCATGAACATGGAAGTCAAATGGCAACTTATACAACATAGAATAGTTTGCTCTTTCTACAATGTAGGCTCTTGGGATTGAACTCTAGGGGCCAGGCTTGACAACAAGTGAATTTACCTGCTTAGCCACTTTGCTGACTCCTTATTTACACATTTTAAAAGGATATCAGGTATTATTTTGGTGCATTTTTGAATGAAGGCTTTATCTAAGAAAAATATCTACTCAAAAGCTCACAGATTAATAAATTACACTTTCTGGAATGAAACAAACCTATATATAAATAAAAAAGATGAATACGGGTTAATATAAATGAGATTATGCTAGCAACAACTCTACTTCCCCCTCCTTGTCATTGTGATATCTTGATTCTCAGGGAAATAGTTGCAGTACAGTCTAACCTAAAACTCTTCCGTGCCTCAAGACCTAAGTTCTCAACACTATCCTGTTCATGCATTTTCCACATGCCTTCCATTCGGGATTATCTGGTGGTCTTTTAATATATTTTTTGTTTTTACTGTAAGTTCATTTCACACTATACTTTTGTGCTATAATTATCTCAAAATTAATCAAACTACTATAAAAGTAAATTGTGTTATCTCCAATACTGTCTAGAATCACTATTCATTTTGTTGTTGTTACTTAGATTTGGCATATACAAATTGCTTTGATCATTAAAATGATTTTTCTCTGTATTGTTTACTAATATATGCTCTGTACCAATATAATGTTTAGTCTAAATTCTTCTATGTAGCACTCAAAATTATTGCTTACAATTCTAAGAGCTAACACTCCGTGTTAAGCATTGCTTCCTGCCTAATACAGTGCCAATAGACAGTCCCATTACTTAATACCAGCAGTGAAGGGGAAGTAGAAGCAGTGTGTGAAAGGCTTCCCATGTGCTCTCAGAGAATACCAGCAACTTGTGCTCAGTGCTTAGACTCATTACATTTTTTTTTTACTGCATAGTTAATACAGTCACTTTCTTTGAGTCTACTCAGATCCTGGCTTTTAAGTAATACTTAAAGAATATTTAAAAAATAAATTCTTTATCAATTTGGCAGCTATTATTTCCTGATTTGTTATGGTTTTCTTCTGTGTGAAGGTCTCAGGCTTTTCACTATTTTTAAAAAGTCAGATACCTGTGCAAGATGTATAGCAAAATAACAGAATCTTGATGTTAATGCATACATGCTTCAAAATTAAGAGCTATGTCATCTTCCCAGTGCCTTGCTATAGTTCTTTTCTGTCACGTTTGGTTCTACCCGAGGCTGAGCAAGCACCAGCTAAAGACACTCTCCCCCATCAGCATTAAACTGGTCACCCATTGCCTAACTCTCCTCACCTATTCACTATTTGTGGAAGATTCAAATTTAAAAACTGTGCTACATACCAAACAGTCAGAAAGTTAAATTTCCCTCAGCATGCTATAATCAAACAAACTCAATCTCAGTCAATTAATTTTCTCAGAAATGTGACATAAATTAAGTCAGTGACAACCCTTAAAGCCAATAATGAGAGATAATTTTATAGACATTTAAATTTAATTAAAATACAAGAACTCATAAATCATTTTAAAGAACCAAAGAAATATTTGTGTACTTGTAGTTAAAAGCTCCAAATTTGATTTTTCAACAGTATTACTATGCAGATACTGTGCTCCCTGATAACTACATTATTGTGGAAGGGACCCACTGTATGTGTGCCCTGATTGTGTACTGTTGAAATTTTTTGTACTGAATGCTATGTTAAGTATTCAACCAAGTAGACATATTTACATAAACATTCATTTACCAATTGGTAGATCTAGAATTTACCATTTGGAACTAATCATTTCCACGTGTAGATTGGGTTCAGTTCTTCATTACTTTAATGTTGTATTCTTGGGAGACTATTTAATATCTTTAATTTTTATTCTTCTTTGTTTATGTGGTAAAATCATAGGGATCAAGATGATGACTTAACTGGTTAAGGTACTTGCAGTGTAAAGCTAGCAAGCCGAGTTTAATATCTGGTACCCCAAATAAGAGAATTGACTCCACAAAGCTGTCTTCTTACCTCCATGCCTTCACTATGGTATACATACACACACACATACACACAAACACACACACATACACACACACAATAATAACAATAATTATAGTCATTTTTAAAAAAGGAAGAAAAAAAACTACTGGCAAATTTGTATTTGCATAAAGACATAAAACTACTCTAAAATAATCCATAGAAATTAGCTTATTTATCTTTACAACTGAAGAGGTTATGATTTGAGATACAAAATTGAAGTTAGATTTGCTTGCATTGTGACTTTGATATCTCTAACACATTAATGTACTCATCTGTCAACATTAACATTCCTGTCAAGTAATCTGCTTCATGTGGTCTTGAATGTATTTGTAGATTAAGATATGTAAATTTAAGCACATTCTGCATAAAACTTTATATATCAATACAGTAAAATTTAATGTTTCCAGATTGCAGTGAAAGGCATCATTGAAAGACACTAAAATATCCACTTCTGCATAGCTTACTCTGTCCTAAGATATGCTTATTCACTGTGTTTGAATGTGAAGTCTTATCTAAACATAAAATATTGACCATAAAATTGTGTTTCCTGCATTGTTTGGTTGGATTTCTTTTTGACTTCTTTTAGTTTTTTGAGACAGGGTTTATCTGTGCAACTGTCCTAACTGTTGTGGAACACTTTGTAGACCAGGCTGGCCTCAAACTCACAGAAATCTGCCTACTTCTGCCTACTAAGTACTGGGATTAAAGCCGTGTTTTCTGCATTGTTGGTTATTTATAATAAATTACATATGACTAATTATTTTGTGATATATAACATATAAAATGTCAGTGCTTTAATATCTTGGCTTATTAAAAGTCAGGAAAGCCATGAGTTACCTGATATTCATGTTCATATCTGTAGCTCCAAAACGCTGATTACACTAAACAGAATAAGACTTTGGCTGAAATACTTCTCCTCTTAAAGAAGTAATACTTAGTCAAAGTATTTCATTGACTTGTAGGTAAAATCCTCTTTAAAATAATCTCACTACCTGTATTTAATAACTAATCTTAATCACTTAAAATCTTACTCCAATGTGTGCTTCAAATATAACATGATTGTAAGAAGTCACTTTCACATCTACTCTTAAAACATTTATGGAAACTATCTGAAAAACTTGAAACTAAAGAAATCTACTGTACTGTAAATTTTGGCACCAACAAGGAGAGAGGAAATAGTCAAAATGCAAAAGAATATATAAATAATATCCAAAAATTGTATAATTCAGGGGATTGAAGAAAAAACCTTTGCTAAACCACAAGTGCTTCAAGACTAGCTTTCATCTTTCATAAATTGGAATTCCCTATGAAAAACAATCCTGTAGAAAAAAAATCACCTCAACCAGAGTTAAGAGAAGTATTCTCTTATATTATAGATATAGATGAAATGTTGTCATCATATTGAGTCTATGATCATGCTTAGGTTGAAACTACTAAATCTACTAATCAAATTATTGAATTTGATTTGATTTTAGTATCTAAATGTAAGTTTATTTAAGATGATGAAATCAGGAAAAGCTAAGAATGTCCGTATGAAAAGATATAAATCACTAGAGGGCGAACCTTCCCTTTCAAAGCCTGTCAACTCTTAAATTTAGGTTCTCTGCCATTTTTTTTTTAATCTACAAAAGAGTAACCAAACTAGGCACTCTGAATGTGGGTGACAGTTGTATGGCTGAGAAAGTCTTTGCAACCATTGGCAGTGGGACCAGGATTCATCTCTAGTGTTTGAACTGGCTTTTTGGAGCCCATTCTTTTGGGAGGGATACATTGCTCAGAATATATATAGAGGAGAGGGCATTGGTCCTGCCTCCAAGTGATGTGCCAGACTTTGTTGGCTCCCTATGGGAAACCTTATCCTCTCAGAGGAGTTGATGAGAGGTGGGGTAGGTGGAATGTGGGAGGAGAGTGAAGAGGGGAGGGAATGGGAATGGATAGATAAGTAAAATAAAAAAAGTTTGTGTAAAAAGTAAAATAAAAATAAAAATATAATAAAGAATAAGAAAGAGTAGCTGGTGCAGGAGAATTGTCTGTAATCTGTCAATCATGTTTTAAATATACACTGATTGCCCAGGCAGGAAGTATATGCAGGAAAACCAGACAGGAAGGAGAAATGATGTAATGAGAACAGGAGAATTTTGGGAAGGAGGAAGTTGATTCCTCCCACTCCTGTCCAGATCACCAAAGTAGCAGGATGTGATCTGCCTCACTGAAAAAAGGTACTGAGCCATATGGCTAAAATAGATCAGAAAAATGAGTTAATCAAGATATGAGAGTTAGCCAGTGAGAGGCTAGAGCTAATGGGCCAATCAGCTTATAATTTATGGAGACCTGTGTGTGATTTTCTTTGGGGCTAAACAGTTGTGGGGTATGGGTGGGACAAAAACCCCAACAAGCAGGCCTGGCCCTTCATGTTACAAAATGGTGCCCACGGGAATAACTGCATCAACAGAAAGCCTGAAAAAGCTTAAAAGACTAGAGTAAAGCATTTTTGTTTTCAGCCATAGCAGAAAAAAAAAAAAAAAAGCTGTTTTAAAATGCAGGCTTTCTGGGCTGTCCTGCCAGGGAAAACACTGACTCTTTTCAAGCAGGCAGTCCCAATGTTGCAGCTTGCTTCCTGGCAAGGATCTTTAAGGATCTTTAAACACAACAAACATGTCTCTGGGCAGTACCTCAGCCATGATTGCTTAGTGAATTAAAGGCTCATGTGGTCAAAAAATGAGACATATATCAGTAAAGAGAGATGCAAAGTGGAAGAAAACCTATAAATGGTTTACACTGCGTTAAAAATATATACAGGCTAAAGATTTTAAAGTTCTCACAAAAAAAAAGAGAGTAGCCTGGGAGGCAGAAACAAACAGATCTCTGTGAGTTTAAAGATAGCCTGGTTTACAGAGGAAGCTCCAGGACAAAGATATACAGAGAACCTGTCTCAAAAACCAAAAGTTAAAAGTAAAAACAAAAGAGCCAGGCGGTGGTGGCGCACACCTTTAATTCCAGCACTCGGGAGGCAGAGGTAGCGGATCTCTGTGAGTTCGAGGCCAGCGTGGTCTACAAGAGCTAGTTCCGGGACAGGCACCAAAGCTACAGAGAAATGCTGTCTCGAAAAACAAAAAAGAAAACAAAATAGTAAAAATAAAAAAATCTGAAAAATTACATGTATTTACTTCTTGGGTAGCAGTAGAAGGGAGCTGGGGATCAGCGCACATATGGAGGTGAGAGGACAGCTTGTAGAAGTGAATTATCTCTTCCAACCAAGTGGGTCCTAGCAATTTCAGGCATATTTTTTACACAACGGATATGGAGGGAATGAAAGTGAATGGAACTCATTACATAGTACAGAACGTGGGATTCATAAGAAGTGTCTGTACTTGTTGGGCCATCATTTAAAGGAGGGTAGAAATGTAGTGGCTCACAATAGCCACACTCCATTGCTGTAGTAGGAGCTGCGGGCCTCTTTCCACAGCCTGGCTCCTGACCGCGTGGCTAGCTTATGCCCCAAAATAACAACACACAAATTGTATTCATTTAAACACTGCTTGGCCCATTATATCTAGCCTCTTCTCGGCTAACTCTTGCACCTGGACTAGCCCATTTCTATTAATGTATGTAGTACCCCATGTTGCGTTTACTGGGAAGATTCTAGCCTACGTCCATCCTGGGTCGGAGCTTCATCATGTCTGCTCCAGAGAGCAGAGCTATCGAGTCTTGAGCTCACTTCCTCTTCCTCCCAGCATTCTGTTCTGTTTACTCCACGCACCTATGTTCTAACCTAAAAAATGGGCCAAGGCAGTTTTTTAATTAGCCAGTGACCTTCCTCCATCACATTGCTTTCTCTCAAGAATACCTATGGGTGCCCAATTACTGGAAGATTAAAATCTAGCATTCATATTTTTATTGTTTTAGTGTGGAAATTCACTCTATTTTTAATGTCATCACCTTATTTTCTTCTTCCATTCATTGGATAAAAAATTCTAAATTCAAAGCTCACACCATATGTAAGAGCCACTCCTTCATTTGAATTGTAATTTTCCATTAGCTTGAGTTCAATGCTTCTTTATGCTTTAACTGTATACTCAGACCTAATTTCCTCATGACTATTCAATGTCCAAAACAAGAAGTAAGCTTTTTATACCTCACAACTAAACATTTTAGAAGTATTTATTCTCCTTCTTTACTAGGTTTACACTAGAATGCAAGCTTCCTGAAAGAAAAGTTAAGAATGCTTTGTAGTACTAGCAACTATAGTGCTTTCCAAATCCTGAGGATCCATTAGATCCTAGCTGAAGAAATAGTGACATTATCTTGAAAACCAATGTTGCTGTCAATTCCCTCCTGAGTGGCTATGGCTCATACTGTCTATAGGAGCAGTCAAAGAAAGCGTCACATTGGACCCTATGGGAGGCAATTTAAACTTTAACCACACTCAGTGTGAAAACTTACTGAGTTTAAAGGACTTCAACATGTTTTTATGTTGTAGGTTTTTAAAGTTTAAAGAACTTTTAGTCAGGGTTCATAAACTATCTAGAATAATGTAGAAAGTCATTTAAGTCTGACAAGTTCTTCCTGCCCCAATGGTCCTTCCACAGCATCATGACCTGTTTTAATTCACTTACTTTGTATAGTGAACATCTCTATGAACTTTAGTTTAAATACTAAATAAATCTCACTCTTTCACAAAGCCAGTCCTTTATTCTGCCTCCCACTATAAAACTCCATAAATGCAATGAAGTAGATAACACATTTTTCTGATAGTTGTGTCACCTATAATCTAAGATCACAGTGCCTTAAGGATCAGCTTCTGGTAAGAGTCCTCTTCCTGCATGTATATTTGTAGGTGGCCTCATTGAAAACACACTTCCTGATATTCCTTAATGTAAGTTAATTAGTTTCTTTATGGTAGTCATGTCCTCAGGACTCTGTTTCCAAAAGACTCCATATCTAAATACTATGACATTAAAGATTGAAGTATTGGCATAAGAACTTTGAAAGGACACATTTCAGTACAAAGTAGCTTCTCATTATTTATCAGTGTGACAAGTGTGTTAACATAAACAGACAATAGGTTTCTTATTAGAAAAGAATTTAGTGATAGTCTTAGAAGTTACCAGAAAGAGAATACCTTTACTAGAATACATATATGTTAATGGGAAGATGATGGTTCTATTAATAATTAGGAACTCAAACTTTTTTTCATTTCCTCCCCACATATTCCAATAATCAAATTTTCTTCATGGATGTCAGCATTGGTTTAATTTCTGTTAGAAGGCTCAGTTTCTGGGTGTGACCACATAAGTCACTATACATTGTTCCTGTACCTCAATAATATTAGTTGCTTTTTAATGTTACTTATGTTTCCAGTTGCTACATTGTGTGTGTGTGTGTGTGCACGCAGGCATGTGCACATGCTGCTTCTAATGTCTACCAAATGGTTAGGGAATGCCACATAGTAAATATCTTCTCTTTGAAACATCTACAGTGCTTCTGTTTTCCAACCAGGAACATACGAAATCTCTGTCAAATATCCCCTCAACATTCCTGAGTATTTACTGAATATTTAATTTGTATTGAAATCTAGGTAAAACACTGTAACTAGAAAAATAAGGTGTTTCTTATCCTTAAGGAGGCTGCAATAAATTGTTAAATTAAAGCACTTACAATATAAGTTAGTGATTTATAGTAGCTTTAATATTTTTGCAAAGTTAAAGAGATTCAAGGCAGTTAATTTATTAATAATGTATGTGAGAGCAGAAAAATCTCAGTTAGAGAAACATAGAATGACTACAGTAGGCACAAAGAAACAGAGACTTTAGAGAATAGAAAACACTAGGAGATTAAACAAAGAATAGTTAATGGAACCTGAAGTTTATGGTAGTACCTCTAGAATGTGCCAGCTTGTAAATTAGATCTTGTACTCTGTGGTAGAATGAGAGATTTTGCAAAATAACTAATCAATTAAGTCACAAATCCCACCATTTCATCTGATTTTATATTTGTCAAAATTTCAAGAAAAAAGAAATGCTATACTCATTTCTATCCTGGTTAAAGCTCTCATCTCATTAGGAACTGGCAGCAAACACTTTGTAGGCGTTGATGAATAGCACTGGCATATAAACACTGAGCAGAGAACAAAGCCAGAGATTAGACATAAAATAATTCTTATGACATAAATTTCAAGAATTATGGGCAAAGAAATTATTTCATTCAAATTGTATTTTGAGATCCTTTTCCAGGAGACTGAAGCACATACACAAAAGAGCAAAAGCAGAAGCAGAGAATTTCTGAGCTCATGCCGAAACAAGCTGGAAACCAAATCAGGAGAAAGGAAATATTGAAGAGAAAACAATAAATTGAAAATAATTCCTGAAAAAAATAGCTTATGAGGTACATTTCGAAGGAATTTGGTGATGTGGCAGTTACAGAGATCACCGCAACTTGATTCACAGATTGCTAGCTGTTTTATTCCTCAAATGCAAGCATTGCCAGTTTTTGAGGATAGACTGTGAATGACATTTTTCAGACTTGCACTATCTAAATCATAGAACTACAATCAGAATGCTCTTCATAAATCAAAATTTACATAACTAACAAGTGTTTGGTTTATACAAGTATGAGTATCAGGGGAGACAGGGAGCTAAAATATTATTTGGAAAATTATCAGATACAGATAATCTAGAAAGATAAGAGTGTAAGTAGCAAAGTCCAAGAAATGAAAACATCCTTATAAGAAACTAAAAGAAAAAAATTTAAGTTGTGAAAACTGACCTTAAAGGGATAAGAGGAGAAGATTGACAAGACATAGCTAGAAAGCTAGGGCGGAAAGAAACAGGAGAAATGTCCTAGCAACTGAGAGTAAAGAAATGTTAAGAGGAGACTAATCATCACTGTCAGACACAGCACAAAGGCCAAGGAGGATCAGGACTGTAGAGTGACCTTTGAAGCTTGCAGTGAAGGAGCTCTCCAGTGACCTTGCTGAGAGCAGTTTCAGAGCCTGATGTAGAGAATAAGCTGGTAAAATAAAGAATTGGGAGTAAAGCACAGGTATTTTCTGATGAGAGATAGGCTATGCATTCAACTCTGGGTACTTATGTATTTGGATAAGGAAATGTGGTTTTAACCTTATTTATACAACAAACAAAACTCTATACCACAGGTCTAGAGAGGTAGCATTGTTAGCATGCATTCTAATGTGGTGTATTCATGTTGCTTCTGCAGATAGATACCAAGAGACATACATTCTACATCACAGAATCAATTGCCATTATTATCTTGTTTTTAAGACTCATTAATTAACAAAGAATTGTTCCTAGTAATGGGTATACCTTTTCAATGCTACAACATATTATTTTCATACATGAACACATTTAATGACTTAGGGATGATCACATCAGTCACATCACGCTGATGTACATGTGTATATGTTAATTTGTGATGCAATCAATGCACCATCTAACAAACTATCTTTACTAATTTTAGTTGTTCGAAATTAAAATTTATGTGTTTCACCTAGATCTAGTGAATAATATTTTTTACAAAGTGGGAGGAGGGTCAGCATCCTTAAGGGTATGGTCCCTGGTGGGCTGAAAGCCTTCCAATGAAGCTCATGCTTTAATAAGTATTGGTGCAATGGGAACTGTACTGATGGCTTTTAATGAAGGCGCATAAAATTGTGTGGGCAGGAAGGAAAGGGGGTATAGATCTAAGAAGAGAAGGGAAGGCCACTGAAATGGCCTTCTTTAGTAGCCAGGCAAGGCTATAATTGGTAGTATTTAGTTGAGCTGTTGGCCAAGGAGGTTCCGTGAAGATTTCTAAACAATCCAGGCAGATCCTAGGTCAGAAGATCTTTCTCTGAAAACTAACACTGGGCTTCATTGCTAAGGACAACTTTCACACAGCTCATTGAACATAGAGAGGTCTAGCTTATGCAGGCTTGGAGCTTTCATTTGTACATTCTAGTATATCTTTGTGGTGAAAAAATACTCTGCAGGGAAAGATAGAGAATTCTGGACTCCAAATGAGGTGCAAAAACTTTCACCTACAATCTGTCCTGCCTATAAGATGCAGTAGGAAATGGGGTCAGAATCTGTGGGCGTAGCCAATCAATGGTTATCTTTAGGCCAATACCAGGAGAGGGTTCCCATGCCCTACACTGCCTAAATGGCCAGGATCCTGTGACTGGATAGATCAGAGACATAGGGTAGGATTATACAGAACTGGCAAAAAAATCAATGATATGATTCCTAATAACATTCTGCTGTACTCATAAATTTTTGTCTTATGCAGTCACCATCAGAGAGGCTTTCTCTGGCAACAGATGGAAGCAGGTACAGAGTCCAACACACAAACATGAGGAGAATCTAAATTGGAGGTTTCCAATGAGTCCCTCCACTTGGAGATGGGGAACTCCGTGGGAAAACATGGAAAGAAAGACTATATGGAGGATACTAGGAGAACTTGACCCACTGAGTCAATAAACAAGAGATATTTAGGCTGACAGATAGTGAGGCAACAAGGATGACGCCTACAGGAGTGTGTACCATGTCCTGTGCATATGTGTTATGACTGGTGGTTTGGTGTATTTGTGATACTCCTCACAGTGGGAGCAGGTGTATCTAACTCTTTTGCTTGCTTTTAGGACTCCTTTTCTCCTATTTGGTGGCCTTGTCCAACCTCTATATGAGGGCTTTGGACTTGTCTTATTGTACCTTGTTTTGCCCACTTTTGTTGTTATCCTTTGGAGGTCTGCCCTTTTCTGAAGAAGAAATTGGGGGAGCATATCTGGGGGAAAGAGAAGATGGGAGTGGCTTGGAGGAGTGAAGGTAGGGGAAACTGTTATTGGGATGTGTTGCATGAGACTAGAATCTATTTTCAATAAAATTTAAACTTTATTTCCTCATAAGCGCTAGATTTATTTGCTTCTTTATCTTCACTGTGCCTGATAAGATAAAAATGTCGAATCTGATGAATAGGTCTTAAGTAATTTTCACAAAGTCATTTGCTGGCAATTAAACAGGCACAATACTTTTCTTTCTTTTTTATTTCAAGTGTTTGTATCTTTTATATTTTCTAAAGCAATCTTATTTTACTTATCTATCCCAGTTCCCTCACCCTCCAGTCTTCCTAGTCATCTCTGCTCCCATCCACTGCTTGGAGAAGGTGAGGCCTCCCATTGGGAGTCAACAAAGTCTGTCACATCATTTGAGGCAGTACCAAGGTCTTATCCCCCATATCTAGGCTGATCAAGGTATCCCTTCATAGGGAATGTGTCCCAAAGAGCCAGATCATGTATTAGGGATAAATAATGGCTTCATTTCACTAGCCACACAACTTCCCAAACCACACAACTGTCATCCACATGCAGAGGGCCTAGTTTAGTCTTCTCGTGGTTTTCCAGCTGTGAGTCTGGGGTCAGTGAGCTAGCTCAGCTCGACTATCTCTGTGGGTATCCCCATCATGGTCTTGAGCTCTTTGCTAATATTATCACTCCTCCTTCTCTATGACTGGACTTCAGGAGTTTGGTTCAGTGCTTAGCTGTGGATCTCTGTATCTGCTTCCATCTGGATGAAGGTTCTCAAACCTCAGCAAACTTGTTTACAATATTTGTTACTCATTTGGACATAGAGGCCATGCACTACAACTAAAATATGTGAGCAATGTAATTGGGAACAATAAAAATGAAAATTGAGGCACTGGATGAGTTCAGATGCTGAAATACCACATCACAGCATTGCTTTTAAAAAGTTGTATCCTAGGGAAGAGGTCATATATGGAGTAACAGGACTCAGTAGTCATTAATTCATACGACTCCAAATCCATGATAGAGAACAATTAAGATAAATCACGAAGGCAAAAGGATTTGGTTTCCAAAATACTCTCATAGGCATTAGGCAAAAAAGAAAACATATCATGTGGAGAGTGGCAGTGGATGGATTATAGTTAATCATGGACGTGGAACAAGAACTTTATTTTTAAAGAGGAAAGGGAGTAAGAGAACAGAAGTCCAAAGTTCACAGTGATATGTGATTGTTTCAAATATAGAATTAAAGAGACTCACACACTAACAAGAAGTTTTCAGCCATAATTTCATAGAATTTCTGTATTTCATACATTAAACATTTATCAATTACTTAACTTAATGAATTCAAAATGCTTCTTCTTTTGCTCCTTTTGTTCAGTTTAAACTCATCATTGTAGAATCCTATAAGTCTGTCTATATAACTATGTTCTTAAAGCAGGACACCTGAAAAGTGCATGCTTGTACTAATCATAATTATGCTGGGAAACCAGGTATAATTAGACAGCTTTAGGCAAACCATGACATAATATCAACTTAGTCCTACATGTACTAAGGAGATATTTTATTATGTAGTCCATGTCAAAATCCTAGCACAGGGTGTCTGAAGCTATGGATAATACTAATAATACCTATAGCTATCTTGGCAAGTTATAGGAAGAATTAATGTTATTCATTTAGAGTGTAGAAGATTGTTTTAAACATACAATAAAATCCCTAATAAGTACTAGGCTAGGTTGTATTTAGACTATCTGTATATTTCTAATTTATCCTTTCATCCTAGTAAATTACAATGACATGATCAAAATGGAATTTAGGTGAACAGTTTCTTAGCCACTATCCATTCTTTCCTGAAACCAAAGAATTGAAACATATTTTAAAACCAAATACAATCTCAAAATAAGAGCTGGAAATAAATCTTTGAAGACAGATTGATATGGATCAATCCACTTTGCTGCTTTTTGTATAAGGGTGTTTCTGAAGACATTTTGAGGGATGAGAAGCATATGCCCAGAAATGATGAGCCTACTAAGCATCAGCTACAGGTAAATATTTAATATTACATTAAGGAACTTAGTGGGAGTACTATTAGGAAAATTTGAATGCAAATTAAGTGACTTACTGATTTATTTGTGTAATTATTTTTTCCACTCCATCAGTAAATAGTGACATTTCCACCACTGTAATGATGATACTGTGGATTTTGCTGCCTAAATGGGCATTCGGTTATTCAAAGTT